>NC_054477.1:164799713-165111532 GCF_017639515.1 Carcharodon carcharias | reverse complement strand
GTTTTTGGGTGAGACTGTGACAGGTCAGTTGGAGGGTTTGGGTGACACTGTGATTGGTCTGGTGGAGGGTGTGGGTGACACTATGATGGGTCTGTGGGAGGGTGTGGGTGAGGCTATGATGGGTCTGGGGGAGGTTTTGGGTGAGGCTGTGATGGGTCTGGTGGAGGGTCTGGGTGAGGCTCTAAAGTGTCTGGTGGAGGGTGTGGGTGAGGCTGTGATGGGTCTGTTGGAGGGTTTGGGTGACACTGTGATGTGTCTGGAGGAGGGTATGTGTGAGGCTGTGATGTGTCTGGTGGAGGGTGTGTATGAGGCTGTGATGTTTCTGGTGGATGGTGTGGGTGACGCTGTAAATTGTCAGGTGGAGGGTGTGGGTGAGACTGTGATGGGTCTGGCGGAGGTTGTGGTTGAGGCTGTGATGGGTCTGGTGGAGGGTGTGTGTAAGGCTGTAAAGTGTCTGGTGGAGATTGTGGGTGACACTGTGATGGGTCTGGTGGAGGGTGAGGGTGACACTCTGATGGGTCTGGAGGAAAGAGTGGATGAGGCTGTTAAGTGACTGGTGGTGGGTTTTAGTGACGCTGTGACGGTGCTGTTGGAGGGTTTGGGTGACACTGTGATGGGTCTGGTGGAGGGCGTGGGTGAGGCTGTAAAGTGTCTGGTGGAGGGTGTGGGTGAGGCTGTGATGGTTCTGGTGGAGGGTGTGGGTGATACTGTGATGGGTTTTGTGGAGGGTGTGGGTGAGGCTGTAAAGTGTCTGGTGGAGGGTGTGGGTGAGGCTGTGATGGTTCTGGTGGAGGGTTTGGGTGATACTGTGATGGGTTTTGTGGAGGGTGTGGGTGAGGCTGTAAAGTGTCTGGTGGAGCGTTTGGGTGACACTGTGATGGGGCTGGAGGAGGGTGTGTGTGAGGCTTTGATGGGTCGGGTTTAGGGTGTGGGTGACACTGTGATGGGTTTTGTAGAGGGTGTGGGTGACTCTGTGATGTGTCTGGTGGAGGGTGTGGGTGACACTATGATGGGTCTGTGGGAGGGTGTGGGTGAGGCTTTGATGGGTCTGGTGGAGATTTCGGGTGAGGCTGAGATGGGTCTGGTGGAGGGTCTGGGTGAGTCTGTGACGGGTCTGGTGGAGGGTGTGGGTGATGCTGTGAAGTGTCTGGTAGAGGGTGTGGGTGATGCTGTGAAGTGCCTGGTGGAGGGTGTGGGTGAGTCTGAGATTTTTCTGGTGGAGGATGTCGGTGACACTGTGATGGGTCTGGTGAAGGGTGTGGGTGACACTGAGAGGGGTCTGGTGGACGGTGTGGGTGACACTCTGATGAGTCCGGTGGAGGGTGTGGGTGAGGCTGTGATGGGTCTGGTGGAGGGTGTGGGTGATGCTGTGAAGTGTCTGGTGGAGGGTGTGGGTGACACTGAGATGGGTCTGGTGGAGGGTGTGGGTGACACTGACAGAGGTCTGGTGGAGGGTGTGGGTGACACTGTGATGGGTCCGGTGGAGGGTCTGGGTGACACAGTGAAGGGTCTGCAGGAGGGTGTTGGTGACACTCTGATGTGTCTGGTGGAGGGTGTGGGTGAGGCTGTAATGGGTCTGGTGGAGGGTGTGGGTGAGGCTGTGATGGGTCTGGTGGAGGGTGTGGGTGAGGCTGTGATGGGTCTGGTGGAGGGTGTGGGTGACACGGTGATGGGTCTGGTGGAGGGTGTGGGTGACACTGAGATGGGTCTGGTGGAGGGTGTGGGTGAGACCGTGACGGGTCTGGTGTTGGGTGTGGGTGAGGCTGTGATGGGTCTGGTGGAGGGTGAGGGTGAGGCTGTGATGGGTCAGGGGTGTGTGTAGGTGACAATGTGATGGGACTGGAGGAGGGTGGGGGCGACACTGTGATGGGTCTGGTGGAGGGTAAGGGTGACACTGTGATGGGTCTGGTGGATGGTGTGGGTGAGGCTGTGATGGGTCTGGTGGAGGGTGAGGGTGACACTGTGATGGGTCTGGTGGAGGGTGTGGGTGAGGCTTGATGGGTCTGGTGGAGAGTGTGGGTGAGGCTGTGACGGGTCTGGTGGAGGGTGTGGGTCATTTTGTGATGGGTGTGGTAGAGGTTGTGCGTGACACTGTGCTGATTCTCGTGGAGGGTGTGGGTGAGGCTGTGAAGTGTCTGGTGGAGGGTTTGGGTGAGGCTGTGACTGGTCTGGTAGAGTTTTTGGGTGAAACTGTGACGGGTCTGTTGGAGGGTGTGGGTGACACTGTGATTGGTCTGGTGGAGGGTGTGGGTGACACTATGATGGGTCTGTTGGAGGGTGTGGGTGAGGCTGTGAAGGGTCAGGTGGAGGGTGTGTGTGAGGCTGTGACGGGTCTTGTGGAGGGTGTGGGTGATGCTGTGAAGTGTCTGGTGGAGGGTGTGGGTGATGCTGTGAAGTGTCTGGTGGAGGGTGTGGGTGAGTCTGAGATGGTTCAGGTGGAGGTTGTGGGTGACAATGTGTTGGGTCTGGTGGAGGGTGTGGGTGACACTGAGATGGGTCTGGTGGAGGGTGTGGGTGACACTGAGAGGGTTCTGGTGGACGGTGTGGGTGACAATGTGATGGGTCCGGAGGAGGGTGTGGGTGACACTGAAATGGGTCTGGTGGAGGGTGTGGGTGAGACTGTGACGGGTCTGGTGTTGGGAGTGGGTGAGGCTGTGATGGGTCTGGTGTAGGGTGTGGGTGAGGGTGTGATGGGTCAGAGGTGTGTGTAGGTGACAATGTGACGGGCCTGGTGGAGGGTGTGGGCGAGACTGTGATGGGTCTGGTGGAGGGTGAGGGTGACACTGTGATGGGTTTGGTGGATGGTGTGGGTGAGGCTGTGATGGGTCTGGTGGAGGGTGAGGGTGACACTGTTATTGGTCTGGTGGAGGGTGTGTTTGAGGCTGTGATGCGTCTCTGGAGTGTGTGTGTGAGGCTGTGACGGGTCTGGTGGAGGGTGTGGGTGAGCCTGTGATGGGTCTGGTGGAGGGTGTGGGTGACACTGTGATGGGTCTGGTGGAGAGTGTGTGTGAGGCTGTGACGGGTCTGGTGGAGGGTGTGGGTCATTTTGTGATGGGTGTGGTGGAGGGTGTGCGTGACACTGTGCTGAGACTCGTGGAGGGTGTGGGTGAGGCTGTGAAGTGTCTGGTGGAGGTTGTGGGTGAGGCTGTGACTGGTCTGGTAGAGTTTTTGGGTGAAACTGTGACGGGTATGTTGGAGAAAGTGGGTGACACTCTGATTGGTCTGTTGGAGGGTGTGGGTGAGGCTGTGATGGGTCTGGTGGAGGTTGTGGGTGATGCTGTGAAGTGTCAGGTGGAGGGTGTGGGTGACGCTGTGACTGGTCTGGTAGAGTTTTTGGATGAAATTGTGACGGGTCTGTTGGAGGGTGTGGGTGACACTGTGATTGGTCTGGTGGAGGGTGTGGGTGACACTATGATGGGTCTGTTGGAGGGTGTGGGTGAGGCTGTGATGGGTCTGGTGGAGGCTGTGGGTGAGGCTGTGATGGGTCTGGTGGAGGGTCTGTGTGAGGCTGTGATGGGTCTGGTGGAGGGTGTGGTTGATGCAGTGAAGTGTCTGGTGGAGGGTGTGGGTGATGCTGTGAAGTGTCTGGTGGGGGGTGTGGGTGAGTCTGAAATTGTTCTGGTGGAGGTTGTGGGTGACAATGTGTTGGGTCTGGTGGAGGGTGTGGGTGACACTGAGATGGGTCCGGTGGAGGGTGTGGGTGACACTGTGAAGGGTCTGCAGGAGGATGTTGGTGACACTGTGATGTTTCTGGTGGAGGGCGTGGGTGAGGCTGTGAAGGGTCTGTGAAGGGTGTGGGTGAGGCTGTGATGGGTCTGGTGGAGGGTGTGGGTGATGCTGTGTTGGGTCTGGTGGAGGGTTTGTTTGAGGCTGTGATGGGTCTCTGGAGGGTGTGTGCGAGGCTGTGACGGGTCTGGTGGATGGTGTGTTTGAGGCTGTGATGGGTCTGGGGGAGGGTGTGTGTGAGGCCGTGACGGGTCTGGTGGAGGGTGTGTGTGAGGCTGTGATGGGTCTGGGGGAGGATGTGTGAGGCTGTGATGTGTCCAGTAGAGGGTTTGCGTGAGGCTGTGAAGTGTCTACTGGAGGGTGTCGGTGACATTGTGATGGGTCTAGTGGAGGGTGCAGGTGACTCTGTGATTGGTCTGGTGGCGGGTGTGGGTGACACTGTGATGGGTCTGTTGGAGGGTGTGGATGAGAATGTGATGGGTCTGGTGGAGGGTGTGTATGCGGCTGTGATGGGTCTGGGGAAGGGTTTGGGTGACGCTGTGATGTGTCCAGTAGAGGGTTTGGGTGAGGCTGTGAATTGTCTGGTGGAGGGTGTGGGTGACACTGTGATGGGTCTGTTGGAGGGTGTGGATGAGAATGTCATGGGTCTGGTGGAGGGTGTGGTTGAGGCTGTGATGTGTCTGAAGGAGGGTGAGGATGAGGCTGTTAAGTGACTGGTGGAGGGTGTGGGTGAGGCTGTGACGGGTCTGTTGGAGGGTTTGGGTGAGGATGTGATGGGTCTGGCGGAGGGTGTGAGTGAGGCTGTGACGGGTCTGGTGGAGGGTGAGGGTGAGGCTGAGATGTTTCAGGTGGAGGGTGTGGGGGACGCTGTAAATTGTCTGGTGGAGGGTGTGTGTGAGGATGTGATGGGTCTGGTGGAGGGTGTGTGTGAGGCTGTGATGTGTCCAGTAGAGGGTTTGGGTGAGGCTGTGAAGTGACTGGTGGAGGGTGTGGTTGACACTGTGATGGGTCTAGTGGAGGGTGTGGGTGACTCTGAGATGGGTCTGGTGGCGGTTGTTGGTGACACTGTGATGGGTCTGTTGGAGGGTGTGGATGAGAATGTCATGGGTCTGGTGGAGGGTGTGAGTGAGGCTGTGATGGGTCTGGTGGAGGGTTTGGGTGAGGCTGTGATGGGTCTCTTGGAGGGAGTGTGTGAGGCTGTGAAGGGTCTGGTGGAGGGTGTGGGTGAGGCTGTGATGAGTCTGAAGGAGGGTGAGGATGAGGCTGTTAAGTGACTGGTGGAGGGTGTTGGTGAGGCTGTGACGGGTATGTTGGAGGGTTTGGGTGACACTATGATGGGTCTGGTGGAGGGTGTGGGTGACACTGTGACGTGTCTGGTGGAGGGTGTCGGTGAGGCTGTGATGGGTCAAGTGGAGGTTGTGGGTGACAATGTGTTGGGTCTGGTGGAGGGTGTGGGTGACACTGAGATGGGTCTTGTGGAGGGTGTGGGTGACGCTGAGAGGGTTCTGGAGGACGGTGTGGGTGACAATGTGATGGGTCCGGTGGAGGGTGTGGGTGAAACTGTGATGGGTCTAGTGGATGGTGTGGGTGATTCTGAGATGGGTCTGGTGGTGGGTGTGGGTGACATTGTGATGGGTCTGTTGGAGGGTGTGGATGAAAATGTCATGGGTCTGGTGGAGGGTGTGGGTGAGGCTGTGATGGGTCTGGTGGATGGTGTGGGTGAGGCTGTGATGGGTCTCCTGGAGGGGGTGTGTGAGCCTGTGAAGGGTCTGGTGGAGGGTGTTGGTGAGGCTGTGACGGGTCTGTTGGAGGGTTTGGGTGACAATATGATGGGTCTGGTGGAGGGTGTGGGTGACACCCTGATGGGTCTGGTGGAGGGTCTGGGTGAGGCTGTGCTGTGTCTGGTGGAGGGCGTGGGTTACACTGTGATGGGTCTGGTGGAGAGTGTGGGTGACACTGTGACTTGTCTGGTGGAGGGTGTCGGTGAGGCTGTGATGTGTCTGATGGATGGTGTTTGTGAGTTTGTGATGGGTCCGATGAAGGGTGTGGGTGAAACTGTGATGAGTTTTATGGAGGGTTTGGGTCAGGATGTGATGGGTCTGGAGCAGGGTGTCGGAGACACTGTGATGGGTTTGGCTGAGGGTCTGTGTGACACTGTGACGGTTCTGGTGGAGGGTGTGGTTGTCACTGTAATGGGTTTTGTGGAGGGTGTGGGTGAGGATGTGATGGGTCAGGTGGAGGGTGTGGGTGAGGGTGTGATTGGTCTGGTGGATGGTATGGGTGACAACGTGATGGTTTGGCATAGGGTGTGGGTGAGGCTGTGATGGGTCTGGTGGAGGGTGTGGTGAAGCTGTGATAGGTCTGGTGGAGGGTGAGGTTGAGGCTGGGACGGGTGTGGTGGAGGGTGCGGGTGATGCTGTGAAGTGTCTGGTGGAGGGTGTGGGTGAGTCTGAGATGGTTCTGGTGGAGCTTGTGGGTGACAATGTGTTGGGTCTGGTGGAGGGTGTGGGTGACACTGAGATGGGTCTTGTGGAGGGTGTGGGTGACACTGAGAGGGTTCTGGTGGATGGTGTGGGTGACAATGTGATGGGTCCGGTGGAGGGTGTGGGTGACACTGTGATGTGTCTGGTGGCGGGTGTGGGTGACACTGTGATGGGTCTGTTGGAGGGTGTGGATGAGAAGGTCATGGGTCTGGTGGAGGGTTTGGGTCAGGCTGTGATGGGTCTCTTGGAGGGTGTAGGTGAGGCTGTGATGAGTCTGAAGGAGGGTGAGGATGAGGCTGTTAAGTGACTGGTGGAGGGTGTTGGTGAGGCTGTGACGGGTCTGTTGGAGGGTTTGTGTGACACTATGATGGGTCTGGTGGAGGGTGTGGGTGACACTGTGACGTGTCTGGTGGAGGGTGTCGGTGAGGCTGTGATGTGTCTGATGGATGGTGTTTGTGAGTTTGTGATGGGTCCGATGAAGGGTGAGGGTGAAACTGTGATGGGTTTTATGGAGGGTTTGGGTCAGGATGTGATGGGTCTGGAGCAGGGTGTCGGAGACACTGTGATGGGTTTGGCTGAGGGTCTGTGTGACACTGTGACGGTTCTGGTGGAGGGTGTGGTTGTCACTGTGATGGGTTTTGTGGAGGGTGTGGGTGACTCTGTGATGGGTCAGGTGGAGGGTGTGGGTGACTCTGTGATTGGTCAGGTGGAGGGTGTGGAGGAGGCTGTGATGGGTCTGGTGGAGGGTGTGGTGAAGCTGTGATAGGTCTGGTGGAGGGTGAGGGTGAGGCTGGGATGGGTCTGGTGGAGGGTGTGGGTGATGCTGTGAAGTGACTGGTGGAGGGTGTGGGTGATGCTGTGAAGTGTCTGGTGGAGGGTGTGGGTGAGTCTGAGATGGTTCTGGTGGAGGTTGTGGGTGACAATGTGTTGGGTCTGGAGGAGGGTGTGGGTGACACTGAGATGGGTCTTGTGGAGGGTGTGGGTGACACTGAGAGGGTTCTGGTGGACGGTGTGGGTGACAATATGATGGGTCCGGTGGAGGGTGTGGGTGACACTGTGAAGTGTCTGCAGGAGGGTGTTGGTGACACTGTGATGTGTCTGGTGGAGGGTGTGGGTGAGGCTGTGATGGGTCTCTTGGAGGGTGTGGGTGAGGCTGTGATGAGTCTGAAGGAGGGTGAGGATGAGGCTGTTAAGTGACTGGTGGAGGGTGTTGGTGAGGCTGTGACGGGTCTGTTGGAGGGTTTGGGTGACACTATGATGGGTCTGGTGGAGGGGGTGGGTGACACTGTGATGGGTCTGGTGGAGGGTCTGGGTGAGGCTGTGCTGTGTCTGGTGGAGGGCGTGGGTTACACTGTGATGGGTCTGGTGGAGGGTGTGGGTGACACTGTGACGTGTCTGGTGGAGGGTGTCGGTGAGGCTGTGATGGGTCAAGTGGAGGTTGTGGGTGACAATGTGTTGGGTCTGGAGGAGGGTGTGGGTGACACTGAGATGGGTCTTGTGGAGGGTGTGGGTGACACTGAGAGGGTTCTGGTGGACGGTGTGGGTGACAATGTGATGGGTCCGGTGGAGGGTGTGGGTGAAACTGTGATGGGTCTAGTGGATGGTGTGGGTGATTCTGAGATGGGTCTGGTGGTGGGTTTGGGTGACATTGTGATGGGTCTGTTGGAGGGTGTGGATGAGAATGTCATGGGTCTGGTGGAGGGTGTGGGTGAGGCTGTGATGGGTCTGGTGGATGGTGTGGGTGAGGCTGTGATGGGTCTCCTGGAGGGGGTGTGTGAGCCTGTGAAGGGTCTGGTGGAGGGTGTTGGTGAGGCTGTGACGGGTCTGTTGGAGGGTTTGGGTGACAATATGATGGGTCTGGTGGAGGGTGTGGGTGACACCCTGATGGGTCTGGTGGAGGGTCTGGGTGAGGCTGTGCTGTGTCTGGTGGAGGGCGTGGGTTACACTGTGATGGGTCTGGTGGAGGGTGTGGGTGACACTGTGACGTGTCTGGTGGAGGGTGTCGGTGAGGCTGTGATGTGTCTGATGGATGGTGTTTGTGAGTTTGTGATGGGTCCGATGAAGGGTGTGGGTGAAACGGTGATGGGTTTTATGGAGGGTTTGGGTCAGGATGTGATGGGTCTGGAGCAGGGTGTCGGAGACACTGTGATGGGTTTGGCTGAGGGTCTGTGTGACACTGTGACGGTTCTGGTGGAGGGTGTGGTTGTCACTGTAATGGGTTTTGTGGAGGGTGTGGGTGAGGATGTGATGGGTCAGGTGGAGGGTGTGGGTGAGGCTGTGATGGGTCTGGTGGATGGTATGGGTGACAACGTGATGGTTTGGCATAGGGTGTGGAGGAGGCTGTGATGGGTCTGGTGGAGGGTGTGGTGAAGCTGTGATAGGTCTGGTGGAGGGTGAGGTTGAGGCTGGGACGTGTCTGCTGGAGGGTGTGGGTGATGCTGTGAAGTGTCTGGTGGAGGGTGTGGGTGACTCTGTGATGGGTCAGGTGGAGGGTGTGGGTGACTCTGCGATGGGTCAGGTGGAGGGTGTGGAGGAGACTGTGATGGGTCTGGTGGAGGGTGTGGTGAAGATGTGATAGGTCTGGTGGAGGGTGAGGGTGAGGCTGTGAAGTGTCTGGTGGAGGGTGTGGGTGAGTCTGAGATGGTTCTGGTGGAGGTTGTGGGTGACAATGTGTTGGGTCTGGTGGAGGGTGTGGGTGAGGCTGTGATGGGTCTGGTGGAGGGTGTGGGTGATGCTGTGAAGTGTCTGGTGGAGGGTGTGGGTGATGCTGTGAAGTGTCTGGTGGAGGGTGTGGGTGAGTCTGAGATGGTTCTGGTGGAGGTTGTGGGTGACAATGTGTTGGGTCTGGTGGAGGGTGTGGGTGAGGCTGTGATGGGTCTGGTGGAGGGTGTGGGTGAGGCTGTGATGGGTCAGATGGAGGGTGTGGATGAGGCTGTGATGGGTCTGGTGGAGGGTGTGGATGAGGCTGTGATGGGTCTGGTGGAGGGTGTGGGTGAGGCTGTGATGGGTCTGGTGGAGGGTGTGGGCGAGGCTGTGATGGGTCTGGCGGAGGGTGTGGATGAGGCTGTGATGGGTTTGGCGGAGGGTGTGGGTGAGGCTGTGATGGGTCTTGTGGAGGGTGTGGGTGACACGGTGATGGGTCTGGTGCAGGGTGTGGGTGACAATGTGTCGGGCCTGGTGGAGGGTGTGGGCGACACTGTGATGGGTCTGGTGGAGGGTGAGGGTGACACTGTGATGGGTCTGGTGGAGGGTGTGGGTGAAGCTGTGATAGGTCTGGTGGAGGGTGAGGGTGAGGCTGGGACGGGTCTGGTGGTGGGTATGGGTGAGACTGTGATGGGTCTGGTGGAGGGTGTGGATGAGGCTGTGATGGGTCTGGTGGTGGGTGCGGGTGAGGCTATGATGGGTCTGTTGGAGGGTGTGGGTGAGGCTGTGATGGGTCTGGCAGAGGGTGTGGATGAGGCTGTGATGGGTCTGGCGGAGGGTGTGAGTGACACGGTGATGGGTCTGTTGGAGGGTGTGGGCGACACTGTGATGGGTCTGGTGGAGGGTGTGTGTGACACTGTGATGGGTCTGGTGGAGGGTGAGGGTGACACTGTGATTGGTTTGGTGGATGGTGTGGGTGAGGCTGTGATGAGTCTGAAGGAGGGTGAGGATGAGGCTGTTAACTGACTGGTGGAGGGTATTGGTGAGGCTGTGACGGGTCTGTTGGAGTGTTTGGGTGACACTATGATGGGTCTGGTGCAGGGTGTGGGTGACACTGTGACGTGTCTGGTGGAGGCTGTCGGTGAGGCTGTGATGTGTCTGATGGATGGTGTTTGTGAGTTTGTGATGGGTCCGATGAAGGGTGTGGGTGAAACTGTGATGGGTTTTATGGAGGGTTTGGGTCAGGATGTGATGGGTCTGGAGCAGGGTGTCAGAGACACTGTGATGGGTTTGGCTGAGGGTCTGTGTGACACTGGGACGGTTCTGGTGGAGGGTGTGGTTGTCACTGTAATGGGTTTTGTGCAGGGTGTGGGTGAGGATGTGATGGGTCAGGTGGAGGGTGTGGGTGAGGCTGTGATGGGTCTGGTGGATGGTATGGGTGACAACGTGATGGTTTGGCATAGGGTGTGGAGGAGGCTGTGATGGGTCTGGTGGAGGGTGTGGTGAAGCTGTGATTGGTCTGGTGGAGGGTGAGGTTGAGGCTGGGACGGGTCTGGTGGAGGGTGTGGGTGATGCTGTGAAGTGTCTGGTGGAGGGTGTGGGCGAGTCTGAGATGGTTCTGGTGGAGCTTGTGGGTGACAATGTGTTGGGTCTGGTGGAGGGTGTGAGTGACACTGAGATTGGTCTTGTGGAGGGTGTGGGTGACAATGTGATGGGTCTGGTGGACGGTGTGGGTGACAATGTGATGGGTCCGGTGGAGGGTGTGGGTGACACTGTGATGTGTCTGGTGGAGGGTGTGGGTGACACTGTGATGGGTCTAGTGGATGGTGTGGGTGACTCTCAGATGGGTCTGGTGGCGGGTGTGGGTGACACTGTGATGGGTCTGTTGGAGGGTGTGGATGAGAATGTCATGGGTCTGGTGGAGGGTTTGGGTGAGGCTGTGATGGGTCTCTTGGAGGGTGTGGGTGAGGCTGTGATGAGTCTGAAGGAGGGTGAGGATGAGGCTGTTAAGTGACTGGTGGAGGGTGTTGGTGAGGCTGTGACGGGTCTGTTGGAGGGTTTGGGTGACACTATGATGGGTCTGGTGGAGGGTGTGGGTGACACTGTGACGTGTCTGGTGGAGTGTGTCGGTGAGGCTGTGATGTGTCTGATGGATGGTGTTTGTGAGTTTGTGATGGGTCCGATGAAGGGTGTGGGTGAAACTGTGATGGGTTTTATGGAGGGTTTGGGTCAGGATGTGATGGGTCTGGAGGAGGGTGTCGGAGACACTGTGATGGGTTTGGCTGAGGGTCTGTGTGACACTGTGACGGTTCTGGTGGAGGGTGTGGTTGTCACTGTGATGGGTTTTGTGGAGGGTGTGGGTGACTCTGTGATGGGTCAGGTGGAGGGTGTGGGTGACTCTGTGATGGGTCAGGTGGAGGGTGTGGAGGAGGCTGTGATGGGTCTGGTGGAGGGTGTGGTGAAGCTGTGATAGGTCTGGTGGAGGGTGAGGGTGAGTCTGGGATGTGTCTGGTGGAGGGTGTGGGTGATGCTGTGAAGTGTCTGGTGGAGGGTGTGGGTGATGCTGTGAAGAGTCTGGTGGAGGTTGTGGGTGAGTCTGAGATGGTTCTGGTGGAGGTTGTGGGTGACAATGTGTTGGGTCTGGTGGAGGGTGTGGGTGACACTGAGATGGGTCTTGTGGAGGGTGTGGGTGACACTGAGAGGGTTCTGGTGGACGGTGTGGGTGACAATGTGATGGGTCCGGTGGAGGGTGTGGGTGACACTGTGAAGTGTCTGCAGGAGGGTGTTTGTGACACTGTGATGTGTCTGGTGGAGGGTGTGGGTGAGGCTGTGATGGGTCTGGTGGAGGGTGTGGGTGAGGCTGTGATGGGTCTGGCGGAGGGTGTGGATGAGGCTGTGATGGGTCTGGCGGAGGGTGTGGGTGACAATGTGACGGGCCTGGTGGAGGGTGTGGGCGACACTGTGATGGGTCTGGTGGAGGGTGTGGGTGACACTGTGATGGGTCTGGTGGAGGGTGAGGGTGACACTGTGATTGGTTTGTTGGATGGTGTGGGTGAGGCTGTGATGGTTCAGATGGAGGGTGTGGATGAGGCTGTGATGGGGCTGGTGGAGGGTGTGGGTGAGGCTGTGATGGGTCTGGAGGAGGGTGTGGGTGACACTGTGATGGGTCTGTTGGAGGTTGAGGGTGACACTCTGATTGGTTTGGTGGATGATGTGGGTGAGGCTGTGATGGGTCAGATGGAGGGTGTGTATGAGGCTGTGATGGGTCTGGTGGAGGGTGTGGGTGAGGCTGGGACGGGTCTGGTGGTGGGTCTGGGTGAAGCTGTGATAGGTCTGGTGGAGGGTGTGGGTGAAGCTGTGATAGGTCTGGTGGAGGGTGAGGGTGAGGCTGTGATGGGTCTGGTGGAAGTTGCGGGTGAGGCTGTGATGGGTCTGGTGGAGGTTGAGGGTGAGGCTGTGATGGGTCTGGTGGAGGGCGTGGTTGAGGCTGTGATGGGTCAGGTGGAGGGTGTGGGTGAGTCTGAGATGGATCTTGTGGAGGGTGTGGCTGACACTGTGATGGGCCTGGAGGAAAGTGTGTTTGAGGTTGTGATGGGTCTGGTGGAGGGTGTTGGTGACACGGTGCTGGGTCTGGTGGAGGGTGTGGGTGAGGCTATGATGGGTCTGTTGTAGGGTGAGGGTGAGGCTGGGATGTGTCTGGTGGAGGGTGTGGGTGATGCTGTGAAGTGTCTGGTGGAGGGTGTGGGTGATGCTGTGAAGAGTCTGGTGGAGGGTGTGGGTGAGTCTGAGATGGTTCTGGTGGAGGTTGTGGGTGACAATGTGTTGGGTCTGGTGGAGGGTGTGGGTGACACTGAGATGGGTCTTGTGGAGGGTGTGGGTGACACTGAGAGGGTTCTGGTGGACGGTGTGGGTGACACTGTGAAGTGTCTGCAGGAGGGTGTTGGTGACACTGTGATGTGTCTGGTGGAGGGTGTGGGTGAGGCTGTGATGGGTCTGGTGGAGGGTGTGGGTGAGGCTGTGATGGGTCTGGCGGAGGGTGTGGATGAGGCTGTGATGGGTCTGGCGGAGGGTGTGGGTGACAATGTGACGGGCCTGGTGGAGGGTGTGGGCGACACTGTGATGGGTCTGGTGGAGGGTGTGGGTGACACTGTGATGGGTCTGGTGGAGGGTGAGGGTGACACTGTGATTGGTTTGTTGGATGGTGTGGGTGAGGCTGTGATGGGTCAGATGGAGGGTGTGGATGAGGCTGTGATGGGGCTGGTGGAGGGTGTGGGTGAGGCTGTGATGGGTCTGGAGGAGGGTGTGGGTGACACTGTGATGGGTCTGGTGGAGGTTGAGGGTGACACTCTGATTGGTTTGGTGGATGGTGTGGGTGAGGCTGTGATGGGTCAGATGGAGGGTGTGGATGAGGCTGTGATGGGTCTGGTGGAGGGTGTGGGTGAGGCTGGGACGGGTCTGGTGGTGGGTCTGGGTGAAGCTGTGATAGGTCTGGTGGAGGGTGTGGGTGAAGCTGTGATAGGTCTGGTGGAGGGTGAGGGTGAGGCTGTGATGGGTCTGGTGGAAGTTGCGGGTGAGGCTGTGATGGGTCTGGTGGAGGTTGAGGGTGAGGCTGTGATGGGTCTGGTGGAGGGCGTTTTTGAGGCTGTGATGGGTCAGGTGGAGGGTTTGGGTGAGTCTGAGATGGATCTTGTGGAGGGTGTGGCTGACACTGTGATGGGCCTGGAGGAAAGTGTGTTTGAGGTTGTGATGGGTCTGGTGGAGGGTGTTGGTGACACGGTGCTGGGTCTGGTGGAGGGTGCGGGTGAGGCTATGATGGGTCTGTTGGAGGGTGTGGGTGAGGCTGTGATGGGTCTGGTGGAAGTTGTGGGTGAGGCTGTGATGGGTCTGGTGGAGGGTGAGGGTGAGGCTGTGATGGGTCAGGTGGAGGGTGTGGGTGAGTCTGAGATGGGTCTTGTGGACGGTGTGGGTGACAATGTGATGGGTCCGGTGGAGGGTGTGGGTGACACTGTGAAGTGTCTGCAGGAGGGTGTTGGTGACAAAGTGATGTGTCTGGTGGAGGGTGTGGGTGAGGCTGTGATGGGTCTGGTGGAGGGTGTGGGTGAGGCTGTGATGGGTCTGGAGGAGGGTGTGGGTGACACTGTGATGGGTCTGGTGGAGGTTGAGGGTGACACTCTGATTGGTTTGGTGGATGGTGTGGGTGAGGCTGTGATGGGTCAGATGGAGGGTGTGGATGAGGCTGTGATGGGTCTGGTGGAGGGTGTGGGTGAGGCTGGGACGGGTCTGGTGGTGGGTCTGGGTGAAGCTGTGATAGGTCTGGTGGAGGGTGTGGGTGAAGCTGTGATAGGTCTGGTGGAGGGTGAGGGTGAGGCTGTGATGGGTCTGGTGGAAGTTGCGGCTGAGGCTGTGATGGGTCTGGTGGAGGTTGAGGGTGAGGCTGTGATGGGTCTGGTGGAGGGTGTGGGTGACAATGTGATGGGTCAGGTGGAGGGTGTGGGTGAGTCTGAGATGGGTCTTGTGGACGGTGTGGGTGACAATGTGATGGGTCCGGTGGAGGGTGTGGGTGACACTGTGAAGTGTCTGCAGGAGGGTGTTGGTGACAAAGTGATGTGTCTGGTGGAGGGTGTGGGTGAGGCTGTGATGGGTCTGGTGGAGGGTGTGGGTGAGGCTGTGCTGGGTCTGGCGGAGGGTGTGGGTGAGGCTGTGATGGGTCTGGCGGAGGGTGTGGGTGAGGCTGTGATGGGTCTGGTGGAGGGTGTGGGTGACACTGAGATGGGTCTGGTGGAGGGTGTGGGTGAGTCCGTGACGGGTCTGGTGTTGGGTGTGGGTGAGGCTGTGATGGGTCAGGGGTGTGTGTAGGTGACAATGTGACGGGCCTGGTAGAGGGTGTGGGCGACACTTTGATGGGTCTGCTGGAGGGTGAGGGTGACACTGTGATGGGTTTGGTGGATGGTGTGGGTGCGGCTGTGATGGGTCTGGAAAAGGGTGTGGGTGAAACTGTGATGGGTTTTATGGAGGGTTTGGGTCAGGATGTGATGGGTCTGGAGCAGGGTGTCGGAGACACTGTGATGGGTTTCGCTGAGGGTCTGTGTGACACTGTGACGGTTCTGGTGGAGGGTATGGTTGTCACTGTGATGGGTTTTGTGGAGGGTGTGGGTGAGGATGTGATGGGTCAGGTGGAGGGTGTGGGTGAGGCTGTGATGGGTCTGGTGGATGGTATGGGTGACACAGTGATGGTTTGGCATAGGGTGTGGAGGAGGCTGTGATGGGTCTGGTTGGAGGGTGTGGTGTGAAGCTGTGATAGGTCTGGTGGAGGGTGAGGTTGAGGCTGGGACGGGTCTGGTGGAGGGTGTGGGTGATGCTGTGAGTGTCTGGTGGAGGGTGTTGGTGACACTGAGATGGGTCTTGTGGAGGGTTGTGGGTGACACTGAGAGGGTTCTGGTGGACGGTGTGGGTGACAATGGGATGGGTTCCGGTGGAGGGTGTGGGTGACACTGTGATGTGTCTGGTGGAGGGTGTGGGTGACCTATGACGGTGTCTGGTGGAGGGTGTGTGTGACACTGATGATGGGTCTAGTGGATGGTGTGGGAGACTCTCAGATGGGTCTGGTAGCGGTGTGGGTGACACTGTGATGGGTCTGGTGGATGGTGTGGGTGAGGCTGTGATGGGTCTCCTGGAGGGGGTGTGTGAGCCTGTGAAGGGTCTGGTGGAGGGTGTTGGTGAGGCTGTGACGGGTCTGTTGGAGGGTTTGGGTGACAATATGATGGGTCTGGTGGAGGGTGTGGGTGACACCCTGATGTGTCTGGTGGAGGGTCTGGGTGAGGCTGTGCTGTGTCTGGTGGAGGGCGTGGGTTACACTGTGATGGGTGTGGTGGAGGGTGTGGGTGACACTGTGACGTGTCTGGTGGAGGGTGTCGGTGAGGCTGTGATGTGTCTGATGGATGGTGTTTGTGAGTTTGTGATGGGTCCGATGAAGGGTGTGGGTGAAACGGTGATGGGTTTTATGGAGGGTTTGGGTCAGGATGTGATGGGTCTGGAGGAGGGTGTCGGAGACACTGTGCTGGGTTTGGCTGAGGGTCTGTGTGACACTGTGACGGTTCTGGTGGAGGGTGTGGTTGTCACTGTAATGGGTTTTGTGGAGGGTGTGGGTGAGGATGTGATGGGTCAGGTGGAGGGTGTGGGTGAGGCTGTGATGGGTCTGGTGGATGGTATGGGTGACAACGTGATGGTTTGGCATAGGGTGTGGAGGAGGCTGTGATGGGTCTGGTGGAGGGTGTGGTGAAGCTGTGATAGGTCTGGTGGAGGGTGAGGTTGAGGCTGGGACGTGTCTGTTGGAGGGTGTGGGTGATGCTGTGAAGTGTCTGGTGGAGGGTGTGGTGACTCTGTGATGGGTCAGGTGGAGGGTGTGGGTGACTCTGCGATGGGTCAGGTGGAGGGTGTGGGTGACACTGTGACGTGTCTGGTGGAGGGTGTCGGTGAGGCTGTGATGTGTCTGATGGATGGTGTTTGTGAGTTTGTGATGGGTCCGATGAAGGGTGTGGGTGAAACGGTGATGGGTTTTATGGAGGGTTTGGGTCAGGATGTGATGGGTCTGGAGCAGGGTGTCGGAGACACTGTGCTGGGTTTGGTGGAGGGTGAGGGTGACACTGTGATTGGTTTGTTGGATGGTGTGGGTGAGGCTGTGATGGGTCAGATGGAGGGTGTGGATGAGGCTGTGATGGGGCTGGTGGAGGGTGTGGGTGAGGCTGTGATGGGTCTGGAGGAGGGTGTGGGTGACACTGTGATGGGTCTGGTGGAGGTTGAGGGGTGACACTCTGATTGGTTTGGTGGATGGTGTGGGTGAGGCCTGTGATGGGTCAGATGGAGGGTGTGGATGAGGCTGTGATGGGTTGGTGGAGGGTGTGGGTGAGGCTGGGACCGGGTCTGGTGGTGGGTCTGGGTGAAGCTGTGATAGGTCTGGTGGAGGGTGTGGGTGAAGCTGTGATAGGTCTGGTGGAGGGTGACGGTGAGGCTGTGATGGGTCTGGTGGAAGTTGCGGGTGAGGCTGTGATGGGTCTGGTGGAGGTTGAGGGTGAGGCTGTGATGGGTCTGGTGGAGGGCGTGGTTGAGGCTGTGATGGGTCAGGTGGAGGGTGTGGTGAGTCTGAGATGGTCTTGTGGAGGGTGTGGCTGACACTGTGATGGGCCTGGAGGAAGTGTGGTTGAGGTTGTGATGGGTCTGGTGGAGGGTGTTGGTGACACGGTGCTGGGTCTGGTGGAGGGTGCGGGTGAGGCTATGATGGGTCTGTTGGAGGGTGTGGGTGAGGCTGTGATGGGTCTGGTGGAGTTGTGGGTGAGGCTGTGATGGTCTGGTGGAGGGTGAGGGTGAGGCTGTGATGGGTCAGGTGGAGGGTGTGGGTGAGTCTGAGATGGGTCTTGTGGACGGGTGTGGGTGACAATGTGATGGGTCGGTGGAGGGTGTGGGTGACACTGTGAAGTGTCTGCAGGAGGGTGTTGGTGACAAAGTGATGTGTCTGGTGGAGGGTGTGGGTGAGGCTGTGATGGGTCTGGTGGAGGGTGTGGGTGAGGCTGTGCTGGGTCTGGCGGAGGGTGTGGGTGAGGCTGTGATGGGTCTGGCGGAGGGTGTGGGTGAGGCTGTGATGGGTCTGGTGGAGGGTGTGGGTGACACTGAGATGGGTCTGGTGGAGGGTGTGGTGAGTCCGTGACGGGTCTGGTGGTGGGCGTGGGTGAGGCTGTGATGGGTCAGGGGGTGTGTAGGTGACAATGTGACGGGCCTGGTAGAGGGTGTGGCGACACTTTGATGGTCTGCTGGAGGGTGAGGGTGACACTGTGATGGGTTTGGTGGATGGTGTGGGTGCGGCTGTGATGGGTCTGGAAAAGGGTGTGGGTGAAACTGTGATGGGTTTTATGGAGGGTTTGGGTCAGGATGTGATGGGTCTGGAGCAGGGTGTCGGAGACACTGTGATGGGTTTGGCTGAGGGTCTGTGTGACACTGTGACGGTTCTGGTGGAGGGTATGGTTGTCACTGTGATGGGTTTTGTGGAGGGTGTGGGTGAGGATGTGATGCGTCAGGTGGAGGGTGTGGGTGAGGCTGTGATGGGTCTGGTGGATGGTATGGGTGACAACGTGATGGTTTGGCATAGGGTGTGGAGGAGGCTGTGATGGGTCTGGTGGAGGGTGTGGTGAAGCTGTGATAGGTCTGGTGGAGGGTGAGGTTGAGGCTGGGACGGGTCTGGTGGAGGGTGTGGGTGATGCTGTGAAGTGTCTGGTGGAGGGTGTTGGTGACACTGAGATGGGTCTTGTGGAGGGTGTGGGTGACACTGAGAGGGTTCTGGTGGACGGTGTGGGTGACAATGTGATGGGTCCGGTGGAGGGTGTGGGTGACACTGTGATGTGTCTGGTGGAGGGTGTGGGTGACACTATGACGTGTCTGGTGGAGGGTGTGTGTGACACTGTGATGGGTCTAGTGGATGGTGTGGGTGACTCTCAGATGGGTCTGGTAGCTGGTGTGGGTGACACTGTGATGGGTCTGTTGGAGGGTGTGGATGAGAATGTCATGGGTCTGGTGGAGGGTTTGGGAGAGGCTGTGATGGGTCTCTTGGAGGGTGTGGGTGAGGCTGTGATGAGTCTGAGGGAGGGTGAGGATGAGGCTGTTAAGTGACTGGTGGAGGGTGTTGGTGAGGCTGTGACGGGTCTGTTGGAGGGTTTGGGTGACACTATGATGGGTCTGGTGGAGGGTGTGGGTGACACTGTGACGTGTCTGGTGGAGGGTGTCGGTGAGGCTGTGATGTGTCTGATGGATGGTGTTTGTGTGTTTGTGATGGGTCCGATGAAGGGTGTGGGTGAAACTGTGATGGGTTTTATGGAGGGTTTGGGTCAGGATGTGATGGGTCTGGAGGAGGGTGTCGGAGACACTGTGATGGATTTGGCTGAGGGTCTGTGTGACACTGTGACGGTTCTGGTGGAGGGTGTGGTTGTCACTGTGATGGGTTTTGTGGAGGGTGTGGGTGACTCTGTGATGGGTCAGGTGGAGGGTGTGGGTGACTCTGTGATGGGTCAGGTGGAGGGTGTGGAGGAGGCTGTGATAGGTCTGGTGGAGGGTGAGGGTGAGGCTGGGATGGGTCTGGTGGAGGGTGTGGGTGAGTCTGAGATGGTTCTGGTGGAGGTTGTGGGTGACAATGTGTTGGGTCTGGTAGAGGGTGTGGGTGACACTGAGATGGGTCTTGTGGAGGGTGTGGGTGACACTGAGAGGGTTCTGGTGGACGGTGTGGGTGACAATGTGATGGGTCCGGTGGAGGGTGTGGGTGACACTGTGAAGTGTCTGCAGGAGGGTGTTGGTGACACTGTGATGTGTCTGGTGGAGGGTGTGGGTGAGGCTGTGATGGGTCTGGTGGAGGGTGTGGGTGAGGCTGTGATGGGTCTGGCGGAGGGTGTGGATGAGGCTGTGATGGGTCTGGCGGAGGGTGTGGGTGAGGCTGTGATGGGTC
Source organism: Carcharodon carcharias (assembly GCF_017639515.1). Classification (NCBI taxonomy): domain Eukaryota; kingdom Metazoa; phylum Chordata; class Chondrichthyes; order Lamniformes; family Lamnidae; genus Carcharodon; species Carcharodon carcharias. Next base: position 165,092,197 of record NC_054477.1, on the reverse strand, counting down.
TGGCGGAGGGTGTGGGCGAGGCTGTGATGGGTCTGGCGGAGGGTGTGGATGAGGCTGTGATAGGTCTGGCGGAGGGTGTGGGTGAGGCTGTGATGGGTCTGGTGGAGGGTGTGGGTGACACTGTGATGGGTCTGGTGGAGGGTATGGGTGACAATGTGACGGGCCTGGTGGAGGGTGTGGGCGACACTGTGATGGGTCTTGTGGAGGGTGAGGGTGACACTGTGATGGGTCTGGTGGAGGGTGTGGATGAGGCTGTGATAGGTCTGGTGGAGGGTGAGGGTGAGGCTGGGACGGGTCTGGTGGTGGGTATGGGTGAGACTGTGATGGGTCTGGTGGAGGTTGTGGGTGACACTTTGATGGGCCTGGAGGAAAGTGTGTTTGAGGCTGTGATGGGTCTGGTGGAGGGTGCGGATGAGGCTGTGATGGGTTTGGTGGTGGGTGCGGGTGAGGCAATGATGGGTCTGTTGGAGGGTGTGGGTGAGGCTGTGATGGGTCTGGTGGAAGTTGTGGGTGAGGCTGTGATGGGTCTGGTGGAGGGTGAGGGTGAGGCTGTGATGGGTCAAGTGGAGGGTGTGGGTGACAATGTGATGGGTCCGGTGGAGGGTGTGGGTGACACTGTGAAGTGTCTGCAGGAGGGTGTTGGTGACAAAGTGATGTGTCTGGTGGAGAGTTTGGGTGAGGCTGTGATGGGTCTGGCGGAGGGTGTGGGTGAGGCTGTGATGGGTCTGGCAGAGGGTCTGGGTCAGGCTGTGATGGGTCTGGTGGAGGGTGTGGGTGACACCTGAGATGGGTCTGGTGTTGGTGTGGGTGAGGCTGTGATGGGTCAGGGGTGTGTGTAGGTGACAATGTGACGGGCCTGGTGGAGGGTGTGGGCGACACTTTGATGGGTCTGGTGGAGGGTGAGGGTGACACTGTGATGGGTTTGGTGGATGGTGTGGGTGCGGCTGTGATGGGTCTGGAAAAGGGTGAGGGTGACACTATAATGGGTCTGGTGGAGGGTGTGTGTGAGGCTGTGACAGGTCTGGTAGAGGGTGTGGGTGAGTCCGTGATGGGTCTGGTGGAGGGTGTGGGTGACACTGTGATGGGTCTGGTGGAGAGTGTGGGTGAGGCTGTGACGGGTCTGGTGGAGGGTGTGGGTCATTTTGTGATGGGTGTGTTGGAGGGTGTGCGTGACACTGTGCTGAGTCTCGTGGAGGGTGTGGGTGAGGCTGTGAAGTGTCTGGTGGAGGGTGTGGGTGAGGCTGTGACTTGTCTGGTAGAGTTTTTGGGTGAAACTGTGACGGGTCTGTTGGAGGTTGTGGGTGACACTGTGATTGGTCTGGTGGAGGGTGTGGGTGACACCATGATGGGTCTGTTGGAGGGTGTGGGTGAGGCTGTGATGGGTCTGGTGGAGGTTGTGGGTGAGGCTGTGATGGGTCTGGTGGAGGGTGTGGGTGATGCTTTGAAGTGTCTGGTGGAGGGTGTGGGTGATGCTGTGAAGTGTCTGGTGGAGGGTGTGGGTGAGTCTGAGATGGTTCTGGTGGAGGTTGTGGGTGGCAATGTGTTGGGTCTGGTGGAGGGTGTGGGTGACACTGAGATGGGTCTTGTGGAGGCTGTGGGTGACACTCTGGAGGGTCTGCAGGAGGATGTTGGTGACACTGTGATGGGTCTGGGGGAGGGCGTGGGTGAGGCTGTGAAGGGTCTGTGGAGGGTGTGGTAAGGCTGTGAAGGGTCTGGTGGAGGGTGTGGGTGATGCTGTGATGGGTCTGGTGGAGGGTGTGTTTGAGGCTGTGATGGGTCTCTGGAGGGTGTGTGTGAGGCTGTGATGTGTCTGGTGGAGGGTGTGTGTGAGGCTGTGATGGATCTCTGGAGGGTGTGTGTGAGGCTGTGACGGGTCTGGTGGAGGGTGTGTGTGAGGCTGTGATGGGTCTGGGGGAGGGTGTGTGTGAGGATGTGATGTGTCCAGTAGAGGGTTTGGGTGAGGCTGTGAAGTGTCTGCTGGAGGGTGTGGGTGACACTGTGATGGGTCTAGTGGAGGGTGTAGGTGACTCTGTGATGGGTCTGGTTGAGGGTGTGGTTGCGGCTGTGATGGGTCTGGGGGAGGGTTTGGGTGAGGCTGTGATGTGTCCAGTAGAGGGTTTGGGTGAGGCTGTGAAGTGTCTGGTGGAGGGTTTGGGTGACACGGTGATGTGTCTGGTGGAGGTTGTCGGTGAAGCTCTGATGGGTCTGGTGGAGGGTGTGTGTGAGGGTGTGATGGGTCTGGGGGAGGGTGTGTGTGAGTCTGTGATTTGTCCAGTAGAGGGCTTGGGTGAGGCTGTGAAGTGTCTGGTGGAGGGTGTGGGTGACACTGTGATGGGTCTATGGGTGACTCTGTGATGGGTCTGTTGGAGGGTGTGGATGAGAATGTCATGGGTCTGGTGGAGGGTGTGGGTGAGGCTGTGATGAGTCTGAAGGAGGGTGAGGTTGAGGCTGTTAAGTGACTGGTGGAGGGTGTTGGTGAGGCTGTGACGGGTCTGTTGGAGTGCTTGGGTGACACTACGATGGGTCTGGTGGAGGGTGTGGGTGACACTCTGATGGGTCTGGTAGAGGGTGTGGGTGAGGCTTTGATGTGTCTGATGGATGGTGTCTGTGAGTTTGTGATGGGTCCGATGAAGGGTGTGGGTGAAACTGTGATGGGTTTTGTGGAGTGTTTGGGTCAGGATGTGATGGGTCTGGAGCAGGGTGTCGGAAACACTGTGATGGGTTTGGCTGAGGGTCTGTGTGACACTGTGATGGTTCTGGAGGAGGGTGTGTTTGTCACTGTGATGGGTTTTGTGGAGGGTGTGGGTGACTCGGTGATGGGTCAGGTGGAGGGTGTGGGTGAGGCTGTGATGGGTCTGGTGGATGGTGTGGGTGACCACGTGATGGTTTGGCGTAGGGTGTGGAGGAGGCTGTGATGGGTGTGGGGGAGGGTGTGGTGAAGCTGTGATAGGTCTGGTGGAGGGTGTGGGTGAGGCTGTGAAGTGTCTGGTGGAGGGTGTGGGTGAGTCTGAGATGGTTCTGGTGGAGGTTGTGGGTGACAATGTTTTGGGTCTGGTGGAGGGTGTGGGTGACACTGAGATGGGTCTTGTGGAGGGTGTGGGTGACACTGAGAGGGTTCTGGTGAACGGTGTGGGTGACAATGTGATGGGTCCGGTGGAGGGTGTGGGTGACACTGTGAAGTGTCTGCAGTTCGGTGTTGGTGACACTGTGATGTGTCTGGTGGAGGGTGTGGGTGAGGCTGTGATGGGTCTGGTGGAAGGTGTGGGTGAGGCTGTGCTGGGTCTGGCGGAGGGTGTGGGTGAGGCTGTGATGGGTCTGGTGGAGGGTGTGGATGACACTGTGATGGGTCTGGTGGAGGGTGTGGGTGAGACCGTGACGGGTCTGGTGTTGGGTGCGGGTGAGGCTGTGATGCGTCTGGCGGAGGGTGTTTGTGACACTGTGATGTGTCTGGTGGAGGGTGTGTGAGAGTCTGTGATGTGTCCAGTAGAGGGTTTGGGTGAGGCTGTGAAGTGTCTGGTGGAGGGTGTGGGTGACACTGTGATGGGTCTAGTGGAGGGTGTGGGTGACTCTGAGATGGGCCTGGTGGCGGGTGTGGGTGACACTGTGATGGGTCTGTTGGAGGGTGTGGATGAGAATGTCATGGGTCTGGTGGAGGGTGTGGGTGAGGCTGTGATGGGTCTGGTGGAGGGTTTGGGTGAGGCTGTGATGGGTCTCTTGGAGGGGGTGTGTGAGCCTGTGAAGGGTCTGGTGGAGGGTGTGGGTGACACTCTGATGGGTCTGGTGGAGGGTGTGGGTGAGGCTGTGCTGTGTCTGGTGGAGGGCGTGGGTTACACTGTGATGGGTCTGGTGGAGGGTGTGGGTGACACTGTGACGTGTCTGGTGGAGGGTGTCGGTGAGGCTGTGATGTGTCTGATGGATGGTGTTTGTGAGTTTGTGATGGGTCCGATGAAGGGTGTGGGTGAAACTGTGATGGGTTTTATGGAGGGTTTGGGTCAGGATGTGATGGGTCTGGAGGAGGGTGTCGGAGACACTGTGATGGGTTTGGCTGAGGGTCTGTGTGACACTGTGACGGTTCTGGTGGAGGGTGTGGTTGTCACTGTGATGGGTTTTGTGGAGGGTGTGGGTGACTCTGTGATGGGTCAGGTGGAGGGTGTCCGTGACAACGTGATGGTTTGGCATATGGTGTGGAGGAGGCTGTGATGGGTCTGGTGGAGGGTGTGGTGAAGCTGTGATAGGTCTGGTGGATGGTGAGGGTGAGGCTGGGATGGGTCTGGTGGAGGGAGTGGGTGATGCTGTGAAGTGTCTGGTGGAGGGTGTGGGTGATGCTGTGAAGTTTCTGGTGGAGGGTGTGGGTGAGTCTGAGATGGTTCTGGTGGAGGTTGTGGGTGACAATGTGTTGGGTCTGGTGGAGGGTGTGGGTGACACTGAGATGGGTCTTGTGGAGGGTGTGGGTGACACTGAGAGGGTTCTGGTGGACGGTGTGGGTGACAATGTGATGGGGCCGGTGGAGGGTGTGGGTGACACTGTGAAGTGTCTGCAGGAGGGTGTTGGTGACACTGTGATGGGTCTGGTGGAGGGTGTGGGTGAGACCGTGACGGGTCTGGTGTTGGGTGTGGGTGAGGCTGTGATGGGTCTGGTGGAGGGTGTGGGTGAGGCTGTGATGGGTCAGGGGTGTGTGTAGGTGACAACGTGACGGGCCTGGTGGAGGGTGTGGGCGCCACTGTGATGGGTCTGGTGGATGGTGTGGGTGAGGCTGTGATGGGTCTGGTGGAGGCTGTGGGTGAAGCTGTGATAGGTCTGCTGGAGGGTGAGGGTGAGGCTGTGATGGGTCTGGTGGAGTTTGTGGGTGAGGCTGTGAGGGGTCTGGTGGAGGGTGTGGGTGAGGCTGTGATGGGTCCCTTGGAGGGAGTGTGTGAGGCTGTGACGGGTCTGGTGGAAGGTGTGGGAGAGGCTTTGATGGGTCTGGTGGTGGGTGTGGATGACACTGTGATGGTTCTGGTTGAGGGTGTGGGTGAGGCTTTGATGGGTCTGGGGGAGGTTGTGAGTGAGGCTTTGATGGGTCTGGTGGAGGGTGTGGGTGAGGCTGTGACGGGTCAGGTAGAGGGTTTGGGTGACACTGTGATGGGTCTGGTGGAGGATGCGTGTGAGGCTGTGATGGGTCTGGTGGAGGGTGTGGATGTGGCTCTGATAGGTCTCTTGGAGGGTATGTGTGAGGCTGTGACGGGTCTGGTGGAGGGCGTGGTTGAAGCTGTGAGGGGTCTGGAGGAGGGTTTTGGTGACACTGTGAAGGGCCTTGTGGAGGGTGTGGGTGACACTGTGATGGGTCTGGTGGAGGGTGTGGGTGACACTGTGATGGGTCTGGTGGAGGGTGTGGGTGAGGCTGTGATGGGTCGATTGGAGGGTGAGGGTGACACTGTGATGGGTCTGGTGGAGGGTGTGTGTGATCTGTGACGGGTCTGGAGGAAGGTGTGGGTGAGGCTGTGATGGGTCTGGTGGAGGGTGTGGGTGAGGCTGTGATGGGTCTGGTGGAGGGTGTGGGTGACAATGTGATGGGTTTTGTCGAGGGTCTGGGTGACACTGTGATGGGTCTGGTGGAGGGTCTGGGTGACACTATGATGGGTCTTTTGGAGGGTGTGTTGGCTGTGATGGGTCTGGTGGAGGGTGTCGGTGAGGCTGTGATGGGTCTGGTGGAGTGTGTGTGTGAGGCTGTGATGGGTCTGGTGGAGGGTGTGGGTGAGGCTGTGATGGGTCTGGTGGAGGGTGTGGGTGAGGCTGTGATGGGTCTGGTGGAGGGTGTGGGTGAGGCTGTGATGGGTCCGGTGGAGGGTATGGGTGAGGCTGTGAACTGTCTGGTGGAGGGTGTGTGTGAGGCTTTGATGGGTCTGGTGGAGTGTGTGGGAGAGGCTGTGACAGGTCTGATGGTGGGTGTGGGTGACACTGTGATGGGTCTGGTGGAGGGTGTGTGTGACACTATGATGGGTCTGGTGGAGGCTGTGGGTGACACTGTGATGGGTCTGGAGGAGGGTTTGGGCGACACTGTGATGGTTCTGGTGGAGGGTGTGGGTGAGGCTGTGACGGGTCTGGAGGAAGGTGTAGGTGAGGCTGTGATGGGTCTGGTGGAGGGTGTGGGTGACACTTTGATGGGTTTTGTCGAGGGTCTGGGTGACACTGTGATGGGTCTGGTGGAGGGTGTGGGTGACACTATGATGGGTCTGGTGGCGGGTGTGTGTGAGGCTGTGATGGGTCTGGTGGAGGGTGTGGGTGAGGCTGTGATGGGTCTGGTGGAGGGTGTGGGTGACACTATGATAGGTCTTGTGGAGGGTGTCGGTGAGGCTGTGATGGTTCTGTTGGATGGTGTTTGTGAGTCTGTGACGGGTCAGGTGGAGGGTGTGTATGACACTGTGACGTGTCAGGAGGAGGGTGTGGATAAGTCTTTGATCGGTCTGGTTGAGGGTGTGGGTGAGTCTGTGACGGGTCCGTTGGAGGGTGTGGGTGAGACTGTGATGGGTCTGGTGGAGGGTGTGGGTGACACTATGATGGGTCTGGTGGAGGGTGTTTGTGAGTCTGTGACGGGTCAGGTGGAGGGTGTGGATGACATTGTGACGTGTCTGGAGGAGGCTGTGGGTGAGGCTGTGACCTGTCTGGTGGAGGGTGTGTGTGAGGCTTTGATGGGTCTGGTGGAGGGTGTGGGAGAGGCTGTGACAGGTCTGATGGTGGGTGTGGGTGAGGCTGTGATGCGTCTGGTGGAGGGTGTGGTTGAGGCTGTGATGGGTCTTGTGGAGGTTGTGGGTGACGCTTTGATGGGTCTGGTGGAGGGTGCGAGTGAGTCTGTGACGGTTCTGGTGGAGGGTTTGGGACACACTGTGGTGTGTCTGGAGGAGGGTGTGGGTGAGGCTGTGAAGTGTCTAATGGAGGGTGTTGTTTGACACTGTGACGGGTCTGGTGGAGGTTATGGATGAGTCTGTGATATGTCTGGTGAAGGGTGTGGGTGACACTGTGTTGTGTCTGGTGGAGGGTGTGGGTGAGGCTGTGATGGGTCTGGTGGAGGGTGTGGGTGAGGCTGTGATGTGTCTGGTGGAGGGTGTGGGTGAGGCTGTGATGGGTCTGGTGGAGGGTGTGGGTGAGGCTGTGATGGGTCTGGTGGAGGGTGTGGGTGAGGCTAAGATGGGTCTGGTGGAGGGTATGGGTGAGGCTGTGATCTGTCTGGTGGAGGGTTTTGGTGAGGCTATGATGAATCTTCAATTAAGGTCTCATCAGATTCTTCTTCCGAGGTGTCTTCAGGACTTGACTCGAGAACCTGGGGTGTGGACCCCCCGGCTGCTTCCCAGATGTGCCTGCTATAGCAATGAGAGATAATTAGTGCATGGCAGGGACTGTGGATCAGGGGCTCTCACTCACGGCCTTTTTGTCTGATGGATGTTGCACTGCTGGACCCCCACTTGACTGACCACTGCCAACCTCTCTGTCAGCACCGGAACGGTCCTGATCATCACCAGCCAGCTGGGAGGCTCTATTCTCAGGCATTCTCAGGCATTCCTCCACTGGTCTGCGAACTCTCCCTTTTGTTGTGTGCCAGCTTGTCCTGCATGAAGACAGATGGAGAGAGTGTCAGCAGGATGTCCGCCAGGCCAGATGAGAATGATACCTTGGCATGTGTGGGTGGTGAGTGGTGCCATGGACAGGATGAGGACACTAGCTGCAGGACAGATGAAGGTGTGGGTGAGAGAGTGTATGGTGATGCTCCTTGAACTGGCAGTGAGTGAGATCCCTGTGGATGTGTGATGGGTTTGGGATTGTCTGAGTTGAGAGTGATGAGAAGAATTACTTACCCTGGAGGTCAGAGGAGACCATTCATCCTCTTTCAGCACTGGGTGACTCTCTTGTTTTGCAGGGCATGGGCACTGACCACTGCTGCCACTGCCTCCCACGTTGGATTGGTGACCTTGCTTGCTGGTCTTTGCCCAGGGTTGGGGGACCTCCACTGCATCCAGTAGGCCCCCAAGGGCGGCATTGATAAACTTGGGGGCAGCAAGTTTCCTCCCGTTGGCAGCCATGACCTTGCAGCAGTTTCCAATCACTCAGAGAGAGCTCGCTCTGTGCAGGGGCCCCCTTTAAATACAGCACCCAGATTACTGAAGGCCTGAGGTGATAGCGGGGCAGACGAATCAGAGGCTGCCACACCAGTGACCCGGCGTGTTTCCCGGGAAAGCTTTATTAATGAGGCAGGGTGCACTGGGAACGGGACAATATGGCGTGCAAAGCCGCCATTGCCGCCAACGTGTAAAAGGTCTTTTTCCCGCCCACTACCTCACTTTGTGCAAATCTGGGATGATCCAGCCCGATATTAGATGTTGAATATGCAGTGTAGTGTTCGGGCAAAAAACACTCGAATCCAATGCTCAATGAAACAATAACAAGCTTGGTCAATGCGCAAAAGATTAAATCATTGTGTTTTCCTATAGACTCAGTTGTATGCTGGGACTGATACTTCTCCCAAAGACATGAATTTGCCATTGAATTGAAGGTCACGCTGAACAGAAAGTTGGACACAATGGGAGACCCTCCGTCAGCAAGGTCAGGAATGAATTGTCAAAACAGTTCCTGCCACCAGCGAGGCACAGCACAATGGAACTCAGCACAATGGATCTCAGCACAATGGCTCTCAGCACAATGGATCTCAGTCACAGTGCGATGGACCTCAGTCTCAGCATGATGGAGCTGAGCAGGTGGATCTCAATCTCAGCATGATGGATTTCAGTCTCAGCATGTTGGATCTCAGTCTCAGCATGATGGATCTCAATCTCAGCATGATGGATCTCAAACTTGGCATGATGGATCTCAATCTTAGTGCAAAGCAACTCAGTCTCAGGGCGATGGATCTCAGTCTCAGCATGATGGATCTCAGTATCAGCCTGATGGATCTCAGTCTCAGCGCAATGGATCTCAGTCTCAGCATGATGGATCTCAATATTAGCATGATGGATCTAAGTCTCAGTGTGATGGATCTCAGGCTCAGCATGATTGAACTCAGTCTCAGCAGGAAGAATCTCAGTCTTAGTGCGATAGATCTCAGTATCAGTGTGATGGATCTCAGTCTCAGCCTGATGGATCTCAGTCTCAGCCTAATGGATCTCAGTCTCAGTGCAATGGATCTCACTCTCAGTGTGATGGATCTCAGTCTCAGCCTAATGGATGTCAATCTCAGTGCAATGGATCTCAGTCTCAGTGTGATGGATCTCAGTCTGAGCATGATGGATCTCAGTATCAGCAAGATGGATTTCGGTCTCAGTGTGATGGATCTCAGTCTCAGTGTGATGGATCTCAGTCTCAGCATGATGGATCTCAATCTCAGCATGATGGATCTCAATCTCAGCATGATGGATCTCAATCTTAGCATGATGGATCTCAGTCTCAGCATGATGGATCTCAATCTTAGCATGATGGATCTCAGTCTCAGCACAATGGATCTCAGGATCAGCATGATGGATCTCAGTCTCAGCATGATGGATCTCAGTTTCAGTGTGTTGGATCTCAGTCTGAGCAAGAGGGATCTCAGGATCAGCATGATTGATCTCAATCTCAGTGCATTGGATCCCAGTCTCAGGATGATAGATCTCAGTGTCTGAATGAGGGATCTCAGTCTCAGCATGATGGATCTCATTCTCAATATGATGGAGCTCATTCTTCACATGATGGATCACAGTCTCAGTGCGATGGTTCTCAGTCTCAGCATGATGGATCACAAACTCAGTGTGTAGCATCTCAGTCGCAGGGCAATGGATCTCAGTCTCAGCATGATAGAGATGAGCAGGTGGGTCTCAATCTCAGCATGATGGATCTCAGTCTCAGCATGATGCATATCCGTCTCAGTGTGATGGATCTCAGTCTCAGCATGATGGATCTCAGTATCAGCCTGATGGATCTCAGTCTCAGCATGATGTATCTCAGTCTCAGCATGATGGATCTCGCTCATAGCATGATGGATCTAAGACTCAGTGTGACGGATCTCAGTCTCAGCATGATGGATCTCAGTTTCAGTGTGTTTGATTTCAATCTTAGCAAGAGGGATCTCAGGCTCAGGATGACTGATCTCAGTCTCAGCATGAAGAATCTCAGTCTTAGTGCGATAGATCTCAGTATCAGTGTGATGGATCTCAGTCTCAGCCTGATGGATCTCAGTCTCAGCCTAATGGATCTCAGTCTCAGTGCAATGGATCTCAGTCTCAGTGTGATGGATCTCAGTCTCAGCCTATTGGATGTCAATCTCAGTGCAATGGATCTCAGTCTCAGTGTGATGGATCTCAGTCTGAGCATGATGGATCTCAGTATCAGCAAGATGGATTTCGGTCTCAGTGTGATGGATCTCAGTCTCAGTGTGATGGATCTCAGTCTCAGCATGATGGATCTCAATCTTAGCATGATGGATCTCAGTCTCAGCACAATGGATCTCAGTCTCAGCATGATGGATCTCAGTCTCAGCATGATGGATCTCAGTTTCAGTGTGTTGGATCTCAGTCTGAGCAAGAGGGATCTCAGGATCAGCATGATTGATCTCAATCTCAGTGCATTGGATCTCAGTCTCAGGATGATAGATCTCAGTGTCTGAATGAGGGATCTCAGTCTCAGCATGATGGATCTCATTCTCAATATGATGGAGCTCATTCTTCGCATGATGGATCTCAGTCTGAGCATGATGGATCTCAGTATCAGCAAGATGGATTTCGGTCTCAGTGTGATGGATCTCAGTCTCAGTGTGATGGATCTCAGTCTCAGCATGATGGATCTCAGTCTCAGCTTGATGGATCTCAATCTCAGCATGATGGATCTCAATCTTAGCATGATGGATCTCAGTCTCAGCACAATGGATCTCAGTCTCAGCATGATGGATCGCAATCTTAGCATGATGGATCTCAGTCTCAGCATGATGGATCTCAATCTTAGCATGATGGATCTCAGTCTCAGCATGATGGATCTCAGTTTCAGTGTGTTGGATCTCAGTCTGAGCAAGAGGGATCTCAGGATCAGCATGATTGATCTCAATCTCAGTGCATTGGATCCCAGTCTCAGGATGATAGATCTCAGTGTCTGAATGAGGGATCTCAGTCTCAGCATGATGGATCTCATTCTCAATATGATGGAGCTCATTCTTCACATGATGGATCACAGTCTCAGTGTGATGGTTCTCAGTCTCAGCATGATGGATCACAAACTCAGTGTGTAGCATCTCAGTCGCAGGGCAATGGATCTCAGTCTCAGCATGATAGAGATGAGCAGGTGGGTCTCAATCTCAGCATGATGGATCTCAGTCTCAGCGTGATGCATATCCGTCTCAGTGTGATGGATCTCAGTCTCAGCATGATGGATCTCAGTATCAGCCTGATGGATCTCAGTCTCAGCATGATGTATCTCAGTCTCAGCATGATGGATCTCGCTCATAGCATGATGGATCTAAGACTCAGTGTGACGGATCTCAGTCTCAGCATGATGGATCTCAGTTTCAGTGTGTTTGATTTCAATCTTAGCAAGAGGGATCTCAGGCTCAGGATGACTGATCTCAGTCTCAGCAGGAAGAATCTCAGTCTTAGTGCGATAGATCTCAGTATCAGTGTGATGGATCTCAGTCTCAGCCTGATGGATCTCAGTCTCAGCCTAATGGATCTCAGTCTCAGTGCAATGGATCTCAGTCTCAGTGTGATGGATCTCAGTCTCAGCCTATTGGATGTCAATCTCAGTGCAATGGATCTCAGTCTCAGTGTGATGGATCTCAGTCTGAGCATGATGGATCTCAGTATCAGCAAGATGGATTTCGGTCTCAGTGTGATGGATCTCAGTCTCAGTGTGATGGATCTCAGTCTCAGCATGATGGATCTCAATCTTAGCATGATGGATCTCAGTCTCAGCACAATGGATCTCAGTCTCAGCATGATGGATCTCAGTCTCAGCATGATGGATCTCAGTTTCAGTGTGTTGGATCTCAGTCTGAGCAAGAGGGATCTCAGGATCAGCATGATTGATCTCAATCTCAGTGCATTGGATCTCAGTCTCAGGATGATAGATCTCAGTGTCTGAATGAGGGATCTCAGTCTCAGCATGATGGATCTCATTCTCAATATGATGGAGCTCATTCTTCGCATGATGGATCTCAGTCTCAGTGCGATGGTTCTCAGTCTCAGCATGATGGATCTCAAACTCAGTGTGTAGCATCTCAGTCGCAGGGCAATGGATCTCAGTCTCAGCATGATAGAGATGAGCAGGTGGGTCTCAATCTCAGCATGATGGATCTCAGACTCAGCGTGATGCACCTCCGTCTCAGTGTGATGGATCTCAGTCTCAGCATGATGGATCTCAGTATCAGCCTGATGGATCTCAGTCTCAGCATGATGTATCTCAGTCTCAGCATGATGGATCTCGCTCATAGCATGATGGATCTAAGACTCAGTGTGACAGATCTCAGTCTCAGCATGATGGATCTCAGTTTCAGTGTGTTTGATTTCAATCTTAGCAAGAGGGATCTCAGGCTCAGGATGACTGATCTCAGTCTCAGCATGAAGATTCTCAGACTTAGTGCGATAGATCTCAGTATCAGTGTGATGGATTTCAGTCTCAGACTGATGGATCTCAGTGTCAGCCTGATGGATCTCAGTCTTAGCATGATGGATCTCCATCTCAGTGCAATGGATCTCAGTCTCAATGTGTTGGATCTCAGTCTCAGCATGATGCATCTAAGTCTCAGCAAGATGGATTTCAGTCTCAGCATCATTGATCTCAGTCTCAGTGCGATTGGTCTCAGTCTCAGGGTGATAGATCTTCGTGTCTGAATGAGGGATCTCAGTCTCAGCATGAAGGATCTCAGTCTCAATACGATGGATCTCAAACTCAGTGCGAAGCATCTCAGTCTGAGGGCGATGGATCTCAGTCTCAGCATGATGGATCTCAGTCTCAGTGCGATGGATCTCAGTCTCAGCATGATGGATCTCAGTCTCAGCATGATGGATCTCAGTCTCAGCATGATGGATCTCAGTCTCAGCATAATGGATCTCATTCTTGGCATGATGTATCCCGGTTTCAGTGCGATGGATCTCAATTTCAGCATGATGGATCTCAGTCTCAGCAAGCTGGATCTCAGTCTCAGCATCATTGAACACAGACTCAGTGCGATGGATCTCAGTTTCAGTGTGTTGGATCTCAGTCTTAGCACGATAGATCTCAGTCTCAGCATGAAGGATCTCAATCCCATCATCATGGAACTCAATCTCAGTGTGACAGATCTCAGTCTCAGCAAGATGGATCTCAGTCTCAGCATGATGGATCTCAGTCTCAGCATGATGGATCTCAGTCTCAGCATGAAGGATCTCAATCTCAGTGTGATAGATCTCAGTGTCAGCAAGATGGATCTCAGTCTCAGCATGATGGATCTCAGTCTCAGCATGATGGATCTCACTCTCAGCATCATGAATCTCATTATCACCATGATGGATCTCAATCTCAGTGTGATGGATCTCAGTCTCAGTGTGATGGATCTCAGTCTCAGCATGACGGATCTCAGTCTCAGCAAGATGGATCTAAGTCTCAGCATCATTGATCTCAGTCTCAGTGCGAAGGATCTCAGTATCAGGATGATGTATCTCAGTGTCTGAATAAGGGATCCCTGTCTCAGCTTGACGGATCTCAGTGCGATGGATATCTGTCTCAGCATGATGGATCACAGTTTCAGTGTGTTGGATCTCAGTTTCGGTGTGTTGGATCTCAGTCTAAGCAAGAGGGACCTCAGGCTCAGCATGATTGATCTCAGTCTCAGCAGGAGGAATCTCAGTCTTAGTGCAATAGGTCTCAGTATCAGTGCGATGGATCTCAGTCTCAGCCTGATGGATCTCATTCTCAGCATCATGGATCTCAATCTCAGTGTGATGGATCTCAGACTCAGTGTGATGGATCTCAGTCTCAGTGTGATGGATCTCAGTCTCAGCATGATGGATCTCAGTATCAGCCTGATGGATCTCAGTCTCAGTGTGATTGGTCTCAGTCTCAGCATGATGGATCTCAGTTTCAGTGTGTTGGATCTCAGTCTCAGCAACAGGGGTCTCAGGCTCAGCATGATTGATCTCAATCTCAGTGCGATGGATCTCAGTCTCAATATGATAGATCTCAGTGTCTGAATGAGGGATATCAGTCTCAGCATGATGGATCTCATTCTCAATACGGTGGAGCTCATTCTTTGCATGGTGGATCTCAGTCTCAGTGCGATGGATCTCTGTCTCAGCATGATGGATCTCAGTCTCAGTGCGAAGCATCTCAGTCTCAGGGCGATGGATCTCAGTCTCGGCATGATGGATATCATTCTCAGTACGATGGATCTCATTCTTTGCATGATGGATCTCAGTCTCAGTGTGATGGATCTCAGTCTCAGCATGATGGATCTCAGTATCATCACGATGGATCTCGGTATCAGCATGATGGATCTCAGTCTCAGCGTGATGGATCTCTGTCTCGGCATGATTGATCTCTCTATCAGCATGATGGATCTCAGTCTCAGTGTGATGGATCTCAGTCTCAGCATGATGGATCTCAGTCTCAGCATGATGGATCTCCGTCTCAGTGTACTGGAGCTCCGTCTCAGTTTGCTGGATCTCAGTATCAGCATGATGGATCTCAGTCTCAGCATGATGGATTGCAGTCTCTGCATGATGGATCTCACTTAAAGCATGATGGATCTAAGGCTCAGTCTGACGGATCTCAGTCTCAGCATGATGGATCTCAGTTTCAATGTGTTTGATTTCACTCTTAGCAAGAGGGATCTCAGGCTCAGCATGATGAATCTCAGTCTCAGCCTGATGGATCGCAGTCTTAGCATGATGGATCTCCATCTCAGTGTAATGGATCACAGTCTCAATGAATTGGATCTCAGTCTCAGCATGATGCATCTAAGTCTCAGCAAGAGGGATCTCAGTCTCAGCATGATTGTTCTCAGTCTCAGCCTAATGGATCTCACTATCAGCCTGATGGATCTCAGTCTTAGAATGATGGATCTCCATCTCAGTGCAATGGATCTCATTCTCAATGTGTTGGATCTCAGTCTCAGCATGACGCATCTAAGTCTCAGCAAGAAGGATTTTAGTCTCAGCATCATTGAACTCAGTCTCAGTGCGATGGATCTCAGTTTTAGTGTGTTGGATCTCGGTTTTAGCACGATGGATAGACTCAGCATGATGGATCTCAGTCTCAGCATGATGGATCTCAATCTCAGTGCGAAGCATCTCACACTCAGGGCGATGGATCTCAGTCTCAGCATGATGGATTTCAGTCTCAGCAAGATGGATCTCAGACTCAGCATCATTGATCTCAGTCTCAGTGCGAAGGATCTCTTTCTCAGCATGATGGATCACAATTTCAGTGTGTTGGATCTCAGGCACAGCATGATGGATCTCAGTCTCATCATGATGGATCTCAGTATCAGCATGATGGATCTCAATCTCAGTGCAATGGATCTCATTTTTGGCATGATGGATCCCAGTCTCAGTGCGATGGATCTCAGACTCAGCATCATTGAACTAAGTCTCAGTGCGATGGATCTCAGTTTCAGTGTGTTGGATCTCAGTCTAAGCATGATGGATCTCAGTCTCAGCATGCTGGATCTCAATCTCAGTGTGATGGATCTCAGTCTCAGTGTGATGTATCCCAGTCTCAGCATGATGGATCTCAGTCTCAGCAAGTTGGATCTCAGTCTCAGCATCATTTATCTCAATCTCAGTGCGAAGGATCTCAGTCTCAGGATGATGGATCTCAGTGTCTGAATGAGGGATCTCAGTCTCAGCTTGATGGATCTCAGTTTCTGTGTGTTTGATTTCAATCTTAGCAAGAGGGATCTCAGGCTCAGGATGATTGATCTCAGTCTCAGCATGAAGAATCTAAGACTTAGTGCGATAGATCTCACTATCAGTATGATGGATCTCAGGCTCAGCCTGATGGATCTCAGTCTCAGCCTGATGGATATCAGTCTTAGAATGATGGGTCTCCATCTCAGTGCAATGGATCTCATTCTCAATGTGTTGGATCTCAGTCTCAGCATGACGCATCTAAGTCTCAGCAAGATGGATATCAGACTCATCATCATTGATCTCAGTCTCAGTGCGATGGGTCTCAGTCTCAGGATGATAGATCTCCGTGTCTCAATGAGGGATCTCAGTCTCAGCATGAAGGGTCTCAGTCTCAATACGATGGATCTCAATCTCAGTGCAAAGCATCTCAGTCTGAGGGCGATAGATCTCAGTCTCAGCATGATGGATCTCAGTCTCAGCATGACGGATCTCAGTCTCAGCATGATGGATCTCAGTCTCAGCATGACGGATCTCAGTCTCAGCATGATGGATCTCAGTCTCAGCATAATGGGTCTCAGTCTCAGCATGATGGATCTCAATCCCAGTGTGAAGATTCTCAGTCTCAGGGTGATGGA
This sequence comes from Carcharodon carcharias, assembly GCF_017639515.1. Classification (NCBI taxonomy): domain Eukaryota; kingdom Metazoa; phylum Chordata; class Chondrichthyes; order Lamniformes; family Lamnidae; genus Carcharodon; species Carcharodon carcharias. The sequence goes on along the minus strand of NC_054477.1, from coordinate 165,075,747 downwards.
TCTCAGTCTCAGTGTGATGGATCTCAGTCTCAGCATGATGGATCTCAGTCTTGGCATGATGTATCTCAGTCTCACCATGATGGATCTCAATCTCAGCATCATTGACCTCAGTCTCAGTGTGATGGATCTCAGTCTCAGCATGAAGGATCTCAGTCTTAGTGTGATGGATGTCAGTCTCAGCATGATGGATCTCAGACTCAGAAAAATGGATCTCAGTCTCAGCATGATGGATCTCAGACTCAGTGCCATGGATCTCAGTCTCATCATGCTCTATGTCAGTCTCAGTGTGATGGATCTCAGTCTCAGTGGGATGGATCTCAGTCTCAGAATGATGGATCTCAGTATCAGCCTGATGGATCTAAGTCTCAGTGTGATGGATCTCAGTCTCAGCATGAATGATCTCAGTCTCAGCAGGAAGAATCTCAGTCTTCGTGCGATAGGTCTCAGTCTCAGTGTGATGGATCTCAGTCTCAGCATGACGGATCTCAGTCTCAGCAACATGGATCTAAGTCTCAGCATCATTGATCTCAGTCTCAGTGAGAAGGATCTCAGTCTCGGGATGATGTATCTCATTGTCTGAATGAGGGATCTCAGTCTCAGCCTGTTGGATCTCAGTCTCAGTACGATGGATCTCTGTCTCAGCATGATGGATCACAGTTTCAGTGTGTTGGATCTCAGTTTCGGTGTGATGGATCTCAGGCTTAGCATGATTGATATCACTGTCAGCATGAAGGTTCTCAGACTTTGTGCGATGGATCTCAGTATCATTGTGATGCATCACAGTCTCAGCATGATGGATCTCATTCTCAGTGTGATGGAGCTCAATCTCAGTACAATGGATCTCAGTCTCAGTGTGATGGATCTCAGTCACAGTGTGGTGGATCTCAGTCTCACTGTGATGGATCTCAGTCTCAGCATGATGGATCTCAGTATCAGTGTGATGGATCTCAGTATCAGCCTGATGGATCTCAGTCTCTGCATGATGGATCTCACTCATAGCATGATGGATCTAAGTCTCAGTGTGACGGACCTCAGGCTCAGCATGATTGATCTCAGTCTCAGCAGGAAGAATCTCAGTCGTACTGCGATAGGTCTCAGTATCAGTGCGATGGATCTCCGTCTCAGCCTGATGGATCTCATTCTCTGCATGATGGATCTCAATCTCAGTGCAAAGGATCTCAGTCTCACTGTGATGGATCTCAGTCTCAGCATGATGGATGTCAGTATCTGCCTGATGGATCTAAGACTCAGTGTGATGGATCTGAGTCTCAGCATGATGGATCTCAGTCTCAGCATGATGGATCTCTGTCTCAGTGTGCTGGATCTCCGTCTCAGTGTGCTGGATCTCAGCATCAGCATGATGGATCTCAGTCTCAGCGTGATGGATCTCAGTCTCTGCATGATGGATCTCACTCATAGCATGATGGATCTAAGGCCCAGTGCGACGGATCTCAATCTCAGCATGATGGATCTCAGTTTCAGTGTGTTGGATCTCAGTCTTAGCAAGAGGGACCTCAGGCTCAGCATGATTGATCTCAGCCTCAGCAGGAAGAATCTCAGTCTTAGTGCGATAGTTGTCAGTATCAGTGCGATGGATCTCAGTCTCAATATGATAGATCTCAGTGTCTGAATGAGGGATCTCAGTCTCAGCATGATGGATCTCATTCTCAATACGATGGAGTTCATTCTTCGCATGGTTGATCTCAGTCTCCGTGTGATGGATCTCAGTCTCAGCGTAATGGATATCAGTCTCAGCGTGATGGATCTCCGTCTCGGCGTGATTGATTTCAGTCTCAGCATGATGGATCTCAGTATCAGCATGATGGATCTCAGTATCAGCATGATGGATCTGAGTCACAGCATGATGGATCTCAGTCTCAGCATGATGGATCTCAGTATCAGCATGATGGATCTCAGTATCAGCATGATGGATCTGAGTCTCAGCATGATGGATCTCAGTCTCAGCATGATGGATCTCAGTATCAGCATGATAGATCTCACTCTAAGCATAATGGATCTCAGTCTTGGCATGGTTATCTCAGTCTCAGTATGATGGATCTCAGTCTCAGCATGATGGATCTCAGTCTCTGTGCAATGGATCTCAGTCTCAGCATGATGGATCTCAGTCTCATCTTGATGGATCTCAGAATCAGCATGATGGATCTCAGTCTCAGCATGATGGATCTCATCTCAGCATGATGGATCTCAGTCTCAGCATGATGGATCTCATCTCAGCATGATGGATCTCAGTCTTAGCATGATGGATCTCAGTCTCTGTGCAATGGATCTCAGTCTCAGCATGATGGATCTCAGTCTCATCTTGATGGATCTCAGAATCAGTATGATGGATCTCAGTCTCAGCATGATGGATCTCATCACAGCATGATGGATCTCAGTCTCAGCATGATGGATCTCATCTCAGCATGATGGATCTCAGTCTCAGCATGATGGATCTCATCTCAGCATGATGGATCTCAGTATCAGCATGATGGATCTCAGTCTCAGTGTGATGGATCTCAGTCTCAGCATGATGGATCTCAGCATCAGCATGATGGATCTCAGTATCAGCATGATGGATCTCAGTCTCAGCATGATGGATCTCCATCTCAGTGTGCTGGATCTCCGTCTCAGTGTGCTGGATCTAAGTATCAGCATGATGGATCTCTGTCTCAGCTTGATGGATCTCAGTCTCTGCATGATGGATCTCACTCATAGCATGATGGTTCTAAGGCTCAGTGTGAAGGATCTCAGTTTCAGTGTTTTTGATTTCACTCTTAGCAAGAGGGATCTCAGGCTCAGCATGATGAATATCAGACTTAGTGTGATAGATCTCACTATCATTACGATGGATCTCAGTCTCAGCCTGATGGATCTCAGTCTCAGCCTGATGGATCGCAGTCTTAGCATGAGGGATCTCAATCTCAGTGCAATGGATCTCAGTCTCAATGTGTTGGATCTCAGTCTCGGCATGACATATCAAAGTCTCAGCAAGATGGATATCAGACTCATCATCATTGATCTCAGTCTCAGTGCGAAGGATCTCAGTCTCAGGATGATAGATCTCCATGTCTGAATGAGGGATCTGAGTCTCAGCATGATGGATCTCAGTCTCAATACGATGGATCTCAATCTCAGTGCGAAGCATCTCAGTCTCAGGGCGATGGATCTCAGTCTCAGCATGATGGATCTCAATCTCAGTGCAATGGATCTCATTCTTGGCATGGTGGATCCCAGTCTCACTGCGATGGAACTCAATCTCAGCAAGAATGATCTCAGTCTCAGCATCATTGAACTCAGTCTCAGTGCGATGGATCTCACTTTCAGTGTGTTGGATCTCAGTCTTAGCACGATGGATCTCAGTCTCAGCATGATGGATCTCAGTCTCAGCAAGATGGATCTCAGTCTCAGCATCATTGATCTCAGTCTCAGTGCAAAGGATCTCAGTCTCAGGTTGATCGATCTCAGTGTCTGAATGAGGGATCTAAGTCTCAGCTTGATGGACCTCAGTCTCAGTGTGATGGATCTCTGTCTCAGCATAATGGATCACAGTTTCAGTGTGTTGGATCTCAGGCACAGCATGATAGATCTCAGTCTCAGCATGATGGATCTCATTATCAGCATGATGGATTTCAATCTTAGTTCAATGAATCTCATTGTTGGCATGATGGATCCCCGTCTCAGCATGATGGATCTCAATCTCAGCAAGATTGATCTTAGTCTCAGCATCATTGAACACAGTCTCAGTGCGATGGATCTCAGTTTCAGTGTCTTGGATCTCAGTCTAAGCACGATGGATCTCAGTCTCAGCATGATGGATCTCAATCTCAGTGTGATGGATCTCAGTCTCAGTGTGATGGATCTTAGTCTCAGCATGATGGATCGCAGTCTCAGCAAGATGGATCTTAGTCTCAGCATCATTGATCTCAGTCCCAGTGTGAAGGATCTCAGTCTCAGGATGATAGATCTCAGTGTCTGAATGAGGGATCTCAGTCTCAGCGTGATGGATCTCAGTTTCAGTGTGTTTGATTTCACTCTTATCAAGAGGGATCTCAGGCTCAGCATGATGAATCTCAGACTTAGTGCGATAGATCTCACTATCAGTACAATGGATCTCAGTCTCAGCCTGATGGATCTCAGCCTCAGCCTGATGGATCGCAGTCTTAGCATGATGGATCACAATCTCAGTGCAATGGATCTCAGTCTCAATGTGTTGGATCTCAGTCTCAGCATGACGCATCTAAGTCTCAGCAAGATGGATATCAGACTCATCATCATTGATCTCAGTCTCAGTGCGATGGATCTCAGTCTCAGGATGATAGATCTCCATGTCTGAATGAGGGATCTCAGTCTCAGCATGATGGATCTCAGTCTCAATACGAATGATCTCAATCTCAGTGCGAAGTATCTCAGTCTCAGCATGATGGATCTCTGTCTCAGCTTGATGGATCTCAGTCTCTGCATGATGGATCTCACTCATAGCATGATGGTTCTAAGGCTCAGTGTGAAGGATCTCAGTTTCAGTGTTTTTGATTTCACTCTTAGCAAGAGGGATCTCAGGCTCAGCATGATGAATATCAGACTTAGTGTGATAGATCTCACTATCAGTACGATGGATCTCAGTCTCAGCCTGATGGATCTCAGTCTCAGCCTGATGGATCGCAGTCTTAGCATGGGGGATCTCAATCTCAGTGCAATGGATCTCAGTCTCAATGTGTTGGATCTCAGTCTCAGCATGACACATCTAAGTCTCAGCAAGATGGATATCAGACTCATCATCATTGATCTCAGTCTCAGTTCGATGGATCTCAGTCTCAGGATGATATATCTCTGTGTCTGAATGAGGGATCTCAGTCTCAGCATGATGGATCTCAGTCTCAATACGATGGATCTCAATCTCAGTGCGAAGCATCTCAGTCTCAGGGCGATGGATCTCAGTCTCAGCATGATGGATCTCAATCTCAGTGCAATGGATCTCATTCTTGGCATGGTGGATCCCAGTCTCACTGCGATGGAACTCAATCTCAGCAAGAATGATCTCAGTCTCAGCATCATTGAACTCAGTCTCAGTGCGATGGATCTCACTTTCAGTGTGTTGGATCTCAGTCTTAGCACGATGGATCTCAGTCTCAGCATGATGGATCTCAGTCTCAGCAAGATGGATCTCAGTCTCAGCATCATTGATCTCAGTCTCAGTGCAAAGGATCTCAGTCTCAGGTTGATCGATCTCAGTGTCTGAATGAGGGATCTACGTCTCAGCTTGATGGACCTCAGTCTCAGTGTGATGGATCTCTGTCTCAGCATAATGGATCACAGTTTCAGTGTGTTGGATCTCAGGCACAGCATGATAGATCTCAGTCTCAGCATGATAGATCTCATTATCAGCATGATGGATTTCAATCTTAGTTCAATGGATCTCATTGTTGGCATGATGGATCCCCGTCTCAGCATGATGGATCTCAATCTCAGCAAGATTGATCTCAGTCTCAGCATCATTGAAAACAGTCTCAGTGCGATGGATCTCAGTTTCAGTGTCTTGGATCTCAGTCTAAGCACGATGGATCTCAGTCTCAGCATGATGGATCTCAATCTCACTGTGATGGATCTCAGTCTCAGTGTGATGGATCTTAGTCTCAGCATGATGGATCGCAGTCTCAGCAAGATGGATCTCAGTCTCAGCATCATTGATCTCAGTCTCAGTGTGAAGGATCTCAGTCTCAGGATGATGGATCTCAGTGTCTGAATGAGGGATCTCAGTCTCAGCGTGATGGATCTCAGTTTCAGTGTGTTTGATTTCACTCTTATCAAGAGAGAACTCAGTCTCAGGGCGATGGATCTCAGTCTCAGCATGATGGATCTCAGTCTCAGCAAGATGGATCTCAGTCTCAGCATCATTGATCTCAGTCTCAGTGCAAAGAATCTCAGTCTCAGGTTGATCGATCTCAGTGTCTGAATGAGGGATCTAAGTCTCAGCTTGATGGACCTCAGTCTCAGTGTGATGGATCTCAGTCTCAGCATGATGGATCTCCATCTCAGTGTGATAGATCTCGGTCTCAGTGTGATGGATCTCAGTCTCATCATGATGAATCTCAGTCACAGCATGATGGATCTCAGTCTCAGCATGATGGATCTCAGTCACAGCATGATGTATCTCAGTCTCAGTGCAATGATCTCAGTCACAGCATGATGTTTCTCAATCTCAGCATGATGGATCTCTGTCTCAGCATGATGGATCTCAGTCGCAGCATGTCAGATCTCAGGCTCAGTGTGATGGATCTCAGTCTCATCATGATGAATCTCAGTCACAGCATGATGGATCTCAGTCTCAGCATGATGGATCTCAGTCACAGCATGATGTATCTCAGTCTCAGTGCAATGATCTCAGTCACAGCATGATGTTTCTCAATCTCAGCATGATGGATCTCTGTCTCAGCATGATGGATCTCAGTCGCAGCATGACAGATCTCAGGCTCAGTGTGATGGATCTCAGTTTCATCATGATGAATCTCAGTCACAGCATGATGGATCTCAGTCTCAGCATGATGGATCTCAGTCACAGCATGATGTATCTCAGTCTCAGTGCAATGATCTCAGTCACAGCATGATGTTTCTCAATCTCAGCATGATGGATCTCTGTCTCAGCATGATGGATCTCAGTCACAGCATGACAGATCTCAGGCTCAGTGTGATGGATCTCAGTCTCGGCATGATGGATATCAGTCTCAGCAGGATGGATCTCAGTGCCACCAAGATGGATCTCTGTCTCAGCATGATGGATCTCAGTCTCAGTGTGATGGATCTCATTCGCTACATGATGGATCTCAGTATCAGCATGATGGATCTCTGTCTCAGCACGATGGATCTCAGTGTCACCACGATGGATCTCTGTCTCAGCATGACCGATCTCAGTCTCAGTGTGATGGATCTCAGTCTCAGCATGATGGATCTCAGTCACAGCATGATGGATCTCAGTCTCAGCATGATGGATCTCAGTCTCAGTGTGATGGATCTCAGTCTCAGAATGAAGGATCTCAGTCACAGCATGATGGATCTCTGTCTCAGCATGATGGATTTCTGTCTCAGTGTGATATTTCTAAGTCTCAGCAAAATGGATCTCAGTCTCAGAATGATGGATCTCAGTCACAGGATGATGGATCATAGTCTCAGTGTAATGGATCTCACTCTCAGCATGATGGATCTCATTCTCAATCTGATGAATCTCAGTCTCAGCATGATGGATCTCAGTCTCAGCATGATGGCTCTCAGTCACAGTGTGATGGATCTCAGTCTCAGCCTGATGGATCTCAGTCTCAGTGCAATGATCTCAGTCACAGCATGATGGTTCTCAATCTCAGCATGATGGATTTCAGTCTCCATGTGATCAGTCTCAATCTCTGCATGATGGATCTCAGTCTCAGCATGATGGATCTCAATCTCAGTGTGATGGATCCCAGTCACAGTGCGATGGATCTCAGTCTCAGCATGACAGATATCAGTCTCAGTGTGATGGATCTCAATCTCAGAATGATGGTTCTCAGTCTCAGTACAATGGCACTCAGTCACAGCATGATGGATCTCAGTCTCAGCATGAAATATCAAAGTCTTAATGCCATGCATTACAGTTTCAGTATGATGGCTCTCTGGATCAGCATGGTGGATCTCAGTCGCAGCATGATGGATATCTGTCTCAACGTGATGGATCTCAGTCTCAGCATCAGTGATCTGTGCAGGTGGTTCTCGGTCTCAGCATGATAGATCTCATACTCAGTGTGATGGACCTCACTCACTGCATGACGGATCTCAGTCTCAGCATGATGGATCTCTGTGTCACCACGATGGATCTCTCTCTCAGCATGATGGATCTCAGTCTCAGCATCATTGAACTCAGTCTCAGTGCGATGGATCTCACTTTCAGTGTGTTGGATCTCAGTCTTGGCACGATGGATCTCAGTCTCAGCATGATGGATCTCAGTCTCAGCAAGATGGATCTCAGTCTCAGCATCATTGATCTCAGTCTCAGTGCAAAGGATCTCAGTCTCAGGTTGATCGATCTCAGTGTCTGAATGAGGGATCTAAGTCTCAGCTTGATGGACCTCAGTCTCAGTGTGATGGATCTCTGTCTCAGCATAATGGATCACAGTTTCAGTGTGTTGGATCTCAGGCACAGCATGATAGATCTCAGTCTCAGCATGATAGATCTCATTATCAGCATGATGGATTTCAATCTTAGTTCAATGGATCTCATTGTTGGCATGATGGATCCCCGTCTCAGCATGATGGATCTCAATCTCAGCAAGATTGATCTCAGTCTCAGCATCATTGAAAACAGTCTCAGTGCGATGGATCTCAGTTTCAGTGTCTTGGATCTCAGTCTAAGCACGATGGATCTCAGTCTCAGCATGATGGATCTCAATCTCAGTGTGATGGATCTCAGTCTCAGTGTGATGGATCTTAGTCTCAGCATGATGGATCGCAGTCTCAGCAAGATGGATCTCAGTCTCAGCATCATTGATCTCAGTCTCAGTGTGAAGGATCTCAGTCTCAGGATGATGGATCTCAGTGTCTGAATGAGGGATCTCAGTCTCAGCGTGATGGATCTCAGTTTCAGTGTGTTTGATTTCACTCTTATCAAGAGAGAACTCAGTCTCAGGGCGATGGATCTCAGTCTCAGCATGATGGATCTCAGTCTCAGCAAGATGGATCTCAGTCTCAGCATCATTGATCTCAGTCTCAGTGCAAAGAATCTCAGTCTCAGGTTGATCGATCTCAGTGTCTGAATGAGGGATCTAAGTCTCAGCTTGATGGACCTCAGTCTCAGTGTGATGGATCTCAGTCTCAGCATGATGGATCTCAGTCTCAGCATGATGGATCTCCATCTCAGTGTGATAGATCTCAGTCTCAGTGTGATGGATCTCAGTCTCATCATGATGAATCTCAGTCACAGCATGATGGATCTCAGTCTCAGCGTGATGGATCTCAGTCACAGCATGATGTATCTCAGTCTCAGTGCAATGATCTCAGTCACAGCATGATGTTTCTCAATCTCAGCATGATGGATCTCTGTCTCAGCATGATGGATCTCAGTCGCAGCATGACAGATCTCAGGCTCAGTGTGATGGATCTCAGTCTCGGCATGATGGATCTCAGTCTCAGCAGGATGGATCTCAGTGCCACCAAGATGGATCTCTGTCTCAGCATGATGGATCTCAGTCTCAGTGTGATGGATCTCATTCGCTGCATGATGGATCTCAGTATCAGCATGATGGATCTCTGTCTCACCACGATGGATCTCAGTGTCACCACGATGGATCTCTGTCTCAGCATGACCGATCTCAGTCTCAGTGTGATGGATCTCAGTCTCAGCATGATGGATCTCAGTCACAGCATGATGGATCTCAGTCTCAGTGTGATGGATCTCAGTCTCAGAATGAAGGATCTCAGTCACAGCATGATGGATCTCTGTCTCAGCATCATGGATTTCTGTCTCAGTGTGATATTTCTAAGTCTCAGCAAAATGGATCTCAGTCTCAGAATGATGGATCTCAGTCACAGGATGATGGATCATAGTCTCAGTGTAATGGATCTCACTCTCAGCATGATGGATCTCATTCTCAATCTGATAAATCTCAGTCTCAGCATGATGGATCTCAGTCTCAGCATGATGGCTCTCAGTCACAGTGTGATGGATCTCAGTCTCAGCCTGATGGATCTCAGTCTCAGTGCAATGATCTCAGTCACAGCATGATGGTTCTCAATCTCAGCATGATGGATTTCAGTCTCCGTGTGATCAGTCTCAATCTCTGCATGATGGATCTCAATCTCAGTGTGATGGATCCCAGTCACAGTGCGATGGATCTCAGTCTCAGCATGATGGATATCAGTCTCAGTGTGATGGATCTCAATCTCAGAATGTTGGTTCTCAGTCTCAGTACAATGGCACTCAGTCACAGCATGATTGATCTCAGTCTCAGCATGAAATATCAAAGTCTTAGTGCCATGCATTACAGTTTCAGTATGATGGCTCTCTGGATCAGCATGGTGCATCTCAGTCGCAGCATGATGGATATCTGTCTCAACGTGATGGATCTCAGTCTCAGCATCAGTGATCTGTGCAGGTGGTTCTCGGTCTCAGCATGATAGATCTCATACTCAGTGTGATGGACCTCACTCTCTGCATGACGGATCTCAGCCTCAGCATGATGGATCTCAGTGCCAGCATGATGGATCTCTGTCTCAGTATGATGAATCTCAGTCTCTGCATGATGGATCTCAGTCTCAGCATGATGGATCTCTGTGTCACCACGATGGATCTCTGTCTCAGCATGATGGATCTCAGTCTCAGCATCATTGAACTCAGTCTCAGTGCGATGGATCTCACTTTCAGTGTGTTGGATCTCAGTCTTAGCACGATGGATCTCAGTCTCAGCATGATGGATCTCAGTCTCAGCAAGATGGATCTCAGTCTCAGCATCATTGATCTCAGTCTCAGTGCAAAGGATCTCAGTCTCAGGTTGATCGATCTCAGTGTCTGAATGAGGGATCTAAGTCTCAGCTTGATGGACCTCAGTCTCAGTGTGATGGATCTCTGTCTCAGCATAATGGATCACAGTTTCAGTGTGTTGGATCTCAGGCACAGCATGATAGATCTCAGTCTCAGCATGATGGATCTCATTATCAGCATGATGGATTTCAATCTTAGTTCAATGAATCTCATTGTTGGCATGATGGATCCCCGTCTCAGCATGATGGATCTCAATCTCAGCAAGATTGATCTTAGTCTCAGCATCATTGAACACAGTCTCAGTGCGATGGATCTCAGTTTCAGTGTCTTGGATCTCAGTCTAAGCACGATGGATCTCAGTCTCAGCATGATGGATCTCAATCTCAGTGTGATGGATCTCAGTCTCAGTGTGATGGATCTTAGTCTCAGCATGATGGATTGCAGTCTCAGCAAGATGGATCTCAGTCTCAGCATCATTGATCTCAGTCCCAGTGTGAAGGATCTCAGTCTCAGGATGATAGATCTCAGTGTCTGAATGAAGGATCTCAGTCTCAGCGTGATGGATCTCAGTTTCAGTGTGTTTGATTTCACTCTTATCAAGAGGGATCTCAGGCTCAGCATGATGAATCTCAGACTTAGTGCGATAGATCTCACTATCAGTACGATGGATCTCAGTCTCAGCCTGATGGATCTCAGCCTCAGCCTGATGGATCGCAGTCTTAGCATGATGGATCACAATCTCAGTGCAATGGATCTCAGTCTCAATGTGTTGGATCTCAGTCTCAGCATGACGCATCTAAGTCTCAGCAAGATGGATATCAGACTCATCATCATTGATCTCAGTCTCAGTGCGATGGATCTCAGTCTCAGGATGATAGATCTCCATGTCTGAATGAGGGATCTCAGTCTCAGCATGATGGATCTCAGTCTCAATACGAATGATCTCAATCTCAGTGCGAAGTATCTCAGTCTCAGCATGATGGATCTCTGTCTCAGCTTGATGGATCTCAGTCTCTGCATGATGGATCTCACTCATAGCATGATGGTTCTAAGGCTCAGTGTGAAGGATCTCAGTTTCAGTGTTTTTGATTTCACTCTTAGCAAGAGGGATCTCAGGCTCAGCATGATGAATATCAGACTTAGTGTGATAGATCTCACTATCAGTACGATGGATCTCAGTCTCAGCCTGATGGATCTCAGTCTCAGCCTGATGGATCGCAGCCTTAGCATGGGGGATCTCAATCTCAGTGCAATGGATCTCAGTCTCAATGTGTTGGATCTCAGTCTCAGCATGACGCATCTAAGTCTCAGCAAGATGGATATCAGACTCATCATCATTGATCTCAGTCTCAGTGCGATGGATCTCAGTCTCAGGATGATATATCTCTGTGTCTGAATGAGGGATCTGAGTCTCAGCATGATGGATCTCAGTCTCAATACGATGGATCTCAATCTCAGTGCGAAGCATCTCAGTCTCAGGGCGATGGATCTCAGTCTCAGCATGATGGATCTCAATCTCAGTGCAATGGATCTCATTCTTGGCATGGTGGATCCCAGTCTCACTGCGATGGAACTCAATCTCAGCAAGAATGATCTCAGTCTCAGCATCATTGAACTCAGTCTCAGTGCGATGGATCTCACTTTCAGTGTGTTGGATCTCAGTCTTAGCACGATGGATCTCAGTCTCAGCATGATGGATCTCAGTCTCAGCAAGATGGATCTCAGTCTCAGCATCATTGATCTCAGTCTCAGTGCAAAGGATCTCAGTCTCAGGTTGATCGATCTCAGTGTCTGAATGAGGGATCTAAGTCTCAGCTTGATGGACCTCAGTCTCAGTGTGATGGATCTCTGTCTCAGCATAATGGATCACAGTTTCAGTGTGTTGGATCTCAGGCACAGCATGATAGATCTCAGTCTCAGCATGATGGATCTCATTATCAGCATGATGGATTTCAATCTTAGTTCAATGGATCTCATTGTTGGCATGATGGATCCCCGTCTCAGCATGATGGATCTCAATCTCAGCAAGATTGATCTCAGTCTCAGCATCATTGAAAACAGTCTCAGTGCGATGGATCTCAGTTTCAGTGTCTTGGATCTCAGTCTAAGCACGATGGATCTCAGTCTCAGCATGATGGATCTCAATCTCAGTGTGATGGATCTCAGTCTCAGTGTGATGGATCTTAGTCTCAGCATGATGGATCGCAGTCTCAGCAAGATGGATCTCAGTCTCAGCATCATTGATCTCAGTCTCAGTGTGAAGGATCTCAGTCTCAGGATGATGGATCTCACTGTCTGAATGAGGGATCTCAGTCTGAACGTGATGGATCTCAGTTTCAGTGTGTTTGATTTCACTCTTATCAAGAGAGAACTCAGTCTCAGGGCGATGGATCTCAGTCTCAGCATGATGGATCTCAGTCTCAGCAAGATGGATCTCAGTCTCAGCATCATTGATCTCAGTCTCAGTGCAAAGAATCTCAGTCTCAGGTTGATCGATCTCAGTGTCTGAATGAGGGATCTAAGTCTCAGCTTGATGGACCTCAGTCTCAGTGTGATGGATCTGTCTCATCATGATGAATCTCAGTCACAGCATGATGGATCTCAGTCTCAGCGTGATGGATCTCAGTCACAGCATGATGTATCTCAGTCTCAGTGCAATGATCTCAGTCACAGCATGATGTTTCTCAATCTCAGCATGATGGATCTCTGTCTCAGCATGATGGATCTCAGTCGCAGCATGACAGATGTCAGGCTCAGTGTGATGGATCTCAGTCTCGGCATGATGGATCTCAGTCTCAGCAGGATGGATCTCAGTGCCACCAAGATGGATCTCTGTCTCAGCATGATGGATCTCAGTCTCAGTGTGATGGATCTCATTCGCTGCATGATGGATCTCAGTATCAGCATGATGGATCTCTGTCTCAGCACGATGGATCTCAGTGTCACCACGATGGATCTCTGTCTCAGCATGACCAATCTCAGTCTCAGTGTGATGGATCTCAGTCTCAGCATGATGGATCTCAGTCAAAGCATGATGGATCTCAGTCTCAGCATGATGGATCTCAGTCTCAGTGTGATGGATCTCAGTCTCAGAATGAAGGATCTCAGTCACAGCATGATGGATCTCTGTCTCAGCATGATGGATTTCTGTCTCAGTGTGATATTTCTAAGTCTCAGCAAAATGGATCTCAGTCTCAGAATGATGGATCTCAGTCACAGGATGGTGGATCATAGTCTCAGTGTAATGGATCTCACTCTCAGCATGATGGATCTCATTCTCAATCTGATGAATCTCAGTCTCAGCATGATGGATCTCAGTCTCCGCATGATGGCTCTCAGTCACAGTGTGATGGATCTCAGTCTCAGCCTGATGGATCTCGGTCTCAGTGGAATGATCTTAGTCACAGCATGATGGTTCTCAATCTCAGCATGATGGATTTCAGTCTCCGTGTGATCAATCTCAATCTCTGCATGATGGATCTCAGTCTCAGCATGATGGATCTCACTCTCAGTGTGATGGATCCCAGTCACAGTGCGATGGATCTCAGTCTCAGCATGACGGATATCAGTCTCAGTGTGATGGATCTCAATCTCAGAATGATGGTTCTCAGTCTCAGTACAATGGCACTCAGTCATAGCATGATGGATCTCAGTCTCAGCATGAAATATCAAAGTCTTAGTGCCATGCATTACAGTTTCAGTATGATGGCTCTCTGGATCAGCATGGTGGATCTCAGTCGCAGCATGATGGATATCTGTCTCAACGTGATGGATCTCAGTCTCAGCATCAGTGATCTGTGCAGGTGGTTCTCGGTCTCAGCATGATAGATCTCATACTCAGTGTGATGGACCTCACTCTCTGCATGACGGATATCAGTCTCAGCATGATGGATCTCAGTGCCAGCATGATGGATCTCTGTCTCAGTATGATGAATCTCAGTCTCTGCATGATGGATCTCAGTCTCAGCATGATGGATCTCTGTGTCACCACGATGGATCTCTGTCTCAGCATGATGGATCTCAGTCTCAGTGTGATGGATCTCATTCGCTGCATGATGGATCTCAGTCACAGCATGATGGATCTCTGTCTCAGCATGAAGAATCTCAGTCTCAGTGTGATGGATCTCATTCTCAGAATGAAGGATCTCAGTCACAGCATGATGGATCTCTGTCTCAGCATGATGGATTTCTGTCTCAGTGTGATATTTCTAAGTCTCAGCAAAATGGATCTCAGTCTCAGAATGATGGATCTCAGTCACAGGATGATGGATCATAGTCTCAGTGTAATGGATCTCACTCTCAGCATTTTGGATCTCATTCTCAATCTGATGAATCTCAGTCTCAGCATGATGGATCTCAGTCTCAGCATGATGGATCTCAGTCTCAGTGCAATGATCTCAGTCACAGCATGATGGTTCTCAATCTCAGCATGATGGATTTCAGTCTCCGTGTGATCAATCTCAATCTCTGCATGATGGATCTCAGTCTCAGCATGATGGATCTCACTCTCAGTGTGATGGATCCCAGTCACAGTGCGATGGATCTCAGTCTCAGCATGACGGATATCAGTCTCAGTGTGATGGATCTCAATCTCAGAATTATGGTTCTCAGTCTCAGTACAATGGCACTCAGTCGCAGCATGATGGATCTCAGTCTCAGCATGAAATATCAAAGTCTTAGTGCCATGCATTACAGTTTCAGTATGATGGCTCTCTGGATCAGCATGGTGGATCTCAGTCGCAGCATGATGGATATCTGTCTCAACGTGATGGATCTCATTCTCAGCATCAGTGATCTGTGCAGGTGGTTCTCGGTCTCAGCATGATAGATCTCATACTCAGTGTGATGGACCTCACTCTCTGCATGACGGATCTCAGCCTCAGCATGATGGATCTCAGTGCCAGCATGATGGATCTCTGTCTCAGTATGATGAATCTCAGTCTCTGCATGATGGATCTCAGTCTCAGCATGATGGATCTCTGTGTCACCACGATGGATCTCTGTCTCAGCATGATGGATCTCAGTCTCAGTGTGATGGATCTCATTCGCTGCATGATGGATCTCAGTCACAGCATGATGGATCTCTGTCTCAGCATGAAGAATCTCAGTCTCAGTGTGATGGATCTCATTCTCAGAATGAAGGATCTCAGTCACAGCATGATGGATCTCTGTCTCAGCATGATGGATTTCTGTCTCAGTGTGATAGTTCTAAGTCTCAGAAAAATGGATCTCAGTTTCAGAATGATGGATCTCAGTCACAGCATGATGGATCATAGTCTCAGTGTAATGGATCTCACGCTCAGCATGATGGATCTCATTCTCAATCTGATGAATCTCAGTCTCAGCATGATGGATCTCAGTCTCAGCATGATGGATCTCAGTCACAGTGTGATGGATCTCAGTCTCAGCCTGATGGATCTCAGTCTCAGTGCAATGGAACTCAGTCACAGCATGATGGATCTCAGTCTCAGCATGAAATATCAAAGTCTTAGTGCCATGCATTACAGTTTCAGTATGATGGCTCTCTGGATCAGCATGGTGGATCTCAGTCGCAGCATGATGGATATCTGTCTCAACGTGATGGATCTCAGTCTCAGCATCAGTGATCTGTGCAGGTGGTTCTCGGTCTCAGCATGATAGATCTCAGTCTCAGTGTGATGGACCTCACTCTCTGCATGATGGATCTCAGTCTCAGAATGATGGATCTCAGTGCCAGCATGATGGATCTCTGTCTCAGTATGATGGATCTCAGTATCAGCATGATAGATCTCAGTCTCAATGTGATGGATCTCAGTCTCTGCATGATGGATCTCAGTCTCAGAATGAAGGATCTCAGTCACAGCATGATGGATCATAGTCTCAGTGTAATGGATCTCACTCTCAGCATGATGGATCTCATTCTCAATCTGATGAATCTCAGTCTCAGCATGATGGATCTCAGTCTCAGCATGATGGCTCTCAGTCTCAGTGTGATGGATCTCAGTCTCAGCCTGATGGATCTCAGTCTCAGTGCAATGATCTCAGTCACAGCATGATGGTTCTCAATCTCCGCATGATGGATCTCAGTCTCCGTGTGATCAATCTCAATCTCTGCACGATGGATCTCAGTCTCAGCATGATGGATCTCAGTCTCAGTGTAATGGATCTCACTCTTAGCATGATGGATCTCAGTCTCAGCAAGATGTATCTCACTCTCAGTGTGATGGATCTCAGTCACAGTGCGATGGATCTCAGTCTCAGCATGACGGATATCAGTCTCAGTGTGATGGATCTCAATCTCAGAATGATGGTTCTCAGTCTCAGTACAATGGAACTCAGTCACAGCATGATGGATCTCAGTCTCAGTGTGATGGATCTCAATCTCAGAATTATGGTTCTCAGTCTCAGTACAATGAAACTCAGTCACAGCATGATGGATCTCAGTCTCAGCATGAAATATCAAAGTCTTAGTGCCATGCATTACAGTTTCAGTATGATGGCTCTCTGGATCAGCATGGTGGATCTCAGTCGCAGCATGATGGATATCTGTCTCAACGTGATGGATCTCAGTCTCAGCATCAGTGATCTGTGCAGGTGGTTCTCGGTCTCAGCATGATAGATCTCATACTCAGTGTGATGGACCTCACTCTCTGCATGACGGATCTCAGTCTCAGCATGATGGATCTCAGTGCCAGCATGATGGATCTCTGTCTCAGTATGATGAATCTCAGTCTCTGCATGATGGATCTCAGTCTCAGCATGATGGATCTCTGTGTCACCACGATGGATCTCTGTCTCAGCATGATGGATCTCAGTCTCAGTGTGATGGATCTCATTCGCTGCATGATGGATCTCAGTCACAGCATGATGGATCTCTGTCTCAGCATGAAGAATCTCAGTCTCAGTGTGATGGATCTCATTCTCAGAATGAAGGATCTCAGTCACAGCATGATGGATCTCTGTCTCAGCATGATGGATTTCTGTCTCAGTGTGATATTTCTAAGTCTCAGCAAAATGGATCTCAGTCTCAGAATGATGGATCTCAGTCACAGGATGATGGATCATAGTCTCAGTGTAATGGATCTCACTCTCAGCATGATGGATCTCATTCTCAATCTGATGAATCTCAGTCTCAGCATGATGGCTCTCAGTCACAGTTTGATGGATCTCAGTCTCAGCCTGATGGATCTCAGTCTCAGAGCAATGATCTCAGTCACAGCATGATGGTTCTCAATCTCAGCATGATGGATTTCAGTCTCCGTGTGATCAATCTCAATCTCTGCATGATGGATCTCAGTCTCAGCATGATGGATCTCACTCTCAGTGTGATGGATCCCAGTCACAGTGCGATGGATCTCAGTCTCAGCATGACGGATATCAGTCTCAGTGTGATGGATCTCAATCTCAGAATGATGGTTCTCAGTCTCAGTACAATGGAACTCAGTCACAGCATGATGGATCTCAGTCTCAGCATGAAATATCAAAGTCTTAGTGCCATGCATTACAGCTTCAGTATGATGGCTCTCTGGATCAGCATGGTGGATCTCAGTCGCAGCATGATGGATATCTGTCTCAACGTGATGGATCTCATTCTCAGCATCAGTGATCTGTGCAGGTGGTTCTCGGTCTCAGCATGATAGATCTCATACTCAGTGTGATGGACCTCACTCTCTGCATGACGGATCTCAGTCTCAGCATGATGGATCTCAGTGCCAACATGATGGATCTCTGTCTCAGTATGATGAATCTCAGTCTCTGCATGATGGATCTCAGTCTCAGCATGATGGATCTCTGTGTCACCACGATGGATCTCTGTCTCAGCATGATGGATCTCAGTCTCAGTGTGATGGATCTCATTCGCTGCATGATGGATCTCAGTCACAGCATGATGGATCTCTGTCTCAGCATGATGGATTTCTGTCTCAGTGTGATAGTTCTAAGTCTCAGAAAAATGGATCTCAGTCACAGAATGATGGATCTCAGTCACAGCATGATGGATCATAGTCTCAGTGTAATGGATCTCACGCTCAGCATGATGGATCTCATTCTCAATCTGATGAATCTCAGTCTCAGCATGATGGATCTCAGTCTCAGCATGATGGCTCTCAGTCACAGTGTGATGGATCTCAGTCTCAGCCTGATGGATCTCAGTCTCAGTGCAATGGAACTCAGTCACAGCATGATGGATCTCAGTCTCAGCATGAAATATCAAAGTCTTAGTGCCATGCATTACAGTTTCAGTATGATGGCTCTCTGGATCAGCATGGTGGATCTCAGTCGCAGCATGATGGATATCTGTCTCAACGTGATGGATCTCAGTCTCAGCATCAGTGATCTGTGCAGGTGGTTCTCGGTCTCAGCATGATAGATCTCAGTCTCAGTGTGATGGACCTCACTCTCTGCATGATGGATCTCAGTCTCAGAATGATGGATCTCAGTGCCAGCATGATGGATCTCTGTCTCAGTATGATGGATCTCAGTCTCAGCATGATAGATCTCAGTCTCAATGTGATGGATCTCAGTCTCTGCATGATGGATCTCAGTCTCAGAATGAAGGATCTCAGTCACAGCATGATGGATCATAGTCTCATTGTAATGGATCTCACTATCAGCATGATGGATCTCATTCTCAATCTGATGAATCTCAGTCTCAGCATGATGGATCTCAGTCTCAGCATGATGGCTCTCAGTCTCAGTGTGATGGATCTCAGTCTCAGCCTGATGGATCTCAGTCTCAGTGCAATGATCTCAGTCACAGCATGATGGTTCTCAATCTCAGCATGATGGATCTCAGTCTCCGTGTGATCAATCTCAATCTCTGCACGATGGATCTCAGTCTCAGCATGATGGATCTCAGTCTCAGTGTAATGGATCTCACTCTTAGCATGATGGATCTCAGTCTCAGCAAGATGTATCTCACTCTCAGTGTGATGGATCTCAGTCACAGTGCGATGGATCTCAGTCTCAGCATGACGGATCTCAGTCTCAGTGAGATGGATCTCAATCTCAGAATGATGGTTCTCAGTCTCAGTACAATGGAACTCAGTCACAGCATGATGGATCTCAGTCTCAGTGTGATGGATCTCAATCTCAGAATGATGGTTCTCAGTCTCAGTACAATGGATCTCAGTCACAGCATGATGGATCTCATTCTCAGCATGAAATATCAAAGTCTTAGTGCCATGCATTACAGTTTCAGTATGATGGCTCTCTGGATCAGCATGGTGGATCTCAGTCGCAGCATGATGGATATCTGTCTCAACGTGATGGATCTCAGTCTCAGCATCAGTGATCTGTGCAGGTGGTTCTCGGTCTCAGCATGATAGATCTCATACTCAGTGTGATGGATCTCACTCTCTGCATGATGGATCTCAGTCTCAGCATGATGGATCTCAGTTGCAGCATGACAGATCACAGTCTCAGTGTGATGGATCTCAGTCTCGGCATGATGGATCTCAGTCTCAGCTGGTTGGATCTCAGTATCACCACGATGGATCTCTGTCTCAGCATGATGGATCTCAGTCTCAGTGCAATGGATCTCAGTCTCTGCATTATGGATCTCAGTCTCAGTTTGATGGATCTCAGTCTCAGCATGATTGATCTCTGTCTCAGCAGGATGGACCTCAGTGTCACAACGATGGATCTCTGTCTCAGCATGACGGATCTCAGTCTCAGTGTGATGGATCTCAATCCCAACATGATGGTCTCAGTCTCAGCATGATGGATCTCAGTCACGGCATGATGGATCTCTTTCTCAGTGTGATGGATCTCAGTCTCAGCATGATGGATTTCTGTCTCAGAATGATGCATCTCAGTCACAGCATGATGGATCATAGTCTCAGAATAATGGATCTCAGTCTCAGCATGATGGATCTCAGTCTCATTCTGATGGACCTCAGTCTCAGCATGATGGATCTCAGTCTCAGCATGATGTTTTTCTGTCTCAGAATGATGGATCTCAGTCACAGCATGATGGATCATAGTCTCAGATAATGGATCTCAGTCTCAGCATGATGGATCTCAGTCTCAGTGCAATGATCTCAGTCACAGCAGGATGGTTCTCAATCTCAGCATGATGGATCTCAGTCTCCGTGTGATCGATCTCAGTCTCATCATGATGGATCTCAGTCACAGCATGATGGATCTCAGTCTCAGTCTGATGCATCTCAGTCTCTGCATGATGGATCTCAGTCTCAGCATGATGCCTCTCAGTCCCAGTGTTATGGATCTCAGTCTCAGCCTGAAGGATCTCAGTCTCAGTGCAATGATCTCAGGCACAGCATGATGATTGTCCAACTCAGCATGATGGATCTCAGTCTCCGTGTGATAGATCTCAGTCTCTGCATGATGGATCTCAATCTCAGAATGATGGATCTCAGTCACAGCATAATGGATCATAGTCTCAGTGTAATGGATCTCACTCTCAGCATGATGGATTCAGTCTCAGTGTGATGGATCTCAGTCTCAGCCTGATGGATCTCAGTCACAGCATGATGGATCTCAGTCACAGCATGATGTACCTCAGTCTCAGTGCAATGATCTCAGTCACAGCATGATGTTTCTCAATCTCAGCATGATGTATCTCTGTCTCAGCATGATGGATCTCAGTCACAGCATGATGGATCTCAGTCTCAGTGTGACGGATCTCAGTTTCAGCATGATGGATCTCAGTCTCATCATGATGGATCTCACTCACAGCATGATGGATCATTATAACATTGCGATGGATCTCAGTCTCATCATGATGGATCACAGTCTCAGCATGATGGATCTCATTCTCAGCAAGATGGATTTCAGTCTCAGTGTGATAGATCTCAGTCTCAGCCTGATGGAACTCAGTCTCAGTGCAATGATCTCAGTCACAGCCGGATGGTTCTCAATCTCAGCATGATGGATCTCAATCTCCGTGTGATCGATCTCAGTCTCAGCATGATGGATCTCAGACTCAGTATGATGGATCTCAATCTCAGCATGATGGATCTCAGTCACAGCATGTTGGATCTCTGTCTCAGTGTGACGGATCTCAGTTTAAGCATGATGGATCTCAGTCTCAGAATGATGGATCTCACTCACTGCATGATGGATGATCGTCACATTGCGATGGATCTCAGTCTCAGCATGATGGATCTCAGTCTCAGTGTGATATATCTAAGGCTCAGCATGATGGATCTCAGTCACAGCATGATGGATCTCTGTCTCAGAATGATGGATCTCAGTCACAGCATGATGGATCATAGTCTCAGTGTAATGGATCTCACTCTCACCATGATGGATCTCAGTCTCAGTGTGATAGATCTCAGTCTCAGTGCGATGGATCTCAGTCTCAGTGTGATAGATCTCAGTCACAGCATGATGGATCTCAGTCTCAGTTTGATGGATCTCCCTTCGCTGCATGATGGATCTCAGTCACAGCATGATGGATCTCTGTCTCAGCATTAAGAATCTCAGTCTCAGTGTGATGGATCTCAGTCTCAGAATGAAGGATCTCAGTCACAGCATGATGGATCTCTGTCTCAACATGATGGATTTCTGTCTCAGTGTGATAGTTCTAAGTCTCAGCAAAATGGATCTCAGTCTCAAAATGATGGATCTCAGTCACAGCATGATGGATCATAGTCTCAGTGTAATGGATCTCACACTCAGCATGATGGATCTCATTCTCAATCTGAAGAATCTCAGTCACAGCATGATGGATCTCAGTCTCAGCATGATGGCTCTCATTCTCAGTGTGATGGATCTCAGTCACAGCATGATGGATCTCAGTCTCAGCATGAAATATCAAAGTCTTAGTGCCATGCATCACAGTTTCAGTATGATGTCTCTCTGGATCAGCATGGTGGATCTCAGTCGCAGCATGATGGATATCTGTCTCAACGTGATGGATCTCAGTCTCAGCATCAGTGATCTGTGCAGGTGGTTCTCGGTCTCAGCATGATAGATCTCAGTCTCAGTGTGATGTACCTCACTCTCTGCATGATGGATCTCAGTCTCAGAATGATGGATCTCAGTGCCAGCATGATGGATCTCTGTCTCAGTATGATGGATCTCAGTCTCAATGTGATGGAACTCAGTCTCTGCATGATGGATCTCAGTCTCAGAATGAAGGATCTCAGTCACAGCATGATGGATCTCTGTCTCAGCATGATGGATTTCTGTCTCAGTGTGATAGTTCTAAGTCTCAGCAAAATGGATCTCAGTCTCAGTATGATGGATCTCAGTCACAGGATGATGGATCATAGTCTCAGTGTAATGGAGCTCACTATCAGCATGATGGATCTCATTCTCAATCTGATGAATCTCAGTCTCAGCATGATGGATCTCAGTCTCAGCATGATGGCTCTCAGTCTCAGTGTGATGGATCTCAGTCTCAGCCTGATGGATCTCAGTCTCAGTGCAATGATCTCAGTCACAGCATGATGGTTCTCAATCTCAGCATGATGGATCTCAGTCTCCATGTGATCAATCTCAATCTCTGCATGATGGATCTCAGTCTCAGCATTTTGGATCTCAGTCTCAGTGTAATGGATCTCACTCTTAGCATGATGGATCTCAGTCTCAGCCTGATGGATCTCACTCTCAGTGTGATGGATCCCAGTCACAGTGCGATGGATCTCACTCTCAGCATGACGGATCTCAGTCTCAGTGTGATGGATCTCAATCTCAGAATGATGGTTCTCAGTCTCAGTACAATGGAACTCAGTCACAGCATGATGGATCTCAGTCTCAGCATGAAATATCAAAGTCTTAGTGCCATGCATTACAGTTTCAGTATGATGGCTCTCTGGATCAGCATGGTGGATCTCAGTAGCAGCATGATGGATATCTGTCTCAACATGATGGATCTCAGTCTCAGCATCAGTGATCTGTGCAGGTGGTTCTCGGTCTCAGCATGATAGATCTCATACTCAGTGTGATGGACCTCACTTTCTGCATGATGGATCTCAGTCTCAGCATGATGCATCTCAGTGCCAGCATGATGGATCTCTGTCTCAGTATGATGGATCTCAGTCTCAGCATGATAGATCTCAGTCTCAATGTGATGGATCTCAGTCTCTGCATGATGGATCTCAGTCTCAGCAGGATGAATCTCAGTGTCAGCACGATGGATCTCTGTCTCAGCATGATGGATCTCACTCTCAGTGCGATGGATCCCAGTCACAGTGCGATGGATCTCAGTCTCAGCATGACGGATCTCAGTCTCAATAGGATGGATCTCAGTCTCAGCATGATGGATCTCACTCTCAGTGCGATGGATCACAGTCTCAGTGTGATGGATTTCAGTCTCAGCATGATGGTTCTCAATCTCAGTACAATGGAAGTCAGTCATAACATGATGGATCTCATTCTCAGCATGAAAGATCAAAGTCTTAGCGCTATGCAATTCAGTTTCAGTATGATGGCTCACTGGATCAGCATGATGGATCTCAGTTGCAGCATGACAGATCTCAGTCTCAGTGTGATGGATCTCAGTCTCGGCATGATGGATCTCAGTCTCAGCTGGTTGGATCTCAGTATCACCACGATGGATCTCTGTCTCAGCATGATGGATCTCAGTCTCTGCATTATGGATCTCAGTCTCAGTTTGATGGATCTCAGTCTCAGCATGATGGATCTCTGTCTCAGCAGGATGGACAATGTGTCACCACGATGGATCTCTGTCTCAGCATGACGGATCTCAGTCTCAGTGTGATGGGTCTCAATCTTAGCATGATGGTTCTCAGTCACGGCATGATGGATCTCTGTCTCAGTGTGATGGATCTCATTCTCAGCACGATGGATCTCAGTCACAGCATGATGGATCTTAGTCTCAGCATGATGGATTTCCGTCTCAGAATGATGGATCTCAGTCACAGCATGATGGATCATAGCCTAAGAGTAATGGATCTCAGTCTCAGCATGATGGATCTCAGTCTCATTCTGATGGACCTCAGTCTCAGCATGATGGATCTCAGTCTCCGTGTGATCGATCTCAGTCTCAGCATGATGGATCTCAGCCTCTGCATGATGGATCTCAAACTCAGCATGATGGATCTCAGTCACAGCATGATGGATCTCTGTCTCAGAATGATGGATCTCACTCACTGCATGATGGATGATCGTCACATTGCGATGGATCTCAGTCTCAGCATGATGGATCTCAGTCTCAGCATGATGGATCTCATTCTCAGCATGATGGATCTCAGTCTCAGTGTGATATATCTAAGTCTCAGCATGATGGATCTCAGTCACAGCATGATGGATCTCTGTCTCAGAATGATGGATCTCAGTCACAGCATGATGGATCATAGTCTCAGTCTAATGGATCTCACTCTCACCATGATGGATCTCAGTCTCAGTGTGATAGATCTCAGTCTCAGTGTGATGGATCTCAGTCTCATCATGATGGATCTCAGTCACAGCATGATGGATCTCAGTCTCAGTCTGATGAATCTCAGTCTCTGCATGATGGATCTCAGTCTCAGCATGATGCCTCTCAGTCCCAGTGTGATGGATCTCATTCTCAGCCTGAAGGATCTCAGTCTCAGTGCAATGATCTCAGGATGATTGTCCAACTCAGCATGATGGATCTTAGTCTCCGTGTGATAGATCTCAGTCTCTGCATGATGGATCTCAATCTCAGAATGATGGATCGCAGTCACAGCATAATGGATCATAGTCTCAGTGTAATGGATCTCACTCTCAGCATGGTGGATTCAGTCTCAGTGTGATAGATCTCTGTCTCAGTGTGATGGATCTCAGTCTCAGCATGATGCATCTCAGTCACAGCATGATGGATCTCAGTCACAGCATGATGTATCTCAGTATCAGTGCAATGATCTCAGTCACAGCATGATGGTTCTCAATCTCAGCATGATGTATCTCTGTCTCAGCATGATGGATCTCATTCACAGCATGATGGATCTCAGTCTCAGTGTGACGGATCTCAGTTTCAGCATGATGGATCGCAGTCTCATCATGATGGATCACACTCACAGCATGATGGATCATTATAACATTGCGATGGATCTCAGTCTCATCATGATGGATCACCGTCTCAGCATGATGGATCTCATTCTCAGCAAGATGGATTTCAGTCTCAGTGTGATAGATCTCAGTCTCAGCATGATGGATCTCAGTCTCAGCGTGATAGATCTCATTCTCAGCATGATGGATTTCTGTCTCAGTGTGATAGATCTCACTCTCAGAATTATGGATCGCAGTCACAGCATGATGGATCTCTGTCTCAGAATGATGGATCTCAGTCACAGCATGATGGATCATAGACTCAGTGTAATGGATCTCAGTCTCAGCTTGATGGATCTCAGTCTCAGTGTGATGGATTTCAGTCTCAGCATGATGGTTCTTAGTCTCAGTACAATGGAAGTCAGTCACAGCCTGATGGATCTCAGTCTCAGCATGAAAGATCAAATTCATAGTGCCATGCAATTCAGTTTCAGTATGATTGCTCACTGGATCAGCATGAAGGATCTCTTTCGCAGGATGACAGATCTCAGTCTCAGTGTGATGGATCTCAGTCTCAGCATGATGGATCTCAGTCTCAGCAGGATGGATCTCAATGTCACCACGATGGAAATCTGCCTCAGCATGAAGGATCTCAGTCTCAGTGTGATGGATCACATTTGCTGCATGATGGATCTCAGACTCAGCATGATGGATCTCTGTCTCAGCGTGATCGATTTCAGTCACGGTGTGATGGATCTCTGTCTCAGAATGATGGATCTCAGTCACAGCATGATGGTTCTCTGTCTCAGAATGATGGATCTCAGTCACAGCATGATGGATCATATTCTCAGTGTAATGGATCTCACTCTCAGCATGATGGATCTCAGTCTCAGTGTGATAGATCTCAGTCTCAGTGTGATGGATCTCAGTCTCAGCCTGATGGATCTCAGTCACAGCATGATGGATCTCAGTCTCAGCATGATGGAGTTCTGTCTCAGTGTGATGGATCTCAGTCTCAGAAATATGGATCTCAGTCTCAGAATGATAGATCTCAGTCACAGCATGATGGATCTCAGTCTCAGCATGATGGCTCTCAGTCTCAGTGTGATGGAGCTCAGTCTCAGCCTGACGGATCTCAGTCTCAGTGCAATGATCTCAGTCACAGCATGATGGCTCTCAATCACAGAATGATGGATCTCAGTCTCCATGTGATCGATCTCTGTCTCAGCGTGATGGATGTCATTCACAGCATGATGGATTTCTGCATCAGTGTGATAGATCTCAGTCTCAGCATGATGGATCTCATTCTCAGCATAATGGATCTCTGTCTCAGTGTGACGGATCTCAGTTTCACCATGATGGATCGCAGCCTCAGAATGATGGATCTCAGTCACAGCATGATGGATCTCAGTCTCAGCATGATGGATCTTCTTCTCAGCATGATGGATTTCTGTCTCAGTGTAATAGATCTCAGTCTCAAAATGATGGATCTCAGTCACAGCATGATGGATCTCTGTCTCAGAGTGATGGATCTAATTCACAGCATGATGGATCATAGTTTCAGTGTAATGGATCTCACTGTCAGCATGATGGATCGCAATCTCAGCGTGATAGATCTCAGTCTCAGTGTGATGGATCTCAGTCACAGCATGATGGATCTCGGCCTCAGAATGATGGATCTCAGTCACAGCATGATGGATCATAATCACATTGCGATGGATCGCAGTCTCAGCATGATGGATCTCATTCTCAGCATGATGGATCTCATTCACAGCATGATGGATTTCTGTCTCAGTGTGATAGATCTCAGTCTCAGCATGATGGATCTCAGTCACAGCATGATGGATCTCTGTCTCAGTGTGACGGATCTCAGTTTCAGCATGATGGATCTCAATCTCAGAATGATGGATCTCAGTCACAGCATGATGGATCTCAGTCTCAGTGTGATAGATCTCTGTCTCAGTGTGATGGATCTCAGTCTCAGCATGATGGCTCTCCGTCTCAGTGTGATGGATCTCAGTCTCAGCCTAATGGATCTCAGACTCAGTGCGATGATCTCAGTCACAGCATGATGGTTCACAATCTCAGCATGATGGATCTCAGTCACCGTGTGATAGATCTCAGTCTCTGCATGATTGATCTCAATCTCAGAATGATGGATCTCAGTCACAGCAGATTGGATCTCTGTCTCAGCATGATGGATCTCATTCTCAGTTTGATGGATCTCAGTCTCAGAATGATGGATCTCATTCACAGCATGATGGATCTCAGTCTCAGCATGATGGATTTCTGTCTCAGTGTGATAGCTCTAAGTCTCAGCAAAATGGATCTCAGTCTCAGAATGATGGATCTCAGTCACAGCATGATGGATCATTCTCACAGTTTAATGGATCTCACCATCAGCATGATGGATCTCAGTCTCAGTCTGATGGATCTCATCTCAGCATGATGGATCTCAGTCTCAGCATGATGGCTCTCAGTCTCAGTGTGATGGATCTCAGTCTCAGCCTGATGGATCTCAGTCTCAGTGCAATGATCTCAGTCACAGCATGATGGTTCTCAATCTCTGCATAATGGATCTCAGTCTCCGTGTGATCAATCTCAATCTCTGCATGATGGATCTCAGTCTCAGTGTGATGGATCTCAATCTTAGCATGATGGATCTCAGTCACATCATGATGGATCTCTGTCTCAGTGTGACGGATCTCAGTTTCAGCATGAAGGATCTCAGTCTCAGAATGATGGATCTCACTCACAGCATGATGGATCATCATCACATTGTGATGGATCTCAGTCTCAGCATGATGGATCTCAGTCTCAGCATAATGGATCTCTGTCTCAGTGTGACGGATCTCAGTTTCACCATGATGGATCTCAGCCTCAGAATGATGGATCTCAGTCACAGCATGATGGATCATAGTCACATTGCGATGGATCTCAGTCCCAGCATGATGGATCTCATTCTCAGCATGATGAATCTCATTCACAGCATGATGGATTTCTGTCTCAGTGTGATAGATCTCAGTCTCAGCATGATGGATCTCAGTCACAGCATGATGGATCTCTGTCTCAGTGAGACAGATCTCAGTTTCAGCATGATGGATCTCAATCTCAGAATGATGGATCTCAGTCACAGCATGATGGATCTCAGTCTCAGTGTGATAGATATCTGTCTCAGTGTGATGGATCTCCGTCTCAGCATGATGGCTCTCCGTCTCAGTGTGATGGATCTCAGTCTCAGCCTGATGGATCTCAGACTCAGTGCGATGATCTCAGTCACAGCATGATGGTTCACACTCCCAGCATGATGGATCTCAGTCTCCGTGTGATAGATCTCAGTCTCTGCATGATTGATCTCAATCTCAGAATGATGGATCTCAGTCACAGCATGATGGATCATAGTCTCAGTGTAATGGATCTCACTCTCAGCATGATCTTTCTCAGTCTCAGTGTGATAGATCTTAGTCTCCGTGTGATGGATCTCAGTCTCAGCATGATGGATATCAGTCTCAGAATGATGGATCTCACTCACAGCATGATGGATCATAATCACATTGCGATGGATCTCACTCTCAGCATGATGTATCTCAGTCTCAGCATGATGGATCTTCTTCTCAGCATGATGGATTTCTGTCTCAGTGTGTTAGATCTCAGTCTCAAAGTGATGGATCTCAGTCACAGCATAATGGATCTCTGTCTCAGAATGATGGATCTCATTCACAGCATGATGGATCATAGTTTCAGTGTAATGGATCTCACTGTCAGCATGATGGATCTCAGTCTCAACGTGATAGATCTCAGTCTCAGTGTGATGGATGTCATTCTCAGCATGATGGATCATAATCACATTGCGATGGATCTCAGTCTCAGCATGATGGATCTCAGTCACAGCATGATGGATCTCTGTCTCAGTGTGATGGATCTCAGTTTCAGCATGATGGATCTCAATCTCAGAATGATGGATCTCAGTCACAGCATGATGGATCTCAGTCTCAGTGTGATAGATCTCTGTCTCAGTGTGATGGATCTCAGTCTCAGCATGATGGCTCTCCGTCTCAGTGTGATGGATCTCAGTCTCAGCCTGATGGATCTCAGTCTCAGTGTGATAGATCTCTGTCTCAGTGTGATGGATCTCAGTCACAGCATGATGGATCTCTGTCTCAGTGAGACAGATCTCAGTTTCAGCATGATGGATCTCAATCTCAGAATGATGGATCTCAGTCACAGCATGATGGATCTCAGTCTCAGTGTGATAGATAACTGTCTCAGTGTGATGCATCTCCGTCTCAGCATGATGGCTCTCCGTCTCAGTGTGATGGATCTCAGTCTCAGCCTGATGGATCTCAGACTCAGTGCGATGATCTCAGTCACAGCATGATGGTTCACAATCCCAGCATGATGGATCTCAGTCTCCGTGTGATAGATCTCAGTCTCTGCATGATTGATCTCAATCTCAGAATGATGGATCTCAGACACAGCATGATGGATCATAGTCTCAGTGTAATGGATCTCACTCTCAGCATGATCTTTCTCAGTCTCAGTGTGATAGATCTTAGTCTCCGTGTGATGGATCTCAGTCTCAGCATGATGGATATCAGTCTCAGAATGATGGATCTCACTCACAGCATGATGGATCATAATCACATTGCGATGGATCTCACTCTCAGCATGATGTATCTCAGTCTCAGCATGATGGATCTTCTTCTCAGCATGATGGATTTCTGTCTCAGTGTGTTAGATCTCAGTCTCAAAGTGATGGATCTCAGTCACAGCATAATGGATCTCTGTCTCAGAATGATGGATCTCATTCACAGCATGATGGATCATAGTTTCAGTGTAATGGATCTCACTATCAGCATGATGGATCTCAGTCTCAGCGTGATAGATCTCAGTCTCAGTGTGATGGATCTCATTCTCAGCATGATGGATCATAATCACATTGCGATGGATCTCAGTCTCAGCATGATGGATCTCAGTCACAGCATGATGGATCTCTGTCTCAGTGTGATAGCTCTAAGTCTCAGCAAAATGGATCTCAGTCTCAGAATGATGGATCTCAGTCACAGCATGATGGATCATTCTCACAGTTTAATGGATCTCACCATCAGCATGATGGATCTCAGTCTCAGTCTGATGGATCTCATCTCAGCATGATGGATCTCAGTCTCAGCATGATGGCTCTCAGTCTCAGTGTGATGGATCTCAGTCTCAGCCTGATGGATCTCAGTCTCAGTGCAATGATCTCAGTCACAGCATGATGGTTCTCAATCTCTGCATAATGGATCTCAGTCTCCGTGTGATCAATCTCAATCTCTGCATGATGGATCTCAGTCTCAGTGTGATGGATCTCAATCTTAGCATGATGGATCTCAGTCACATCATGATGGATCTCTGTCTCAGTGTGACGGATCTCAGTTTCAGCATGAAGGATCTCAGTCTCAGAATGATGGATCTCACTCACAGCATGATGGATCATCATCACATTGCGATGGATCTCAGTCTCAGCATGATGGATCTCAGTCTCAGCATAATGGATCTCTGTCTCAGTGTGACGGATCTCAGTTTCACCATGATGGATCTCAGCCTCAGAATGATGGATCTCAGTCACAGCATGATGGATCATAGTCACATTGCGATGGATCTCAGTCTCAGCATGATGGATCTCATTCTCAGCATGATGGATCTCATTCACAGCATGATGGATTTCTGTCTCAGTGTGATAGATCTCAGTCTCAGCATGATGGATCTCAGTCACAGCATGATGGATCTCTGTCTCAGTGAGACAGATCTCAGTTTCAGCATGATGGATCTCAATCTCAGAATGATGGATCTCAGTCACAGCATGATGGATCTCAGTCTCAGTGTGATAGATATCTGTCTCAGTGTGATGGATCTCCGTCTCAGCATGATGGCTCTCCGTCTCAGTGTGATGGATCTCAGTCTCAGCCTGATGGATCTCAGACTCAGTGCGATGATCTCAGTCACAGCATGATGGTTCACACTCCCAGCATGATGGATCTCAGTCTCCGTGTGATAGATCTCAGTCTCTGCATGATTGATCTCAATCTCAGAATGATGGATCTCAGTCACAGCATGATGGATCATAGTCTCAGTGTAATGGATCTCACTCTCAGCATGATCTTTCTCAGTCTCAGTGTGATAGATCTTAGTCTCCGTGTGATGGATCTCAGTCTCAGCATGATGGATATCAGTCTCAGAATGATGGATCTCACTCACAGCATGATGGATCATAATCACATTGCGATGGATCTCACTCTCAGCATGATGTATCTCAGTCTCAGCATGATGGATCTTCTTCTCAGCATGATGGATTTCTGTCTCAGTGTGTTAGATCTCAGTCTCAAAGTGATGGATCTCAGTCACAGCATAATGGATCTCTGTCTCAGAATGATGGATCTCATTCACAGCATGATGGATCATAGTTTCAGTGTAATGGATCTCACTGTCAGCATGATGGATCTCAGTCTCAACGTGATAGATCTCAGTCTCAGTGTGATGGATGTCATTCTCAGCATGATGGATCATAATCACATTGCGATGGATCTCAGTCTCAGCATGATGGATCTCAGTCACAGCATGATGGATCTCTGTCTCAGTGTGATGGATCTCAGTTTCAGCATGATGGATCTCAATCTCAGAATGATGGATCTCAGTCACAGCATGATGGATCTCAGTCTCAGTGTGATAGATCTCTGTCTCAGTGTGATGGATCTCAGTCTCAGCATGATGGCTCTCCGTCTCAGTGTGATGGATCTCAGTCTCAGCCTGATGGATCTCAGTCTCAGTGTGATAGATCTCTGTCTCAGTGTGATGGATCTCAGTCACAGCATGATGGATCTCTGTCTCAGTGAGACAGATCTCAGTTTCAGCATGATGGATCTCAATCTCAGAATGATGGATCTCAGTCACAGCATGATGGATCTCAGTCTCAGTGTGATAGATATCTGTCTCAGTGTGATGCATCTCCGTCTCAGCATGATGGCTCTCCGTCTCAGTGTGATGGATCTCAGTCTCAGCCTGATGGATCTCAGACTCAGTGCGATGATCTCAGTCACAGCATGATGGTTCACAATCCCAGCATGATGGATCTCAGTCTCCGTGTGATAGATCTCAGTCTCTGCATGATTGATCTCAATCTCAGAATGATGGATCTCAGTCACAGCATGATGGATCATAGTCTCAGTGTAATGGATCTCACTCTCAGCATGATCTTTCTCAGTCTCAGTGTGATAGATCTTAGTCTCCGTGTGATGGATCTCAGTCTCAGCATGATGGATATCAGTCTCAGAATGATGGATCTCACTCACAGCATGATGGATCATAATCACATTGCGATGGATCTCACTCTCAGCATGATGTATCTCAGTCTCAGCATGATGGATCTTCTTCTCAGCATGATGGATTTCTGTCTCAGTGTGTTAGATCTCAGTCTCAAAGTGATGGATCTCAGTCACAGCATAATGGATCTCTGTCTCAGAATGATGGATCTCATTCACAGCATGATGGATCATAGTTTCAGTGTAATGGATCTCACTATCAGCATGATGGATCTCAGTCTCAGCGTGATAGATCTCAGTCTCAGTGTGATGGATCTCATTCTCAGCATGATGGATCATAATCACATTGCGATGGATCTCAGTCTCAGCATGATGGATCTCAGTCACAGCATGATGGATCTCTGTCTCAGTGTGATAGCTCTAAGTCTCAGCAAAATGGATCTCAGTCTCAGAATGATGGATCTCAGTCACAGCATGATGGATCATTCTCACAGTTTAATGGATCTCACCATCAGCATGATGGATCTCAGTCTCAGTCTGATGGATCTCATCTCAGCATGATGGATCTCAGTCTCAGCATGATGGCTCTCAGTCTCAGTGTGATGGATCTCAGTCTCAGCCTGATGGATCTCAGTCTCAGTGCAATGATCTCAGTCACAGCATGATGGTTCTCAATCTCTGCATAATGGATCTCAGTCTCCGTGTGATCAATCTCAATCTCTGCATGATGGATCTCAGTCTCAGTGTGATGGATCTCAATCTTAGCATGATGGATCTCAGTCACATCATGATGGATCTCTGTCTCAGTGTGACGGATCTCAGTTTCAGCATGAAGGATCTCAGTCTCAGAATGATGGATCTCACTCACAGCATGATGGATCATCATCACATTGCGATGGATCTCAGTCTCAGCATGATGGATCTCAGTCTCAGCATAATGGATCTCTGTCTCAGTGTGACGGATCTCAGTTTCACCATGATGGATCTCAGCCTCAGAATGATGGATCTCAGTCACAGCATGATGGATCATAGTCACATTGCGATGGATCTCAGTCTCAGCATGATGGATCTCATTCTCAGCATGATGGATCTCATTCACAGCATGATGGATTTCTGTCTCAGTGTGATAGATCTCAGTCTCAGCATGATGGATCTCAGTCACAGCATGATGGATCTCTGTCTCAGTGAGACAGATCTCAGTTTCAGCATGATGGATCTCAATCTCAGAATGATGGATCTCAGTCACAGCATGATGGATCTCAGTCTCAGTGTGATAGATATCTGTCTCAGTGTGATGGATCTCCGTCTCAGCATGATGGCTCTCCGTCTCAGTGTGATGGATCTCAGTCTCAGCCTGATGGATCTCAGACTCAGTGCGATGATCTCAGTCACAGCATGATGGTTCACACTCCCAGCATGATGGATCTCAGTCTCCGTGTGATAGATCTCAGTCTCTGCATGATTGATCTCAATCTCAGAATGATGGATCTCAGTCACAGCATGATGGATCATAGTCTCAGTGTAATGGATCTCACTCTCAGCATGATCTTTCTCAGTCTCAGTGTGATAGATCTTAGTCTCCGTGTGATGGATCTCAGTCTCAGCATGATGGATATCAGTCTCAGAATGATGGATCTCACTCACAGCATGATGGATCATAATCACATTGCGATGGATCTCACTCTCAGCATGATGTATCTCAGTCTCAGCATGATGGATCTTCTTCTCAGCATGATGGATTTCTGTCTCAGTGTGTTAGATCTCAGTCTCAAAGTGATGGATCTCAGTCACAGCATAATGGATCTCTGTCTCAGAATGATGGATCTCATTCACAGCATGATGGATCATAGTTTCAGTGTAATGGATCTCACTGTCAGCATGATGGATCTCAGTCTCAACGTGATAGATCTCAGTCTCAGTGTGATGGATCTCATTCTCAGCATGATGGATCATAATCACATTGCGATGGATCTCAGTCTCAGCATGATGGATCTCAGTCACAGCATGATGGATCTCTGTCTCAGTGTGATGGATCTCAGTTTCAGCATGATGGATCTCAATCTCAGAATGATGGATCATAGTCACAGCATGATGGATCTCAGTCTCAGTGTGATAGATCTCTGTCTCAGTGTGATGGATCTCAGTCTCAGCATGATGGCTCTCCGTCTCAGTGTGATGGATCTCAGTCTCAGCCTGATGGATCTCAGTCTCAGTGTGATAGATCTCTGTCTCAGTGTGATGGATCTCAGTCACAGCATGATGGATCTCTGTCTCAGTGAGACAGATCTCAGTTTCAGCATGATGGATCTCAATCTCAGAATGATGGATCTCAGTCACAGCATGATGGATCTCAGTCTCAGTGTGATAGATATCTGTCTCAGTGTGATGGATCTCCGTCTCAGCATGATGGCTCTCCGTCTCAGTGTGATGGATCTCAGTCTCAGCCTGATGGATCTCAGACTCAGTGCGATGATCTCAGTCACAGCATGATGGTTCACAATCCCAGCATGATGGATCTCAGTCTCCGTGTGATAGATCTCAGTCTCTGCATGATTGATCTCAATCTCAGAATGATGGATCTCAGTCACAGCATGATGGATCATAGTCTCAGTGTAATGGATCTCACTCTCAGCATGATGGATCTCAGTCTCAGTGTGATAGATCTTAGTCTCCGTGTGATGGATCTCAGTCTCAGCATGATGGATATCAGTCTCAGAATGATGGATCTCACTCACAGCATGATGGATCATAATCACATTGCGATGGATCTCACTCTCAGCATGATGTATCTGAGTCTCAGCATGATGGACCTTCTTCTCAGCATGATGGATTTCTGTCTCAGTGTGTTAGATCTCAGTCTCAAAGTGATGGATCTCAGTCACAGCATAATGGATCTCTGTCTCAGAATGATGGATCTCATTCACAGCATGATGGATCATAGTTTCAGTGTAATGGATCTCACTATCAGCATGATGGATCTCAGTCTCAGCGTGATAGATCTCAGTCTCAGTGTGATGGATCTCATTCTCAGCATGATGGATCATGATCACATTGCGATGGATCTCAGTCTCAGCATGATGGATCTCAGTCACAGCATGATGGATCTCTGTCTCAGTGTGATGGATCTCAGTTTCAGCATGATGGATCTCAATCTCAGAATGATGGATCTCAGTCACAGCATGATGGATCTCAGTCTCAGTGTGATAGATCTCTGTCTCAGTGTGATGGATCTCAGTCTCAGCATGATGGCTCTCCGTCTCAGTGTGATGGATCTCAGTCTCAGCCTGATGGATCTCAGTCTCAGTGTGATAGATTTCTGTCTCAGTGTGATGTATCTCAGTCTCAGCATGATGGCTCTCCATCTCAGTGTGATGGATCACAGTCTCAGCCTGATGGATCTCAGACTCAGTGCGATGATCTCAGTCACAGCATGATGGTTCACAATCCCAGCATGATGGATCTCAGTCTCCGTGTGATAGATCTCAGTCTCTGCATGATTGATCTCAATCTCAGAATGATGGATCTCAGACACAGCATGATGGATCATAGTCTCAGTGTAATGGATCTCACTCTCAGCATGATGGATCTCAGTCTCAGTGTGATAGATCTCAGTCTCCGTGTGATGGATCTCAGTCTCAGCATGATGGATATCAGTCTCAGAATGATGGATCTCACTCACAGCATGATGGATCATAATCACATTGCGATGGATCTCACTCTCAGCATGATGTATCTCAGTCTCAGCATGATGGATCTTCTTCTCAGCATGATGGATTTCTGTCTCAGCGTGAAAGATCTCAGTCTCAGTGTGATGGATCTCAGTCTGAGCATGATGGATCATAATCACATTGCGATGGATCTCAGTCTCAGCATGATGGATCTCAGTCACAGCATGATGGATCTCTGTCTCTGTGTGATGGATCTCAGTTTCAGCATGATGGATCTCAATCTCAGAATGATGGATCTCAGTCACAGCATGATGGATCTCAGTCTCAATGTGATAGATCTCTGTCTCAGTGTGATGGATCTCAGTCTCCGCATGATGGCTCTCCGTCTCAGTGTGATGGATCTCATTCTCAGCCTGATGGATCTCAGACTCAGTGCGATGATTTCAGTCACAGCATGATGGTTCACAATCTCAGCATGATGGATCTCAGTCACCGTGTGATAGATCTCAGTCTCTGCATGATTGATCTCAATCTCAGAATGATGGATCTCATTCTCAGTGTGATGGATCTCAGTCTCAGAATGATGGATCTCACTCACAGCATGATGGATCTCAGTCTCAGCATGATGGATGTCTCTCTCAGTGTGATAGTTCTAAGTCTCTGCAAAATGGATCTCAGTCTCAGAATGAAGGATCTCAGTCACAGCATGATGGATCATTCTCTCAGTTTAATGGATCTCACTCACAGCATGATGGATCTCAGTCTCAGTCTGATGGATCTCATCTCAGCATGATGGATCTCAGTCTCAGCATGATGGCTCTCAGTCTCAGTGTGATGGATCTCAGTCTCAGCCTGATGGATCTCAGTCTCAGTGCAATGATCTCAGTCACAGCATGATGGTTCTCAATCTCTGCATGATGGATCTCAGTCTCCGTGTGATCAATCTCAATCTCTGCATGATGGATCTCAGTCTCAGCATGCTGGATCTCAGTCTCAGTGTGATGGATCTCAATCTCAGCATGAAGGATCTCAGTCACAGCATGATGGATCTCTGTCTCAGTGTGACGCATCTCAGTTTCAGCATGAAGGATCTCAGTCTCAGAATGATGGATATCACTCACAGCATGATGGATCATCATCAAATTGCGATGGATCTCAGTCTCAGCATGATGGATCTCAGTCTCAGCATAATGGATCTCTTTCTCAGTGTATTCGGATCTCAGTTTCACCATGATGGATCTCAGCCTCAGAATGATGGATCTCAGTCACAGAATGATGGATCATAGTCACATTGCGATGGATCTCAGTCTCAGCATGATGGATCTCATTCTCAGCATGATGGATCTCATTCACAGCATGATGGATTTCTGTCTCAGTGTGATAGATCTCAGTCTCAGCATGATGGATCTCAGTCGCAGCATGATGGATCTCAGTGTCAGTGTGATAGATCTCTGTCTCAATGTGATGGATCTCAGACTCAGCATGATGGCTCTCCGTCTCAGTGTGATGGATCTCAGTCTCAGCCTGATGGATCTCAGACTCAGTGCGATGATCTCAATCAAAGCATGATGGTTCACAATCTCAGCATGATGGATCTCAGTCTCTGTGTGATAGATCTCAGTCTCTGCATGATTGATCTCAATCTCAGAATGATGGACCTTAGTCACAGCATGATGGATCATAGTCTCAGTG
Organism: Carcharodon carcharias; assembly: GCF_017639515.1. Classification (NCBI taxonomy): domain Eukaryota; kingdom Metazoa; phylum Chordata; class Chondrichthyes; order Lamniformes; family Lamnidae; genus Carcharodon; species Carcharodon carcharias. The sequence goes on along the minus strand of NC_054477.1, from coordinate 165,037,669 downwards.
TAATGGATCTCACTCTCAGCATGATGGATCTCAGTCTCAATGTGATAGATCACAGTCTCAGTGTGATGGATCTCAGTCTCAGCATGATGGATATCAGTCTCAGAATGATGGATCTCATTCACAGCATGATGGATCTCTGTCTCAGTGAGACGGATCTCAGTTTCAGCATGATGGATCTCAATCTCAGAATGATGGATCTCAGTCACAGCATGATGGATCTCAGTCTCAGTGTGATAGATCTCTGTCTCAGTGTGATGGATCTCAGTCTCAGCATGATGGCTCTCCATCTCAGTGTGATGGATCTCAGTCTCAGCCTGATGAATCTCAGACTCAGTGCGATGATCTCAGTCACAGCATGATGGTTCACAATCCCAGCATGATGGATCTCTGTCTCCGTGTGATAGATCTCAGTCTCTGCATGATTGATCTCAATCTCAGAATGATGGATCTCAGTCACAGCATGATGGATCATAGTCTCAGTGTAATGGATCTCACTCTCAGCATGATGGATCTCAGTCTCAGTGTGATAGATCTTAGTCTCCGTGTGATGGATCTCAGTCTCAGCATGATGGATATCAGTCTCAGAATGATGGATCTCACTCACAGCATGATGGATCATAATCACATTGCGATGGATCTCACTCTCAGCATGATGTATCTGAGTCTCAGCATGATGGATCTTCTTCTCAGCATGATGGATTTCTGTCTCAGTGTGTTAGATCTCAGTCTCAAAGTGATGGATCTCAGTCACAGCATAATGGATCTCTGTCTCAGAATGATGGATCTCATTCACAGCATGATGGATCATAGTTTCAGTGTAATGGATCTCACTATCAGCATGATGGATCTCAGTCTCAACGTGATAGATCTCAGTCTCAGTGTGATGGATCTCATTCTCAGCATGATGGATCATAATCACATTGCGATGGATCTCAGTCTCAGCATGATGGATCTCAGTCACAGCATGATGGATCTCTGTCTCAGTGTGATGGATCTCAGTTTCAGCATGATGGATCTCAATCTCAGAATGATGGATCTCAGTCACAGCATGATGGATCTCAGTCTCAGTGTGATAGAACTCTGTCTCAGTGTGATGGATCTCAGTCTCAGCATGATGGCTCTCCGTCTCAGTGTGATGGATCTCAGTCTCAGCCTGATGGATCTCAGTCTCAGTGTGATAGATATCTGTCTCAGTGTGATGGATCTCAGTCTCAGCATGATGGCTCTCCATCTCAGTGTGATGGATCACAGTCTCAGCCTGATGGATCTCAGACTCAGTGCGATGATCTCAGTCACAGCATGATGGTTCACAATCCCAGCATGATGGATCTCGGTCTCCGTGTGATAGATCTCAGTCTCTGCATGATTGATCTCAATCTCAGAATGATGGATCTCAGACACAGCATGATGGATCATAGTCTCAGTGTAATGGATCTCACTCTCAGCATGATGGATCTCAGTCTCAGTGTGATAGATCTCAGTCTCCGTGTGATGGATCTCAGTCTCAGCATGATGGATATCAGTCTCAGTATGATGGATCTCACTCACAGCATGATGGATCATAATCACATTGCGATGGATCTCACTCTCAGCATGATGTATCTCAGTCTCAGCATGATGGATCTTCTTCTCAGCATGATGGATTTCTGTCTCAGTGTGTTAGATCTCAGTCTCAAAGTGATGAATCTCAGTCACAGCATAATGGATCTCTGTCTCAGAATGATGGATCTCATTCACAGCATGATGGATCATAGTTTCAGTGTAATGGATCTCACTATCAGCATGATGGATCTCAGTCTCAGCGTGATAGATCTGTCTCAGTATGATGGATCTCATTCTCAGCATGATGGATCATAATCACATTGCGATGGATCTCAGTCTCAGCATGATGGATCTCAGTCACAGCATGATGGATCTCTGTCTCAGTGTGATGGATCTCAGTTTCAGCATGATGGATCTCAATCTCAGAACGATGGATCTCATTCACAGCATGATGGATTTCTCTCTCAGTGTGATAGATCTCAGTCTCAGCATGATGGATCTCATTCGCAGCATGATGGATCTCAGTGCCAGTGTGATAGATCTCTGTCTCAATGTGATGGATCTCAGTCTCAGCATGATGGCTCTCCGTCTCAGTGTGATGGATCTCAGTCTCAGCCTGATGGATCTCAGACTCAGTGCGATGATCTCAATCAAAGCATGATGTTTCACCATCTCAGCATGATGGATCTCAGTCTCTGTGTGATAGATCTCAGTCTCTGCATGATTGATCTCAATCTCAGAATGATGGATCTTAGTCACAGCATGATGGATCATAGTCTCAGTGTAATGGATCTCACTCTCTGCATGATGGATCTCAGTCTCAATGTGATAGATCTCAATCTCAGTGTGATGGATCTCAGTCTCAGCATGATGGATCTCTGTCTCAGTGTGATGGATCTCAGTTTCAGCATGATGGATCTCAATCTCAGAATGATGGATCTCAGTCACAGCATGATGGATCTCAGTCTCAGTGTGATAGATCTCTGTCTCAGTGTGATGGATCTCAGTCCCTGCATGATGGCTCTCCGTCTCAGTGTGATGGATCTCAGTCTCAGCCTGATGGATCTCAGTCTCAGTGTGATAGATTTCTGTCTCAGTGTGATGTATCTCAGTCTCAGCATGATGGCTCTCCATCTCAGTGTGATGGATCACAGTCTCAGCCTGATGGATCTCAGACTCAGTGCGATGATCTCAGTCACAGCATGATGGTTCACAATCCCAGCATGATGGATCTCAGTCTCCGTGTGATAGATCTCAGTCTCTGCATGATTGATCTCAATCTCAGAATGATGGATCTCAGACACAGCATGATGGATCATAGTCTCAGTGTAATGGATCTCACTCTCAGCATGATGGATCTCAGTCTCAGTGTGATAGATCTCAGTCTCAGTGTGATGGATCTCAGTCTCAGCATGATGGATATCAGTCTCAGAATGATGGATCTCACTCACAGCATGATGGATCATAATCACATTGCGATGGATCTCACTCTCAGCATGATGTATCTGAGTCTCAGCATGATGGATCTTCTTCTCAGCATGATGGATTTCTGTCTCAGCGTGAAAGATCTCAGTCTCAGTGTGATGGATCTCAGTCTGAGCATGATGGATCATAATCACATTGCGATGGATCTCAGTCTCAGCATGATGGATCTCAGTCACAGCATGATGGATCTCTGTCTCAGTGTGATGGATCTCAGTTTCAGCATGATGGATCTCAATCTCAGAATGATGGATCTCAGTCACAGCATGATGGATCTCAGTCTCAATGTGATAGATCTCTGTCTCAGTGTGATGGATCTCAGTCTCCGCATGATGGCTCTCCGTCTCAGTGTGATGGATCTCAGTCTCAGCCTGATGGATCTCAGACTCAATGCGATGATTTCAGTCACAGCATGATGGTTCACAATCTCAGCATGATGGATCTCAGTCACCGTGTGATAGATCTCAGTCTCTGCATGATTGATCTCAATCTCAGAATGATGGATCTCATTCTCAGTGTGATGGATCTCAGTCTCAGAATGATGGATCTCACTCACAGCATGATGGATCTCAGTCTCAGCATGATGGATGTCTCTCTCAGTGTGATAGTTCTAAGTCTCTGCAAAATGGATCTCAGTCTCAGAATGAAGGATCTCAGTCACAGCATGATGGATCATTCTCTCAGTTTAATGGATCTCACTCACAGCATGATGGATCTCAGTCTCAGTCTGATGGATCTCATCTCAGCATGATGGATCTCAGTCTCAGCATGATGGCTCTCAGTCTCAGTGTGATGGATCTCAGTCTCAGCCTGATGGATCTCAGTCTCAGTGCAATGATCTCAGTCACAGCATGATGGTTCTCAATCTCTGCATGATGGATCTCAGTCTCCGTGTGATCAATCTCAATCTCTGCATGATGGATCTCAGTCTCAGCATGCTGGATCTCAGTCTCAGTGTGATGGATCTCAATCTCAGCATGAAGGATCTCAGTCACAGCATGATGGATCTCTGTCTCAGTGTGACGCATCTCAGTTTCAGCATGAAGGATCTCAGTCTCAGAATGATGGATATCACTCACAGCATGATGGATCATCATCAAATTGCGATGGATCTCAGTCTCAGCATGATGGATCTCAGTCTCAGCATAATGGATCTCTGTCTCAGTGTATTCGGATCTCAGTTTCACCATGATGGATCTCAGCCTCAGAATGATGGATCTCAGTCACAGAATGATGGATCATAGTCACATTGCGATGGATCTCAGTCTCAGCATGATGGATCTCATTCTCAGCATGATGGATCTCATTCACAGCATGATGGATTTCTGTCTCAGTGTGATAGATCTCAGTCTCAGCATGATGGATCTCAGTCGCAGCATGATGGATCTCAGTGTCAGTGTGATAGATCTCTGTCTCAATGTGATGGATCTCAGACTCAGCATGATGGCTCTCCGTCTCAGTGTGATGGATCTCAGTCTCAGCATGATGGATCATAATCACATTGCGATGGATCTCAGTCTCAGCATGATGGATCTCAGTCACAGCATGATGGATCTCTGTCTCAGTGTGATGGATCTCAGTTTCAGCATGATGGATCTCAATCTCAGAATGATGGATCTCAGTCACAGCATGATGGATCTCAGTCTCAGTGTGATAGATCTCTGTCTCAGTGTGATGGATCTCAGTCTCAGCATGATGGCTCTCCGTCTCAGTGTGATGGATCTCAGTCTCAGCCTGATGGATCTCAGTCTCAGTGTGATAGATCTCTGTCTCAGTGTGATGGATCTCAGTCTCAGCATGATGGCTCTCCATCTCAGTGTGATGGATCACAGTCTCAGCCTGATGGATCTCAGACTCAGTGCGATGATCTCAGTCACAGCATGATGGTTCACAATCCCAGCATGATGGATCTCGGTCTCCGTGTGATAGAGCTCAGTCTCTGCATGATTGATCTCAATCTCAGAATGATGGATCTCAGACACAGCATGATGGATCATAGTCTCAGTGTAATGGATCTCACTCTCAGCATTATGGATCTCAGTCTCAGTGTGATAGATCTCAGTCTCCGTGTGATGGATCTCAGTCTCAGCATGATGGATATCAGTCTCAGTATGATGGATCTCACTCACAGCATGATGGATCATAATCACATTGCGATGGATCTCCCTCTCAGCATGATGTATCTCAGTCTCAGCATGATGGATCTTCTTCTCAGCATGATGGATTTCTGTCTCAGTGTGTTAGATCTCAGTCTCAAAGTGATGAATCTCAGTCACAGCATAATGGATCTCTGTCTCAGAATGATGGATCTCATTCACAGCATGATGGATCATATTTTCAGTGTAATGGATCTCACTATCAGCATGATGGATCTCAGTCTCAGCGTGATAGATCTGTCTCAGTCTGATGGATCTCATTCTCAGCATGATGGATCATAATCACATTGCGATGGATCTCAGTCTCAGCATGATGGATCTCAGTCACAGCATGATGGATCTCTGTCTCAGTGTGATGGATCTCAGTTTCAGCATGATGGATCTCAATCTCAGAACGATGGATCTCATTCACAGCATGATGGATTTCTCTCTCAGTGTGATAGATCTCAGTCTCAGCATGATGGATCTCAGTCGCAGCATGATGGATCTCAGTGCCAGTGTGATAGATCTCTGTCTCAATGTGATGGATCTCAGTCTCAGCATGATGGCTCTCCGTCTCAGTGTGATGGATCTCAGTCTCAGCCTGATGGATCTCAGACTCAGTGCGATGATCTCAATCAAAGCATGATGTTTCACCATCTCAGCATGATGGATCTCAGTCTCTGTGTGATAGATCTCAGTCTCTGCATGATTGATCTCAATCTCAGAATGATGGATCTTAGTCACAGCATGATGGATCATAGTCTCAGTGTAATGGATCTCACTCTCTGCATGATGGATCTCAGTCTCAAAGTGATAGATCTCAATCTCAGTGTGATGGATCTCAGTCTCAGCATGATGGATCTCTGTCTCAGTGTGATGGATCTCAGTTTCAGCATGATGGATCTCAATCTCAGAATGATGGATCTCAGTCACAGCATGATGGATCTCAGTCTCAGTGTGATAGATCTCTGTCTCAGTGTGATGGATCTCAGTCCCTGCATGATGGCTCTCCGTCTCAGTGTGATGGATCTCCGTCTCAGCCTGATGGATCTCAGTCTCAGTGTGATAGATCTCTGTCTCAGTGTGATGGATCTCAGTCTCAGCATGATGGCTCTCCATCTCAGTGTGATGGATCACAGTCTCAGCCTGATGGATCTCAGACTCAGTGCGATGATCTCAGTCACAGCATGATGGTTCACAATCCCAGCATGATGGATCTCAGTCTCCGTGTGATAGATCTCAGTCTCTGCATGATTGATCTCAATCTCAGAATGATGGATCTCAGACACAGCATGATGGATCATAGTCTCAGTGTAATGGATCTCACTCTCAGCATGATGGATCTCAGTCTCAGTGTGATAGATCTCAGTCTCCGTGTGATGGATCTCAGTCTCAGCATGATGGATATCAGTCTCAGAATGATGGATCTCACTCACAGCATGATGGATCATAATCACATTGCGATGGATCTCACTCTCAGCATGATGTATCTCAGTCTCAGCATGATGGATCTTCTTCTCAGCATGATGGATTTCTGTCTCAGTGTGTTAGATCTCAGTCTCAAAGTGATGAATCTCAGTCACAGCATAATGGATCTCTGTCTCAGAATGATGGATCTCATTCACAGCATGATGGATCATAGTTTCAGTGTAATGGATCTCACTATCAGCATGATGGATCTCAGTCTCAGCGTGATAGATCTCAGTCTCAGTGTGATGGATCTCATTCTCAGCATGATGGATCATAATCACATTGCGATGGATCTCAGTCTCAGCATGATGGATCTCAGTCACAGCATGATGGAACTCTGTCTCAGTGTGATGGATCTCAGTTTCAGCATGATGGATCTCAATCTCAGAATGATGGATCTCATTCACAGCATGATGGATTTCTGTCTCAGTGTGATAGATCTCAGTCTCAGCATGATGGATCTCAGTCGCAGCATGATGGATCTCAGTGTCAGTGTGATAGATCTCTGTCTCAATGTGATGGATCTCAGTCTCAGCATGATGGCTCTCCGTCTCAGTGTGATGGATCTCAGTCTCAGCCTGATGGATCTCAGACTCAGTGCGATGATCTCAATCAAAGCATGATGTTTCACCATCTCAGCATGATGGATCTCAGTCTCTGTGTGATAGATCTCAGTCTCTGCATGATTGATCTCAATCTCAGAATGATGGATCTTAGTCACAGCATGATGGATCATAGTCTCAGTGTAATGGATCTCACTCTCTGCATGATGGATCTCAGTCTCAATGTGATAGATCTCAGTCTCAGTGTGATGGATCTCAGTCTGAGCATGATGGATATCAGTCTCAGAATGATGGATCTCACTCACAGCATGATGGATCTCTGTCTCAGTGAGACGGATCTCAGTTTCAGCATGATGGATCTCAATCTCAGAATGATGGATCTCAGTCACAGCATGATGGATCTCAGTCTCAGTGTGATAGATCTCTGTCTCAGTGTGATGGATCTCAGTCTCAGCATGATGGCTCTCCGTCTCAGTGTGATGGATCTCAGTCTCAGCCTGATGGATCTCAGACTCAGTGCGATGATGTCAGTCACAGCATGATGGTTCACAATCCCAGCATGATGGATCTCTGTCTCCGTGTGATAGATCTCAGTCTCTGCATGATTGATCTCAATCTCAGAATGATGGATCTCAGTCACAGCATGATGGATCATAGTCTCAGTGTAATGGATCTCACTCTCAGCATGATGGATCTCAGTCTCAGTGTGATAGATCTTAGTCTCCGTGTGATGGATCTCAGTCTCAGCATGATGGATATCAGTCTCAGAATGATGGATCTCACTCACAGCATGATGGATCATAATCACATTGCGATGGATCTCACTCTCAGCATGATGTATCTCAGTCTCAGCATGATGGATCTTCTTCTCAGCATGATGGATTTCTGTCTCAGTGTGTTAGATCTTAGTCTCAGTGTGATGGATCTCAGTCACAGCATAATGGATCTCTGTCTCAGAATGATGGATCTCATTCACAGCATGATGGATCATAGTTTCAGTGTAATGGATCTCACTATCAGCATGATGGATCTCAGTCTCAGCGTGATAGATCTCAGTCTCAGTGTGATGGATCTCATTCTCAGCATGATGGATCATAATCACATTGCGATGGATCTCAGTCTCAGCTTGATGGATCTCAGTCACAGCATGATGGATCTCTGTCTCAGTGTGATGGATCTCAGTTTCAGCATGATGGATCTCAATCTCAGATTGATGGATCATAGTCACAGCATGATGGATCTCAGTCTCAGTGTGATAGATCTCTGTCTCAGTGTGATGGATCTCAGTCTCAGCATGATGGCTCTCCGTCTCAGTGTGATGGATCTCAGTCTCAGCCTGATGGATCTCCGTCTCAGTGTGATAGATCTCTGTCTCAGTGTGATGGATCTCAGTCTCAGCATGATGGCTCTCCGTCTCAGTGTGATGGATCTCAGTCTCAGCCTGATGGATCTCAGACTCAGTGCGATGATTTCAGTCACAGCATGATGGTTCACAATCTCAGCATGATGGATCTCAGTCACCGTGTGATAGATCTCAGTCTCTGCATGATTGATCTCAATCTCAGAATGATGGATCTCAGTCACAGCATGATGGATCTCTGTCTCAGCATGATGGATCTCATTCTCAGTGTGATGGATCTCAGTCTCAGAATGATGGATCTCAGTCACAGCATGATGGATCTCTGTCTCAGCATGATGGATGTCAGTCTCAGTGTGATAGTTCTAAGTCTCTGCAAAATGGATCTCAGTCTCAGAATGAAGGATCTCAGTCACAGCATGATGGATCATTCTCTCAGTTTAATGGATCTCACTCTCAGCATGATGGATCTCAGTCTCAGTCTGATGGATCTCATCTCAGCATGATGGATCTCAGTCTCAGCATGATGGCTCTCAGTCTCAGTGTGATGGATCTCAGTCTCAGCCTGATGGATCTCAGTCTCAGTGCAATGATCTCAGTCACAGCATGATGGTTCTCAATCTCTGCATGATGGATCTCAGTCTCCGTGTGATCAATCTCAATCTCTGCATGATGGATCTCAGTCTCAGCATGCTGGATCTCAGTCTCAGAGTGATGGATCTCAATCTCAGCATGAAGGATCTCAGTCACAGCATGATGGATCTCTGTCTCAGTGTGACGCATCTCAGTTTCAGTATGAAGGATCTCAGTCTCAGAATGATGGATATCACTCACAGCATGATGGATCATCATCACATTGCGATGGATCTCAGTCTCAGCATGATGGATCTCAGTCTCAGCATAATGGATCTCTGTCTCAGTGTATTCGGATCTCAGTTTCACCATGATGGATCTCAGCCTCAGAATGATGGATCTCAGTCACAGAATGATGGATCATAGTCACATTGCGATGGATCTCAGTCTCAGCATGATGGATCTCATTCTCAGCATGATGGATCTCATTCACAGCATGATGGATTTCTGTCTCAGTGTGATAGATCTCAGTCTCAGCATGATGGATCTCAGTCGCAGCATGATGGATCTCAGTGTCAGTGTGATAGATCTCTGTCTCAATGTGATGGATCTCAGTCTCAGCATGATGGCTCTCCGTCTCAGTGTGTTGGATCTCAGTCTCAGCCTGATGGATCTCAGAATCAGTGCGATGATCTCAATCAAAGCATGATGTTTCACAATCTCAGCATGATGGATCTCAGTCTCTGTGTGATAGATCTCAGTCTCTGCATGATTGATCTCAATCTCAGAATGATGGATCTTAGTCACAGCATGATGGATCATAGTCTCAGTGTAATGGATCTCACTCTCTGCATGATGGATCTCAGTCTCAATGTGATAGATCACAGTCTCAGTGTGATGGATCTCAGTCTCAGCATGATGGATATCAGTCTCAGAATGATGGATCTCAGTCTGAGCATGATGGATCATAATCACATTGCGATGGATCTCAGTCTCAGCATGATGGATCTCAGTCTCAGCATCATGGATCTAATTCTCAGCATGATGGATATCTGTCTCATTGTGATAGATCTCAGTCTCAGAAGTATGGATCGCAGTCAAAGCATGATGAATCTCTTCTCAGAATGATGGATCTCAGTCACAGCATGATGGATCATAGACTCAGTGTAATGGATCTCAGTCTCAGCATGATGGATCTCATTCTCAGTGTGATGGATTTCAGTCTCAGCATGATGGTTCTTTGTCTCAGTACAATGGAAGTCAGTCACAACCTGATGGATCTCAGTCTCAGCATGAAAGATCAAATTCTTAGTGCCATGCAATTCAGTTTCAGTATGATGGCTCACTGGATCAGCATGAAGGATCTCTTTCGCAGGATGACAGATCTCAGTCTCAGTGTGATGGATCTCAGTCTCGGCAGGATGGATCTCAGTGTCACCACGATGGAAATCTGTCTCAGCATGAAGGATCTCAGTCTCAGTGTGATGGATCTCATTCGCTGCATGATGGATCTCAGTCACAGCATGATGGATCTCTGTCTCAGCATGATGGATCTCAGTCTCAGTGTTTTGGATCTCAGTCTCAGAATGATGGATCTCAGTCACAGCATGATGGTTCTCTCTCTCAGAATGATGGATCTCAGTCACATCATGATGGATCGTAGTCTCAGTGTAATGGATCTCACTCTCGGCATGATGGATCTCAGTCTCAGTGTGATAGATCTCAGTCTCAGTGTGATGGATCTCAGTCTCAGCCTGATGGATCTCAGTCACAGCATGATGGATCTCAGTCTCAGCATGATGGAGTTCTGTCTCAGTGTGATGGATTTCTGTCTCAGTGTAATAGTTCTAAGTCTCAGCAAAATGGATCTCAGTCTCAGAATGTTGGATCTCAGTCACAGCATGATGGATCATAGTCTCAGTGTAATGGATCTCACTCTCTGCATGATGGATCTCAGTCTCAATGTGATAGATCTCAGTCTCAGTGTGATGGATCTCAGTCACAGCATGATGGATCTCAGTCTCAGCATGATGGAGTTATGTCTCAGTGTGCTAAATCTCAGTCTCCGAAATATGGATCTCAGTCTCAGAATGATGGATCTCAATCACAGCATGATGGATCATAGTCTCAGAGTAATGGATCTCACTCTCAGCATGACGGATCTCAGTCTCAGTCTGATGAATCTCAGTCTCAGCATGATGGATCTCAGTCTCAGCATGATGGCTCTCAGTCTCATTGTGATGGATCTCAGTCTCAGCCTGACGGATCTCAGTCTCAGTGCAATGATCTCAGTCACAGCATGATGTTTCTCAATCACAGAATGATGGATCTCAGTCTCCATGTGATCTATCTCTGTCTCAGCGTGATGGATGTCATTCACTGCATGTTGGATTTCTGCATCAGTGTGATAGATCTCAGTCTCAGCATGATGGATCTCAGTCTCAGCATAATGGTTCTCTGTCTCAGTGTGACGGATCTCAGTTTCACCATGATGGATCTCAGCCTCAGAATGATGGATCTCAGTCACAGCATGATGGATCATAGTCACATTGTGATGGATCTCAGTCTCAGCATGATGGATCTCATTCTCAGCATGATGGATCTCATTCACAGCATGATGGATTTCTGTCTCAGTGTGATATATCTCAGTCTCAGCATGATGGATATCAGTCTCAGAATGATGGATCTCACTCACAGCATGATGGATCAAAATCACATTGCGATGGATCTCAGTCTCAGCATGATGGATCTCAGTCTCAGCATGATGGATCTCATTCTCAGCATGATGGATTTCTATCTCAGTGTGATAGATCTCAGTCTCAGAATGATGGATCTCTGTCACAGCATGATGGATCTCAGTCTCAGCATGATGGATCTTCTTCTCAGCATGATGGATTTCTGTCTCAGTGTGATAGATCTCAGTCTCAAAATGATGGTTCTCAGTCACAGCATGATGTATCTCTGTCTCAGAGTGATGGATCTCATTCACAGCATGATGGATCATAGTTTCAGTGTAATGGATCTCACTATCAGCATGATGGATCTCAATCTCAGTGTGATAGATCTCAGTCTCAGTGTGATGGATCTCAGTCTCAGCATGATGGATCATAATCACATTGCGATGGATCTCGGTCTCAGCATGATGGATCTCATTCTCAGCATCATGGATCTCATTCTAAGCATGATGGATTTCTGTCTCAGTGTGATAGATCTCAGTCTCAGTGTGATGGATCACAGGCACAGCATGATGGATCTCTGTCTCAGAATGATGGATCTCAGTCACAGCATGATGGATCATAGACTCAGTTTAATTTATCTCAGTCTCAGCATGATGGATCTCAGTCTCAGTGTGATGGATTTCAGTCTCAGCATGATGGTTCTTAGTCTCAGTACAATGGAAGTCAGTCACAACCTGATGGATCTCAGTCTCAGCATGAAAGATCAAATTCTTAGTGCCATGCAATTCAGTTTCAGTATGAGGGCTCACTGGATCAGCATGAAGGATCTCTTTCGCAGCATGACAGATCTCAGTCTCAGTGTGATGGATCTCAGTCTCAGCATGATGCATCTCAGTCTCAGCAGGATGGATCTCAGTGTCACCACGATGGAAATCTGTCTCAGCATGAAGGATCTCAGTCTCAGCATGAAGGATCTCATTCGCTGCATGATGGATTGCAGTCTCAGCATGATGGATCTCTGTCTCAGCATGATGGATCTCAGTCTCAGTGTGATGGATCTCAGTCTCAGAATGATGGATCTCAGTCACAGCATGATGGATCTCTGTCTCAGCATGATGGATTTCTGTCTCAGTGTAATAGTTCTAAGTCTCAGCAAAATGGATCTCAGTCTCAGAATGTTGGATCTCAGTCACAGCATGATGGATCATAGTCTCAGTGTAATGGATCTCACTCACAGCATGTTGGATCTCAGTCTCAATCTGATGGATCTCAGTATCAGCATGATGGATCTCACTCTCAGCATGATGGCTCTGAGTCTCAGTGTGATGGATCTCAGTCTCAGCCTGATGGATCTCAGTCTCAGTGCAATGATCTCAGTCACAGCATGATGGTTCTCAATCTCAGCATGATGTATCTCAGTCTCCATGTGATCAATCTCAATCTCTGCATGATGGATCTCAGTCTCAGCATGATGGATCTCCGTCTCAGTGTGATGGATCTCAAACTCAGCATGATGGATCTCAGTCACAGCAAGTTGGATCTCTGTCTGAGTGTGACGGATCTCAGTTCCAGCATGAAGGATCTCAGTCTCAGAATGATGGATATCACTCACAGCATGATGGATCATAGTCACATTGCGATGGATCTCAGTCTCAGCATGATGGATGTTCTTCTCAGCATGATGGATTTCAGTCTCAGTGTGATAGATCTCAGTCACAAAATAATGGATCTCAGTCACAGCATGATGGTTCTCTGTCTCAGAATGATGGATCTCAGTCACAGCATGATGGATCATAGTCTCAGAGTAATGGATCTCACTCTCAGCATGATGGATCTCAGTCTCAGTGTGATAGATCTCAGTCTCAGTGTGATGGATCTCAGTCTCCGCCTGATGGATCTCAGTCACAGCATGATGGATCTCAGTCTCAGAATGATGGAGTTCTGTCTCATTGTGATAAATCTCAGTCTCAGAAATATGGATCTCAGTCTCAGAATGATGGATCTCAGTCACAGCATGATGGATCATAGTCTCAGAGTAATGGATCTCACTCTCAGCATGACGGATCTCAGTCTCAGTCTGATGAATCTCAGTCTCAGCATGATGGATCTCAGTCTCAGCATGATGGCTCTCAGTCTCAGTGTGATGGATCTCAGTCTCAGCCTGACGTATCTCAGTCTCAGTGCAATGATCTCAGTCACAGCATGATGTTTCTCAATCACAGAATGATGGATCTCAGTCTCCATTTGATCAATCTCTGTCTCAGCGTGATGGATGTCATTCACAGCATGATGGATTTCTGCATCAGTGTGATAGATCTCAGTCTCAGCATGATGGATCTCAGTCTCAGCATAATGGATCTCTGTCTCAGTGTGACGGATCTCAGTTTTGCATGATGGATATCAGTCTAAGAATGATGGATCTCACTCGCAGCATGATGTATCATAATCACATTGCGATGGATCTCAGTCTCAGCATGATGGATTTCAGTCTCAGCATGATGGATCTCATTCTCAGCATGATGGATTTCTGTCTCAGTATGATTGATCTCAGTCTCAGAATGATGGATCGCAGTCACAGCATGATGGATCTCTGTCTCAGAATGATGGATCTCAGTCACAGCATGACGGATCATAGTCTCAGTGTAATCGATCTCAGTCTCAGCATGATTGATCTCAGTCTCAGTGTGATGGATTTCAACCTCAGCATGATGGTTTTCAGTCTCAGTACAATGGAAGTCAGTCACAACATGTTGGATCTCAGTCTCAGCATGAAAGATCAAATTCTTAGTGCCGTGCAATTCAGTTTCAGTATGATGGCTCACTGGATCAGCATGATGGATCTCAGTCGCAGCATGACAGTTCTCAGTCTCAGTGTGATGGATCTCAGTCTCGGCATGATGGATCCAAGTCTAAGCAGGATGGATCTCAGTGTCACCACGATGGATCTCTGTCTCAGCATGATGGATTTCAGTCTCAGCATGATGGATCTCTGTCTCAGCAGCATGGATCTCAGTGTCACCACGATGTATCTCTATCTCTGCATGATGGATCTCAGTCTCAGTGTGATGGATCTCAGTCTCAGCATGATGGATCTCAGTCACAGCATGATGGATCTCTGTCTCAGTGTGATAGTTCTAAGTCTCAGCAAAATGGATCTCATTCTCAGAATGATGGATCTCAGTCACAGCATGATGGATCATTCTCTCAGTTTAATGGATCTCACTCACAGCATGATGGATCTCAGTCTCATTCTGATGGATCTCAGTCTCAGCATGATGGATCTCACTCTCAGCATGTTGGCTCTCAGTCTCAGTGTGATGGATCTCAGTCTCAGCCTGATGGATCTCAGTCTCAGTGCAATGATCTCAGTCACAGCATGATGGTTCTCTTCTCTGCATGATGGATCTCAGACTCCGTGTGATCACTCTCAATCTCTGCATGATAGATCTCAGTCTCAGCATGATGGATCTCAGTCTCAGTGTGATGGATCTCAATCTCAGCATGATGGATCTCAGTCACAGCATGCTGGATCTCTGTCTCAGTGTGACGGATCTGTTTCAGCATGATGGATCTCAGTCTCAGAATGATGGATCTCTCTCACAGCATGATGGATCATCATCACATTGCGATGGATCTCAGTCTCAGCATGATGGATCTCAGTCTCAGCATAATGGATCTCTGTCTCAGTGTGACGGATCTCAGTTTCACCATGATGGATTTCAGCCTCAGAATGATGGATCTCAGTCACAGCATGATGGATCATAGTCACATCGCGATGGATCTCAGTCTCAGCATGATGGATTTCTGTCTCAGTGTGATAGATCTCAGTCTCAGCATGATGGATCTCAGTCACAGCATGATGGATCTCTGTCTCAGTGTGACGGATCTCAGTTTCAGCATGAAGGATCTCAATCTCAGAATGATGGATCTCAGTCACAGCATGATGGATCTCAGTCTCAGTGTGATAGATCTCTGTCTCAGTGTGATGGATCTCAGTCTCAGCATGATGGCTCTCCGTCTCGGTGTGATGGATCTCATTCTCAGCATGGTGGTTTTCTTTCTCAGTGTGATAGATCTCAGTCTCAGAATGATGGATCGCAGTCACAGCATGATGGATCTCAGTCTCAGCATGATGGATCTTCTTCTCAGCATGATGGATTTCTGTCTCAGTGTGATAGATCTCAGTCTCAAAATGAAGGATCTCAGTCACAGCATGATGGATCTCTGTCTCAGAATGATGGATCTCATTCACAGCATGATGGATCATAGTTTCAGTGTAATGGATCTCACTATCAGCATGATGGATCTCAGTCTCAGCGTGATAGATCTCAGTCTCAGTCTGATGAATCTCAGTCTCAGCATGATGGATCTCAGTCTCAGCATGATGGCTCTCAGTCTCATTGTGATGGATCTCAGTCTCAGCCTGACGGATCTCAGTCTCAGTGCAATGATCTCAGTCACAGCATGATGTTTCTCAATCACAGAATGATGGATCTCAGTCTCCATGTGATCTATCTCTGTCTCAGCGTGATGGATGTCATTCACAGCATGATGGATTTCTGCATCAGTGTGATAGATCTCAGTCTCAGCATGATGGATCTCATTCTCAGTGTGATGGATTTCAGTCTCAGCATGATGGTTCTTAGTCTCAGTACAATGGAAGTCAGTCACAACCTGATGGATCTCAGTCTCAGCATGAAAGATCAAATTCTTAGTGCCATGCAATTCAGTTTCAGTATGATGGCTCACTGGATCAGCATGAAGGATCTCTTTCGCAGCATGACAGATCTCAGTCTCAGTGTGATGGATCTCAGTCTCAGCATGATGCATCTCAGTCTCAGCAGGATGGATCTCAGTGTCACCACGATGGAAATCTGTCTCAGCATGAAGGATCTCAGTCTCAGCATGAAGGATCTCATTCGCTGCATGATGGATTGCAGTCTCAGCATGATGGATCTCTGTCTCAGCATGATGGATCTCAGTCTCAGTGTGATGGATCTCAGTCTCAGAATGATGGATCTCAGTCACTGCATGATGGATCTCTGTCTCAGCATGATGGATTTCTGTCTCAGTGTAATAGTTCTAAGTCTCAGCAAAATGGATCTCAGTCTCAGAATGTTGGATCTCAGTCACAGCATGATGGATCATAGTCTCAGTGTAATGGATCTCACTCACAGCATGTTGGATCTCAGTCTCAATCTGATGGATCTCAGTATCAGCATGATGGATCTCACTCTCAGCATGATGGCTCTGAGTCTCAGTGTGATGGATCTCAGTCTCAGCCTGATGGATCTCAGTCTCAGTGCAATGATCTCAGTCACAGCATGATGGTTCTCAATCTCAGCATGATGTATCTCAGTCTCCATGTGATCAATCTCAATCTCTGCATGATGGATCTCAGTCTCAGCATGATGGATCTCCGTCTCAGTGTGATGGATCTCAAACTCAGCATGATGGATCTCAGTCACAGCAAGTTGGATCTCTGTCTGAGTGTGACGGATCTCAGTTCCAGCATGAAGGATCTCAGTCTCAGAATGATGGATATCACTCACAGCATGATGGATCATAGTCACATTGCGATGGATCTCAGTCTCAGCATGATGGATGTTCTTCTCAGCATGATGGATTTCAGTCTCAGTGTGATAGATCTCAGTCACAAAATAATGGATCTCAGTCACAGCATGATGGTTCTCTGTCTCAGAATGATGGATCTCAGTCACAGCATGATGGATCATAGTCTCAGAGTAATGGATCTCACTCTCAGCATGATGGATCTCAGTCTCAGTGTGATAGATCTCAGTCTCAGTGTGATGGATCTCAGTCTCCGCCTGATGGATCTCAGTCACAGCATGATGGATCTCAGTCTCAGCATGATGGAGTTCTGTCTCATTGTGATAAATCTCAGTCTCAGAAATATGGATCTCAGTCTCAGAATGATGGATCTCAGTCACAGCATGATGGATCATAGTCTCAGAGTAATGGATCTCACTCTCAGCATGACGGATCTCAGTCTCAGTCTGATGAATCTCAGTCTCAGCATGATGGATCTCAGTCTCAGCATGATGGCTCTCAGTCTCAGTGTGATGGATCTCAGTCTCAGCCTGACGTATCTCAGTCTCAGTGCAATGATCTCAGTCACAGCATGATGTTTCTCAATCACAGAATGATGGATCTCAGTCTCCATTTGATCAATCTCTGTCTCAGCGTGATGGATGTCATTCACAGCATGATGGATTTCTGCATCAGTGTGATAGATCTCAGTCTCAGCATGATGGATCTCAGTCTCAGCATAATGGATCTCTGTCTCAGTGTGACGGATCTCAGTTTTGCATGATGGATATCAGTCTAAGAATGATGGATCTCACTCGCAGCATGATGTATCATAATCACATTGCGATGGATCTCAGTCTCAGCATGATGGATTTCAGTCTCAGCATGATGGATCTCATTCTCAGCATGATGGATTTCTGTCTCAGTATGATTGATCTCAGTCTCAGAATGATGGATCGCAGTCACAGCATGATGGATCTCTGTCTCAGAATGATGGATCTCAGTCACAGCATGACGGATCATAGTCTCAGTGTAATCGATCTCAGTCTCAGCATGATTGATCTCAGTCTCAGTGTGATGGATTTCAACCTCAGCATGATGGTTTTCAGTCTCAGTACAATGGAAGTCAGTCACAACATGTTGGATCTCAGTCTCAGCATGAAAGATCAAATTCTTAGTGCCGTGCAATTCAGTTTCAGTATGATGGCTCACTGGATCAGCATGATGGATCTCAGTCGCAGCATGACAGTTCTCAGTCTCAGTGTGATGGATCTCAGTCTCGGCATGATGGATCCAAGTCTAAGCAGGATGGATCTCAGTGTCACCACGATGGATCTCTGTCTCAGCATGATGGATTTCAGTCTCAGCATGATGGATCTCTGTCTCAGCAGCATGGATCTCAGTGTCACCACGATGTATCTCTATCTCTGCATGATGGATCTCAGTCTCAGTGTGATGGATCTCAGTCTCAGCATGATGGATCTCAGTCACAGCATGATGGATCTCTGTCTCAGTGTGATAGTTTAAGTCTCAGCAAAATGGATCTCATTCTCAGAATGATGGATCTCAGTCACAGCATGATGGATCATTCTCTCAGTTTAATGGATCTCACTCACAGCATGATGGATCTCAGTCTCATTCTGATGGATCTCAGTCTCAGCATGATGGATCTCACTCTCAGCATGTTGGCTCTCAGTCTCAGTGTGATGGATCTCAGTCTCAGCCTGATGGATCTCAGTCTCAGTGCAATGATCTCAGTCACAGCATGATGGTTCTCTTCTCTGCATGATGGATCTCAGACTCCGTGTGATCACTCTCAATCTCTGCATGATAGATCTCAGTCTCAGCATGATGGATCTCAGTCTCAGTGTGATGGATCTCAATCTCAGCATGATGGATCTCAGTCACAGCATGCTGGATCTCTGTCTCAGTGTGACGGATCTGTTTCAGCATGATGGATCTCAGTCTCAGAATGATGGATCTCTCTCACAGCATGATGGATCATCATCACATTGCGATGGATCTCAGTCTCAGCATGATGGATCTCAGTCTCAGCATAATGGATCTCTGTCTCAGTGTGACGGATCTCAGTTTCACCATGATGGATTTCAGCCTCAGAATGATGGATCTCAGTCACAGCATGATGGATCATAGTCACATCGCGATGGATCTCAGTCTCAGCATGATGGATCTCATTCTCAGCATGATGGATTTCTGTCTCAGTGTGATAGATCTCAGTCTCAGCATGATGGATCTCAGTCACAGCATGATGGATCTCTGTCTCAGTGTGACGGATCTCAGTTTCAGCATGATGGATCTCAATCTCAGAATGATGGATCTCAGTCACAGCATGATGGATCTCAGTCTCAGTGTGATAGATCTCTGTCTCAGTGTGATGGATCTCAGTCTCAGCATGATGGCTCTCCATCTCGGTGTGATGGATCTCAGTCTCAGCCTGATGGATCTCAGACTCAGTGCGATGATCTCAGTCAAAGCATGATGGTTCACAATCTCAGCATGATGGTTCTCAGTCTCCGTGTGATAGATCTCAGTCTCTGCATGATTGATCTCAATCTCAGAATGATGGATCTCAGTCACAGCATGATGGATCATATTCTCAGTGTAATGGATCTCACTCTCAGCATGATGGATCTCTGTCTCAGTGTGATAGATCTCAGTCTCAGTGTGATGGATCTCAGTCTCAGCATGATGGATATCAGTCTCAGAATGATGGATCTCACTCACAGCATGATGGAGCATAATCACATTGCGATGGATCTCAGTCTCAGCATGATGGATCTCAGTCTCAGCATGATGGATCTCATTCTCAGCATGGTGGATTTCTATCTCAGTGTGATAGATCTCAGTCTCAGAATGATGGATCGCAGTCACAGCATGATGGATCTCAGTCTCAGCATGATGGATCTTCTTCTCAGCATGATGGATTTCTGTCTCAGTGTGATAGATCTCAGTCTCAAAATGAAGGATCTCAGTCACAGCATGATGGATCTCTGTCTCAGAATGATGGATCTCATTCACAGCATGATGGATCATAGTTTCAGTGTAATGGATCTCACTATCAGCATGATGGATCTCAGTCTCAGCGTGATAGATCTCAGTCTCAGTGTGATGGATCTCAGTCTGAGCATGATGGATCATAATCACATTGCGTTGGATCTCAGTCTCAGCATGATGTATCTCTGTCTCAGAATGATGGATCTCAGTCACAGCATGATGGATCATAGACTCAGTTTAATGGATCTCAGTCTCAGCATGATGGATCTCATTCTCAGTGTGATGGATTTCAGTCTCAGCATGATGGTTCTTAGTCTCAGTACAATGGAAGTCAGTCACAACCTGATGGATCTCAGTCTCAGCATGAAAGAGCAAATTCTTAGTGCCATGCAATTCAAGTTTCAGTATGATGGCTCACTGGATCAGCATGAAGGATCTCTTTCGCAGCATGACAGATCTCAGTCTCAGTGTGATGGATCTCAGTCTCGGCATGATGCATCTCAGTCTCAGCAGAATCGATCTCAGTGTCTCCACGATGGAAGTCTGTCTCAGCATGAAGGATCTCAGTCTCAGTGTGATGGATCTCATTCGCTGCATGATGGATCTTTGTCACAGCATGATGGATCTCTGTCTCAGCATGATGGATCTCAGTCTCAGTGTGATAGATCTCAGTCTCAGAATGATGGATCTCAGTCACAGCATGATGGATCTCTGTCTCAGCATGATGGATTTCTGTCACAGTGTAATAGTTCTAAGTCTCAGAAAAATGGATCTCAGTCTCAGAATGATGGATCTCAGTCACAGCATGATGGATCATAGTCTCAGAGTAATGGATCTCACTCTCAGCATGACGGATCTCAATCTCAGTCTGATGAATCTTAGTCTCAGCGTGATGGATCTCAGTCTCAGCATGTTGGCTCTCAGTCCCAGTGTGATGGATCTCAGTCTCAGCCTGATGGATCTCAGTATCAACATGATGGATCTCACTCTCAGCATGATGGCTGTGAGTCTCAGTGTGATGGATCTCAGTCTCAGCCTTTTGGATCTCAGTTTCTGTGCAATGATCTCAGTCACAGCATGATGGTTCTCAATCTCTGCATGCTGGATCTCAGTCTCCGTGTGATCAATCTCAATCTCTGCATGATGCATCTCAGTCTCAGCATAATGGATCTCAGTCACAGTGTAATGGATCTCAAACTCAGCATGATGGATCTCAGTCACAGCAAGATGGATCTCTGTCTTAGTGTGATGGATCTCAGTTTCAGCATGAAGGATCTCAGTCTCAGAATGATGGATATCCCTCACAAAATGATGGATCATAGTCACATTGCGATGGATCACAGTCTCAGCATGATGGATCTCATTCTCGGAATGATGGATTTCTGTCTCAGTGTGATAGATCTCATTCTCAAAATGATGGATCTCAGTCACAGCATGATGGTTCTCTGTCTCAGAATGATGGATCTCAGTCACAGCATGATGGATCTTAGTCTCAGTGTAATGGATCTCAGTCTCAGCATGATGGATATCAGTCTCAGTGTGATAGATCTCAGTCTCAGTGTGATGGATCTCAGTCTCAGCCTGATGGATCTCAGTCACAGCATGATGGATCTCTGTCTCAGCATGATGGATTTCTGTCTCCGTGTAATAGTTCTAAGTCTCAGCAAAATGGATCTCAGTCTCAGAATAATGGATGTCAGTCACAGCATGATGGATCATAGCCTCAGTGTAATGGATCTCACTCTCAGCATGACGGATCTCAGTCTCAATCTGATGGATCTCAGTATCAGCATGATGGATCTCACTCTCAGCATGATGGCTCTGAGTGTCAGTGTGATGGGTCTCAGTCTCAGCCTGATGGATCTCAGTCTCAGTGCAATGAACTCAGTCACAGCATGATGGTTCTCAATCTCAGCATGATGGATCTCAATCTCCGTGTGATCAATCTCAATCTCTGCATGATGGATCTCAGTCTCAGCATGATGGATCTCAGTCTCAGTGTGATGGATCTCAAACTCAGCATGATGGATCTCAGTCACAGCAAGATGGATCTCTGTCTTAGTGTGACGGATCTCAGTTTCAGCATGAAGGAACTCAGTCTCAGAATGATGGATATCACTCACAGCATGATGGATCATCATCACATTGCGATGGATCTCAGTCTCAGCATGATGGATCTCAGTCTCAGCATAATGGATCTCTGTCTCAGTGTGACGGATCTCAGTTTCACCATGATGGATTTCAGCCTCAGAATGATGGATCTCAGTCACAGCATGATGGATCATAGTCACATCGCGATGGATCTCAGTCTCAGCATGATGGATCTCATTCTCAGCATGATGGATTTCTGTCTCAGTGTGATAGATCTCAGTCTCAGCATGATGGATCTCAGTCACAGCATGATGGATCTCTGTCTCAGTGTGACGGATCTCAGTTTCAGCATGATGGATCTCAATCTCAGAATGATGGATCTCAGTCACAGCATGATGGATCTCAGTCTCAGTGTGATAGATCTCTGTCTCAGTGTGATGGATCTCAGTCTCAGCATGATGGCTCTCCATCTCGGTGTGATGGATCTCAGTCTCAGCCTGATGGATCTCAGACTCAGTGCGATGATCTCAGTCAAAGCATGATGGTTCACAATCTCAGCATGATGGTTCTCAGTCTCCGTGTGATAGATCTCAGTCTCTGCATGATTGATCTCAATCTCAGAATGATGGATCTCAGTCACAGCATGATGGATCATATTCTCAGTGTAATGGATCTCACTCTCAGCATGATGGATCTCTGTCTCAGTGTGATAGATCTCAGTCTCAGTGTGATGGATCTCAGTCTCAGCATGATGGATATCAGTCTCAGAATGATGGATCTCACTCACAGCATGATGGAGCATAATCACATTGCGATGGATCTCAGTCTCAGCATGATGGATCTCAGTCTCAGCATGATGGATCTCATTCTCAGCATGGTGGATTTCTATCTCAGTGTGATAGATCTCAGTCTCAGAATGATGGATCGCAGTCACAGCATGATGGATCTCAGTCTCAGCATGATGGATCTTCTTCTCAGCATGATGGATTTCTGTCTCAGTGTGATAGATCTCAGTCTCAAAATGAAGGATCTCAGTCACAGCATGATGGATCTCTGTCTCAGAATGATGGATCTCATTCACAGCATGATGGATCATAGTTTCAGTGTAATGGATCTCACTATCAGCATGATGGATCTCAGTCTCAGCGTGATAGATCTCAGTCTCAGTGTGATGGATCTCAGTCTGAGCATGATGGATCATAATCACATTGCGTTGGATCTCAGTCTCAGCATGATGTATCTCTGTCTCAGAATGATGGATCTCAGTCACAGCATGATGGATCATAGACTCAGTTTAATGGATCTCAGTCTCAGCATGATGGATCTCATTCTCAGTGTGATG
Organism: Carcharodon carcharias; assembly: GCF_017639515.1. Taxonomy (NCBI): domain Eukaryota; kingdom Metazoa; phylum Chordata; class Chondrichthyes; order Lamniformes; family Lamnidae; genus Carcharodon; species Carcharodon carcharias. Next base: position 165,013,868 of record NC_054477.1, on the reverse strand, counting down.
GATTTCAGTCTCAGCATGATGGTTCTTAGTCTCAGTACAATGGAAGTCAGTCACAACCTGATGGATCTCAGTCTCAGCATGAAAGAGCAAATTCTTAGTGCCATGCAATTCAAGTTTCAGTATGATGGCTCACTGGATCAGCATGAAGGATCTCTTTCGCAGCATGACAGATCTCAGTCTCAGTGTGATGGATCTCAGTCTCGGCATGATGCATCTCAGTCTCAGCAGAATCGATCTCAGTGTCTCCACGATGGAAGTCTGTCTCAGCATGAAGGATCTCAGTCTCAGTGTGATGGATCTCATTCGCTGCATGATGGATCTTTGTCACAGCATGATGGATCTCTGTCTCAGCATGATGGATCTCAGTCTCAGTGTGATGGATCTCAGTCTCAGAATGATGGATCTCAGTCACAGCATGATGGATCTCTGTCTCAGCATGATGGATTTCTGTCACAGTGTAATAGTTCTAAGTCTCAGAAAAATGGATCTCAGTCTCAGAATGATGGATCTCAGTCACAGCATGATGGATCATAGTCTCAGAGTAATGGATCTCACTCTCAGCATGACGGATCTCAATCTCAGTCTGATGAATCTTAGTCTCAGCGTGATGGATCTCAGTCTCAGCATGTTGGCTCTCAGTCCCAGTGTGATGGATCTCAGTCTCAGCCTGATGGATCTCAGTATCAACATGATGGATCTCACTCTCAGCATGATGGCTGTGAGTCTCAGTGTGATGGATCTCAGTCTCAGCCTTTTGGATCTCAGTTTCTGTGCAATGATCTCAGTCACAGCATGATGGTTCTCAATCTCTGCATGCTGGATCTCAGTCTCCGTGTGATCAATCTCAATCTCTGCATGATGCATCTCAGTCTCAGCATAATGGATCTCAGTCACAGTGTAATGGATCTCAAACTCAGCATGATGGATCTCAGTCACAGCAAGATGGATCTCTGTCTTAGTGTGATGGATCTCAGTTTCAGCATGAAGGATCTCAGTCTCAGAATGATGGATATCCCTCACAAAATGATGGATCATAGTCACATTGCGATGGATCACAGTCTCAGCATGATGGATCTCATTCTCGGAATGATGGATTTCTGTCTCAGTGTGATAGATCTCATTCTCAAAATGATGGATCTCAGTCACAGCATGATGGTTCTCTGTCTCAGAATGATGGATCTCAGTCACAGCATGATGGATCTTAGTCTCAGTGTAATGGATCTCAGTCTCAGCATGATGGATATCAGTCTCAGTGTGATAGATCTCAGTCTCAGTGTGATGGATCTCAGTCTCAGCCTGATGGATCTCAGTCACAGCATGATGGATCTCTGTCTCAGCATGATGGATTTCTGTCTCCGTGTAATAGTTCTAAGTCTCAGCAAAATGGATCTCAGTCTCAGAATAATGGATGTCAGTCACAGCATGATGGATCATAGCCTCAGTGTAATGGATCTCACTCTCAGCATGACGGATCTCAGTCTCAATCTGATGGATCTCAGTATCAGCATGATGGATCTCACTCTCAGCATGATGGCTCTGAGTGTCAGTGTGATGGGTCTCAGTCTCAGCCTGATGGATCTCAGTCTCAGTGCAATGAACTCAGTCACAGCATGATGGTTCTCAATCTCAGCATGATGGATCTCAATCTCCGTGTGATCAATCTCAATCTCTGCATGATGGATCTCAGTCTCAGCATGATGGATCTCAGTCTCAGTGTGATGGATCTCAAACTCAGCATGATGGATCTCAGTCACAGCAAGATGGATCTCTGTCTTAGTGTGACGGATCTCAGTTTCAGCATGAAGGAACTCAGTCTCAGAATGATGGATATCACTCACAGCATGATGGATCAAAGTCACATTGCGATGGATATCAGTCTCAGCATGATGGATCTTCTTCTCAGCATGATGGATTTCTGTCTCAGTGTGATAGATCTCAGTCTCAAAATGATGGATCTCAGTCACAGCATGATGGTTCTCTGTCTCAGAATGATGGATCTCAGTCACAGCATGATGGATCATAGTCTCAGTGTAATGGATCTCACTCTCAGCATGATGGATCTCAGTCTCAGTGTGATAGATCTTAGTCTCCGTGTGATGGATCTCAGTCTCAGCATGATGGATATCAGTCTCAGAATGATGGATCTCACTCACAGCATGATGGATCATAATCACATTGCGATGGATCTCACTCTCAGCATGATGTATCTCAGTCTCAGCATGATGGATCTTCTTCTCAGCATGATGGATTTCTGTCTCAGTGTGTTAGATCTTAGTCTCAGTGTGATGGATCTCAGTCACAGCATAATGGATCTCTGTCTCAGAATGATGGATCTCATTCACAGCATGATGGATCATAGTTTCAGTGTAATGGATCTCACTATCAGCATGATGGATCTCAGTCTCAGCGTGATAGATCTCAGTCTCAGTGTGATGGATCTCATTCTCAGCATGATGGATCATAATCACATTGCGATGGATCTCAGTCTCAGCTTGATGGATCTCAGTCACAGCATGATGGATCTCTGTCTCAGTGTGATGGATCTCAGTTTCAGCATGAAGGATCTCAATCTCAGAATGATGGATCATAGTCACAGCATGATGGATCTCAGTCTCAGTGTGATAGATCTCTGTCTCAGTGTGATGGATCTCAGTCTCAGCATGATGGCTCTCCGTCTCAGTGTGATGGATCTCAGTCTCAGCCTGATGGATCTCAGTCTCAGTGTGATAGATCTCTGTCTCAGTGTGATGGATCTCAGTCTCAGCATGATGGCTCTCCGTCTCAGCCTGATGGATCTCAGACTCAGTGCGATGATTTCAGTCACAGCATGATGGTTCACAATCTCAGCATGATGGATCTCAGTCACCGTGTGATAGATCTCAGTCTCTGCATGATTGATCTCAATCTCAGAATGATGGATCTCAGTCACAGCATGATGGATCTCTGTCTCAGCATGATGGATCTCATTCTCAGTGTGATGGATCTCAGTCTCAGAATGATGGATCTCAGTCACAGCATGATGGATCTCTGTCTCAGCATGATGGATGTCAGTCTCAGTGTGATAGTTCTAAGTCTCTGCAAAATGGATCTCAGTCTCAGAATGAAGGATCTCAGTCACAGCATGATGGATCATTTTCTCAGTTTAATGGATCTCACTCTCAGCATGATGGATCTCAGTCTCAGTCTGATGGATCTCATCTCAGCATGATGGATCTCAGTCTCAGCATGATGGCTCTCAGTCTCAGTGTGATGGATCTCAGTCTCAGCCTGATGGATCTCAGTCTCAGTGCAATGATCTCAGTCACAGCATGATGGTTCTCAATCTCTGCATGATGGATCTCAGTCTCCGTGTGATCAATCTCAATCTCTGCATGATGGATCTCAGTCTCAGCATGCTGGATCTCAGTCTCAGAGTGATGGATCTCAATCTCAGCATGAAGGATCTCAGTCACAGCATGATGGATCTCTGTCTCAGTGTGACGCATCTCAGTTTCAGTATGAAGGATCTCAGTCTCAGAATGATGGATATCACTCACAGCATGATGGATCATCATCACATTGCGATGGATCTCAGTCTCAGCATGATGGATCTCAGTCTCAGCATAATGGATCTCTGTCTCAGTGTATTCGGATCTCAGTTTCACCATGATGGATCTCAGCCTCAGAATGATGGATCTCAGTCACAGAATGATGGATCATAGTCACATTGCGATGGATCTCAGTCTCAGCATGATGGATCTCATTCTCAGCATGATGGATCTCATTCACAGCATGATGGATTTCTGTCTCAGTGTGATAGATCTCAGTCTCAGCATGATGGATCTCAGTCGCAGCATGATGGATCTCAGTGTCAGTGTGATAGATCTCTGTCTCAATGTGATGGATCTCAGTCTCAGCATGATGGCTCTCCGTCTCAGTGTGTTGGATCTCAGTCTCAGCCTGATGGATCTCAGAATCAGTGCGATGATCTCAATCAAAGCATGATGTTTCACAATCTCAGCATGATGGATCTCAGTCTCTGTGTGATAGATCTCAGTCTCTGCATGATTGATCTCAATCTCAGAATGATGGATCTTAGTCACAGCATGATGGATCATAGTCTCAGTGTAATGGATCTCACTCTCTGCATGATGGATCTCAGTCTCAATGTGATAGATCACAGTCTCAGTGTGATGGATCTCAGTCTCAGCATGATGGATATCAGTCTCAGAATGATGGATCTCACTCACAGCATGATGGATCATAATCACATTGCGATGGATCTCAGTCTCAGCATGATGGATCTCAGTCTCAGCATGATGGATCTAATTCTCAGCATGATGGATTTCTGTCTCATTGTGATAGATCTCAGTCTCAGAAGTATGGATCGCAGTCAAAGCATGATGAATCTCTTCTCAGAATGATGGATCTCAGTCACAGCATGATGGATCATAGACTCAGTGTAATGGATCTCAGTCTCAGCATGATGGATCTCATTCTCAGTGTGATGGATTTCAGTCTCAGCATGATGGTTCTTAGTCTCAGTACAATTGAAGTCAGTCACAACCTGATGGATCTCAGTCTCAGCATGAAAGATCAAATTCTTAGTGCCATGCAATTCAGTTTCAGTATGATGGCTCACTGGATCAGCATGAAGGATCTCTTTCGCAGCATGACAGATCTCAGTCTCAGTGTGATGGATCTCAGTCTCGGCAGGATGGATCTCAGTGTCACCACGACGGAAATCTGTCTCAGCATGAAGGATCTCAGTCTCAGTGTGATGGATCTCATTCGCTGCATGATGGATCTCAGTCACAGCATGATGGATCTCTGTCTCAGCATGATGGATCTCAGTCTCAGTGTTTTGGATCTCAGTCTCAGAATGATGGATCTCAGTCACAGCATGATGGTTCTCTGTCTCAGAATGATGGATCTCAGTCACAGCATGATGGATCATAGTCTCAGTGTAATGGATCTCACTCTCGGCATGATGGATCTCAGTCTCAGTGTGATAGATCTCAGTCTCAGTGTGATGGATCTCAGTCTCAGCCTGATGGATCTCAGTCACAGCATGATGGATCTCAGTCTCAGCATGATGGAGTTCTGTCTCAGTGTGATGGATTTCTGTCTCAGTGTAATAGTTCTAAGTCTCAGCAAAATGGATCTCAGTCTCAGAATGTTGGATCTCAGTCACAGCATGATGGATCATAGTCTCAGTGTAATGGATCTCACTCTCTGCATGATGGATCTCAGTCTCAATGTGATAGATCTCAGTCTCAGTGTGATGGATCTCAGTCACAGCATGATGGATCTCAGTCTCAGCATGATGGAGTTATGTCTCAGTGTGCTAAATCTCAGTCTCCGAAATATGGATCTCAGTCTCAGAATGATGGATCTCAATCACAGCATGATGGATCATAGTCTCAGAGTAATGGATCTCACTCGCAGCATGACGGATCTCAGTCTCAGTCTGATGAATCTCAGTCTCAGCATGATGGATCTCAGTCTCAGCATGATGGCTCTCAGTCTCATTGTGATGGATCTCAGTCTCAGCCTGACGGATCCCAGTCTCAGTGCAATGATCTCAGTCACAGCATGATGTTTCTCAATCACAGAATGATGGATCTCAGTCTCCATGTGATCTATCTCTGTCTCAGCGTGATGGATGTCATTCACTGCATGTTGGATTTCTGCATCAGTGTGATAGATCTCAGTCTCAGCATGATGGATCTCAGTCTCAGCATAATGGTTCTCTGTCTCAGTGTGACGGATCTCAGTTTCACCATGATGGATCTCAGCCTCAGAATGATGGATCTCAGTCACAGCATGATGGATCATAGTCACATTGTGATGGATCTCAGTCTCAGCATGATGGATCTCATTCTCAGCATGATGGATCTCATTCACAGCATGATGGATTTCTGTCTCAGTGTGATATATCTCAGTCTCAGCATGATGGATATCAGTCTCAGAATGATGGATCTCACTCACAGCATGATGGATCAAAATCACATTGCGATGGATCTCAGTCTCAGCATGATGGATCTCAGTCTCAGCATGATGGATCTCATTCTCAGAATGATGGATTTCTATCTCAGTGTGATAGATCTCAGTCTCAGAATGATGGATCTCTGTCACAGCATGATGGATCTCAGTCTCAGCATGATGGATCTTCTTCTCAGCATGATGGATTTCTGTCTCAGTGTGATAGATCTCAGTCTCAAAATGATGGTTCTCAGTCACAGCATGATGTATCTCTGTCTCAGAGTGATGGATCTCATTCACAGCATGATGGATCATAGTTTCAGTGTAATGGATCTCACTATCAGCATGATGGATCTCAATCTCAGTGTGATAGATCTCAGTCTCAGTGTGATGGATCTCAGTCTCAGCATGATGGATCATAATCACATTGCGATGGATCTCGGTCTCAGCATGATGGATCTCATTCTCAGCATCATGGATCTCATTCTAAGCATGATGGATTTCTGTCTCAGTGTGATAGATCTCAGTCTCAGTGTGATGGATCACAGGCACAGCATGATGGATCTCTGTCTCAGAATGATGGATCTCAGTCACAGCATGATGGATCATAGACTCAGTTTAATTTATCTCAGTCTCAGCATGATGGATCTCATTCTCAGTGTGATGGATTTCAGTCTCAGCATGATGGTTCTTAGTCTCAGTACAATGGAAGTCAGTCACAACCTGATGGATCTCAGTCTCAGCATGAAAGATCAAATTCTTAGTGCCATGCAATTCAGTTTCAGTATGATGGCTCACTGGATCAGCATGAAGGATCTCTTTCGCAGCATGACAGATCTCAGTCTCAGTGTGATGGATCTCAGTCTCAGCATGATGCATCTCAGTCTCAGCAGGATGGATCTCAGTGTCACCACGATGGAAATCTGTCTCAGCATGAAGGATCTCAGTCTCAGCATGAAGGATCTCATTCGCTGCATGATGGATTGCAGTCTCAGCATGATGGATCTCTGTCTCAGCATGATGGATCTCAGTCTCAGTGTGATGGATCTCAGTCTCAGAATGATGGATCTCAGTCACAGCATGATGGATCTCTGTCTCAGCATGATGGATTTCTGTCTCAGTGTAATAGTTCTAAGTCTCAGCAAAATGGATCTCAGTCTCAGAATGTTGGATCTCAGTCACAGCATGATGGATCATAGTCTCAGTGTAATGGATCTCACTCACAGCATGTTGGATCTCAGTCTCAATCTGATGGATCTCAGTATCAGCATGATGGATCTCACTCTCAGCATGATGGCTCTGAGTCTCAGTGTGATGGATCTCAGTCTCAGCCTGATGGATCTCAGTCTCAGTGCAATGATCTCAGTCACAGCATGATGGTTCTCAATCTCAGCATGATGTATCTCAGTCTCCATGTGATCAATCTCAATCTCTGCATGATGGATCTCAGTCTCAGCATGATGGATCTCAGTCTCAGTGTGATGGATCTCAAACTCAGCATGATGGATCTCAGTCACAGCAAGTTGGATCTCTGTCTGAGTGTGACGGATCTCAGTTCCAGCATGAAGGATCTCAGTCTCAGAATGATGGATATCACTCACAGCATGATGGATCATAGTCACATTGCGATGGATCTCAGTCTCAGCATGATGGATGTTCTTCTCAGCATGATGGATTTCAGTCTCAGTGTGATAGATCTCAGTCACAAAATAATGGATCTCAGTCACAGCATGATGGTTCTCTGTCTCAGAATGATGGATCTCAGTCACAGCATGATGGATCATAGTCTCAGAGTAATGGATCTCACTCTCAGCATGATGGATCTCAGTCTCAGTGTGATAGATCTCAGTCTCAGTGTGATGGATCTCAGTCTCCGCCTGATGGATCTCAGTCACAGCATGATGGATCTCAGTCTCAGAATGATGGAGTTCTGTCTCATTGTGATAAATCTCAGTCTCAGAAATATGGATCTCAGTCTCAGAATGATGGATCTCAGTCACAGCATGATGGATCATAGTCTCAGAGTAATGGATCTCACTCTCAGCATGACGGATCTCAGTCTCAGTCTGATGAATCTCAGTCTCAGCATGATGGATCTCAGTCTCAGCATGATGGCTCTCAGTCTCAGTGTGATGGATCTCAGTCTCAGCCTGACGTATCTCAGTCTCAGTGCAATGATCTCAGTCACAGCATGATGTTTCTCAATCACAGAATGATGGATCTCAGTCTCCATTTGATCAATCTCTGTCTCAGCGTGATGGATGTCATTCACAGCATGATGGATTTCTGCATCAGTGTGATAGATCTCAGTCTCAGCATGATGGATCTCAGTCTCAGCATAATGGATCTCTGTCTCAGTGTGACGGATCTCAGTTTTGCATGATGGATATCAGTCTAAGAATGATGGATCTCACTCGCAGCATGATGGATCATAATCACATTGCGATGGATCTCAGTCTCAGCATGATGGATTTCAGTCTCAGCATGATGGATCTCATTCTCAGCATGATGGATTTCTGTCTCAGTATGATTGATCTCAGTCTCAGAATGATGGATCGCAGTCACAGCATGATGGATCTCTGTCTCAGAATGATGGATCTCAGTCACAGCATGACGGATCATAGTCTCAGTGTAATCGATCTCAGTCTCAGCATGATTGATCTCAGTCTCAGTGTGATGGATTTCAACCTCAGCATGATGGTTTTCAGTCTCAGTACAATGGAAGTCAGTCACAACATGTTGGATCTCAGTCTCAGCATGAAAGATCAAATTCTTAGTGCCGTGCAATTCAGTTTCAGTATGATGGCTCACTGGATCAGCATGATGGATCTCAGTCGCAGCATGACAGTTCTCAGTCTCAGTGTGATGGATCTCAGTCTCGGCATGATGGATCCAAGTCTAAGCAGGATGGATCTCAGTGTCACCACGATGGATCTCTGTCTCAGCATGATGGATTTCAGTCTCAGCATGATGGATCTCTGTCTCAGCAGCATGGATCTCAGTGTCACCACGATGTATCTCTATCTCTGCATGATGGATCTCAGTCTCAGTGTGATGGATCTCAGTCTCAGCATGATGGATCTCAGTCACAGCATGATGGATCTCTGTCTCAGTGTGATAGTTCTAAGTCTCAGCAAAATGGATCTCATTCTCAGAATGATGGATCTCAGTCACAGCATGATGGATCATTCTCTCAGTTTAATGGATCTCACTCACAGCATGATGGATCTCAGTCTCATTCTGATGGATCTCAGTCTCAGCATGATGGATCTCACTCTCAGCATGTTGGCTCTCAGTCTCAGTGTGATGGATCTCAGTCTCAGCCTGATGGATCTCAGTCTCAGTGCAATGATCTCAGTCACAGCATGATGGTTCTCTTCTCTGCATGATGGATCTCAGACTCCGTGTGATCACTCTCAATCTCTGCATGATAGATCTCAGTCTCAGCATGATGGATCTCAGTCTCAGTGTGATGGATCTCAATCTCAGCATGATGGATCTCAGTCACAGCATGCTGGATCTCTGTCTCAGTGTGACGGATCTGTTTCAGCATGATGGATCTCAGTCTCAGAATGATGGATCTCTCTCACAGCATGATGGATCATCATCACATTGCGATGGATCTCAGTCTCAGCATGATGGATCTCAGTCTCAGCATAATGGATCTCTGTCTCAGTGTGACGGATCTCAGTTTCACCATGATGGATTTCAGCCTCAGAATGATGGATCTCAGTCACAGCATGATGGATCATAGTCACATCGCGATGGATCTCATTCTCAGCATGATGGATTTCTGTCTCAGTGTGATAGATCTCAGTCTCAGCATGATGGATCTCAGTCACAGCATGATGGATCTCTGTCTCAGTGTGACGGATCTCAGTTTCAGCATGATGGATCTCAATCTCAGAATGATGGATCTCAGTCACAGCATGATGGATCTCAGTCTCAGTGTGATAGATCTCTGTCTCAGTGTGATGGATCTCAGTCTCAGCATGATGGCTCTCCATCTCGGTGTGATGGATCTCAGTCTCAGCCTGATGGATCTCAGACTCAGTGCGATGATCTCAGTCAAAGCATGATGGTTCACAATCTCAGCATGATGGTTCTCAGTCTCCGTGTGATAGATCTCAGTCTCTGCATGATTGATCTCAATCTCAGAATGATGGATCTCAGTCACAGCATGATGGATCATATTCTCAGTGTAATGGATCTCACTCTCAGCATGATGGATCTCTGTCTCAGTGTGATAGATCTCAGTCTCAGTGTGATGGATCTCAGTCTCAGCATGATGGATATTAGTCTCAGAATGATGGATCTCACTCACAGCATGATGGAGCATAATCACATTGCGATGGATCTCAGTCTCAGCATGATGGATCTCAGTCTCAGCATGATGGATCTCATTCTCAGCATGGTGGATTTCTATCTCAGTGTGATAGATCTCAGTCTCAGAATGATGGATCGCAGTCACAGCATGATGGATCTCAGTCTCAGCATGATGGATCTTCTTCTCAGCATGATGGATTTCTGCCTCAGTGTGATAGATCTCAGTCTCAAAATGAAGGATCTCAGTCACAGCATGATGGATCTCTGTCTCAGAATGATGGATCTCATTCACAGCATGATGGATCATAGTTTCAGTGTAATGGATCTCACTATCAGCATGATGGATCTCAGTCTCAGCGTGATAGATCTCAGTCTCAGTGTGATGGATCTCAGTCTGAGCATGATGGATCATAATCACATTGCGTTGGATCTCAGTCTCAGCATGATGTATCTCTGTCTCAGAATGATGGATCTCAGTCACAGCATGATGGATCATAGACTCAGTTTAATGGATCTCAGTCTCAGCATGATGGATCTCATTCTCAGTGTGATGGATTTCAGTCTCAGCATGATGGTTCTTAGTCTCAGTACAATGGAAGTCAGTCACAACCTGATGGATCTCAGTCTCAGCATGAAAGAGCAAATTCTTAGTGCCATGCAATTCAAGTTTCAGTATGATGGCTCACTGGATCAGCATGAAGGATCTCTTTCGCAGCATGACAGATCTCAGTCTCAGTGTGATGGATCTCAGTCTCGGCATGATGCATCTCAGTCTCAGCAGAATCGATCTCAGTGTCTCCACGATGGAAGTCTGTCTCAGCATGAAGGATCTCAGTCTCAGTGTGATGGATCTCATTCGCTGCATGATGGATCTTTGTCACAGCATGATGGATCTCTGTCTCAGCATGATGGATCTCAGTCTCAGTGTGATGGATCTCAGTCTCAGAATGATGGATCTCAGTCACTGCATGATGGATCTCTGTCTCAGCATGATGGATTTCTGTCACAGTGTAATAGTTCTAAGTCTCAGAAAAATGGATCTCAGTCTCAGAATGATGGATCTCAGTCACAGCATGATGGATCATAGTCTCAGAGTAATGGATCTCACTCTCAGCATGACGGATCTCAATCTCAGTCTGATGAATCTTAGTCTCAGCGTGATGGATCTCAGTCTCAGCATGTTGGCTCTCAGTCCCAGTGTGATGGATCTCATTCTCAGCCTGATGGATCTCAGTATCAACATGATGGATCTCACTCTCAGCATGATGGCTGTGAGTCTCAGTGTGATGGATCTCAGTCTCAGCCTTTTGGATCTCAGTTTCTGTGCAATGATCTCAGTCACAGCATGATGGTTCTCAATCTCTGCATGCTGGATCTCAGTCTCCGTGTGATCAATCTCAATCTCTGCATGATGCATCTCAGTCTCAGCATAATGGATCTCAGTCACAGTGTAATGGATCTCAAACTCAGCATGATGGATCTCAGTCACAGCAAGATGGATCTCTGTCTTAGTGTGATGGATCTCAGTTTCAGCATGAAGGATCTCAGTCTCAGAATGATGGATATCCCTCACAGAATGATGGATCATAGTCACATTGCGATGGATCACAGTCTCAGCATGATGGATCTCATTCTCGGAATGATGGATTTCTGTCTCAGTGTGATAGATCTCATTCTCAAAATGATGGATCTCAGTCACAGCATGATGGTTCTCTGTCTCAGAATGATGGATCTCAGTCACAGCATGATGGATCTTAGTCTCAGTGTAATGGATCTCAGTCTCAGCATGATGGATATCAGTCTCAGTGTGATAGATCTCAGTCTCAGTGTGATGGATCTCAGTCTCAGCCTGATGGATCTCAGTCACAGCATGATGGATCTCTGTCTCAGCATGATGGATTTCTGTCTCCGTGTAATAGTTCTAAGTCTCAGCAAAATGGATCTCAGTCTCAGAATAATGGATGTCAGTCACAGCATGATGGATCATAGCCTCAGTGTAATGGATCTCACTCTCAGCATGACGGATCTCAGTCTCAATCTGATGGATCTCAGTATCAGCATGATGGATCTCACTCTCAGCATGATGGCTCTGAGTGTCAGTGTGATGGGTCTCAGTCTCAGCCTGATGGATCTCAGTCTCAGTGCAATGAACTCAGTCACAGCATGATGGTTCTCAATCTCAGCATGATGGATCTCAATCTCCGTGTGATCAATCTCAATCTCTGCATGATGGATCTCAGTCTCAGCATGATGGATCTCAGTCTCAGTGTGATGGATCTCAAACTCAGCATGATGGATCTCAGTCACAGCAAGATGGATCTCTGTCTTAGTGTGACGGATCTCAGTTTCAGCATGAAGGAACTCAGTCTCAGAATGATGGATATCACTCACAGCATGATGGATCATAGTCACATTGCGATGGATATCAGTCTCAGCATGATGGATCTTCTTCTCAGCATGATGGATTTCTGTCTCAGTGTGATAGATCTCAGTCTCAAAATGATGGATCTCAGTCACAGCATGATGGTTCTCTGTCTCAGAATGATGGATCTCAGTCACAGCATGATGGATCATAGTCTCAGTGTAATGGATCTCACTCTCAGCATGATGGATCTCAGTCTCAGTGTGATAGATCTCAGTCTCAGTGTGATGGATCTCAGTCTCAGCATGATGGAGTTCTGTCTCAGTGTGATAAATCTCAGTCTCAGAAAAATGGATCTCAGTCTCAGAATGATGGATCTCAGTCACAGCATGATGGATCATAGTCTCAGAGTAATGGATCTCACTCTCAGCATGACGGATCTCAGTCTCAGTCTGATGAATCTTAGTCTCAGCGTGATGGATCTCAGTCTCAGCATGATGGCTCTAAGTCTCATTGTGATGGATCTCAGTCTCAGCCTGACGGATCTCAGTCTCAGTGCAATGATCTCAGTCACAGCATGATGGTTCTCATTCACAGAATGATGGATCTCAGTATCCATGTGATCGATCTCTGTCTCAGCATGATGGATCTCAGTCTCAGCGTGATGGATGTCATTCACAGCATGATGGATTTCTGCATCAGTGTGATAGATCTCAAACTCAGCATGATGGATCTCAGTCCCAGCATAATGGATCTCTGTCTCAGTGTGACGGATCTCAGTTTCACCATGATGGATCTCAGCCTCAGAATGATGGATCTCTGTCACAACATGATGGATCATAGTCACATTGCGATGGATCTCAGTCTCAGCATGATGGATCTCATTCTCAGCATGATGGATCTCCTTCACAGCATGTTGGATTTCTTTCTCAGTGTGATAGATCTCAGTCTCAGCATGATGGATCTCAGTCACAGCATGATGGATCTCTGTCTCAGTGTGACGGATCTCAGTTTCAGCATGATGGATCTCAATCTCAGAATGATGGATCTCAGTCACAGCATGATGGATCTCAGTCTCAGTGTGATAGATCTCTCTCTCAGTTTGATGGATCTCAGTCTCAGCATGATGGCTCTCCGTCTCAGTGTGATGGATTTCAGTCTCAGCCTGATGGATCTCAGACTCAGTGCGATGATTTCAGTCACAGCATGATGGTTCACAATCTCAGCATGATGGATCTCAGTCTCCGTGTGATAGATCTCAGTCTCTGCATGATTGATCTCAATCTCTGAATGATGGATCTCAGTCACAGCATGATGGATCATAGTCTCAGTGTAATGGATCTCACTCTCAGCATGATGGATCTCGGTCTCAGTGTGATAGATCTCAGTCTCAGTGTGATGGATCTCAGTCTCAGCATGATGGATCTCAGTCACAGCATGATGGATCTCAGTGTCACCACGATGAATCTCTGTCTCAGCATGATGGATCTCAGTCTCAGTGCAATGATATCAGTCAAAGCATGATGGTTCTCAATCTCAGCATGATGGATCTCAGTCTCAGTGTGACGGATCTCAGTTTCAGCATGATGGATATCAGTCTAAGAATGATGGATCTCACTCACAGCATGATGGATCATAATCACATTAAGATGGATCTCAGTCTCAGCATGATCGATCTCAGTCTCAGCATGATGGATCTCATTCTCAGCATGATGGATTTCTGTCTCAGTATGATTGATCTCAGTCTCAGCATGATGGATCTCATTCTCAGCATGATGGATTTCTGTCTCAGTATGATTGATCTCAGTCTCAGAATGATGGATCGCAGTGACAGCATGATGGATCTCTGTCTCAGAATGATGGATCTCAGTCACAGCATGATGGATCATAGTCTCAGTGTAATCGATCTCAGTCTCAGCATGATGGATCTCAGTCTCAGTGTGATGGATTTCAACCTCAGCATGATGGTTTTCAGTCTCAGTACAATGGAAGTCAGTCACAACATGTTGGATCTCAGTCTCAGCATGAAAGATCAAATTCTTAGTGCCGTGCAATTCAGTTTCAGTATGATGGCTCACTGGATCAGCATGATGGATCTCAGTCGCAGCATGACAGTTCTCAGTCTCAGTGTGATGGATCTCAGTCTCGGCATGATGGATCTCAGTCCCAGCAGGATGGATTTCAGTGTCACCACGATGGATCTATGTCTCAGCATGATGGATCTCAGTCTCAGTGTGATGGATCTAATTCGCTGCATGATGGATCTCAGTCTCAGCATGATGGATCTCTGTCTCAGCAGGATGGATCTCAGTGTGACCACGATGGTTCTCTGTCTCAGCATGACGGATCTCAGTCTCAGTGTGATGGATCTCAGTCTCAGCATGATGGATCTCAGTCACAGCATGATGGATCTCTTTCTCAGCATGATGGAACTCATTCTCAGTGTGATGGATCTCAGTCTCAGAATGATGGATCTCAGTCACAGCATGATGGATCTCAGTCTCAGAATGATGGATCTCAGTCACAGCATGATGGATCTCTGTCTCAGCATGATGGATTTCAGTCTCAGTGTGATAGTTCTAAGTCTCAGCAAAATGGATCTCAGTCTCAGAATGATGGATCTCAGTCAAAGCATGAAGGATCATTCTCTCAGTTTAATGGATCTCACTCACAGCATGATGGTTCTCAATCTCTGCATGATGGATATCAGTCTCCGTGTGATCAATCTCAATCTCTGCATGATGGATCTCAGTCTCAGCAGGATGGATCTCAGTCTCAATGTGATGGATCTCAATCTCAGCATGATGGATCTCAGTCACAGCATGATGGATCTCTGTCTCAGTGTGACGGATCTCAGTTTCAGCATGAAGGATCTCAGTCTCAGAATGATGGATCTCACTCACAGCATGATGGATCATAATCACATTGCGATGGATCTCAGTCTCAGCAAGATGGATCTCAGTCTCAGCATAATGGATCTCTGTCTCAGTGTGCCGGATCTCAGTTTCACCATGATGGATCTCAGCCTCAGAATGATGGATCTCAGTCACAGCATGATGGATCATAGTCACATTGTGATGGATCTCAGTCTCAGCATGATGGATCTCATTCACAGCATGATGGATTTCTATCTCAGTGTGATAGATCTCAGTCTCAGCATGATGGATCTCAGTCACAGCATGATGGATCTCTGTCTCATGTGACGGATCTCAGTTTCAGCATGATGGATCTCAATCTCAGAATGATGGATCTCAGTCACAGCATGATGGATCTCAGTCTCAGTGTGATAAATCTCTGTCTCAGTGTGTTGGATCTCAGTCTCTGCATGATGGCGCTCCGTCTCAGTGTGATGGATCTCAGTCTCAGCCTGATGGATCTCAGACTCAGTGCGATGATCTCAGTCACAGCATGGTGGTTCACAACCTCAGCATGATGGATCTCAGTCTCCGTGTGATAGATCTCAGTCTCTGCATGATTGATCTCAATCTCAGAATGATGGATCTCAGTCACAGCATGATGGATCATAGTCTCAGTGTAATGGATCTCACTCTCTGCATGATGGATCTCAGTCTCAGTGTGATAGATCTCAGTCTCAGTGTGATGGATCTCAGTCTCAGCATGATGGATATCAGTCTCAGAATGATGGATCTCACTCACAGCATGATGGATCATAATCACATTGCGATGGATCTCACTCTCAGCATGATGTATCTCAGTCTCAGCATGATGGATCTTCTTCTCAGCATGATGGATTTCTGTCTCAGTGTGTTAGATCTTATTCTCAGTGTGATGGATCTCAGTCACAGCATGATGGATCTCTGTCTCAGATTTATGGATCTCACTCACAGCATGGTAGATCATAATCACATTGCGATGGATCTCAGTCTCAGCATGATGGATCTCCGTCTCAGCATGATGGATCTCATTCTCAGCATGATGGATTTCTGTCTCAGTGTGATAGATCTGAGTCTTAGAATGATGGATCGCAGTCACAGCATGATGGATCTCAGTCTCAGCATGATGGATCTTCTTCTCAGCATGATGGATTTCTGTCTCACTGTGATAGATCTCAGTCTCAAAATGATGGATCTCAGTCACAGCATGATGGATCTCTGTCTCAGATTGATGGATCTCATTCACAGCATGATGGATCATAGTTTCAGTGTAATGGATCTCACTATCAGCATGATGGATCTCAGTCTCAGCGTGATAGATCTCAGTCTCAGTGTGATGGATCTCAGTCTGAGCATGATGGATCATAATCACATTGCGATGGATCTCAGTCTCAGCATGATGTATCTCTGTCTCAGAATGATGGATCTCAGTCACAGCATGATGGATCATAGACTCAGTTTAATGGATCTCAGTCTCAGCATGATGGATCTCATTCTCAGTGTGATGGATTTCACTCTCAGCATGATGGTTCTTAGTCTCAGTACAATGGAAGTCAGTCGCAACCTGATGGATCTCAGTCTCAGCATGATGGATCATAATCACCTTGCGATTGATCTCAGTCTCAGCATGATGGATCTCAGTCTCAGCATGATGGATCTCATTCTCAGCATGCTGGATTTCTGTCTCAGTGTGATAGATCTCAGTCTCAGAATTATGAATCGCAGTCACAGCATAATGGATCTCTGTCTCAAAATGATGGATCTCAGTCACAGCATGATGGATCTCAGTCTCAGTGTGCTGGATTTCAGTCTCAGCATGATGGTTCTTAGTCTCAGTACAATGGAAGGCAGTCACAACCTGATGGATCTCAGTCTCAGCATGAAAGATCAAATTCTTAGTGCCATGCAATTCAGTTTCAGTATGATGGCTCACTGGATCAGCATGAAGGATCTCTTTCGCAGCATGTCAGATCTCAGTCTCAGTGTGATGGATCTCAGTCTCGGCATGATGCATCTCAGTCTCAGCAGGATGTATCTCAGTGTCACCACGATGGAAATCTGTCTCAGCATGAAGAATCTCTGTCTCAGTGTGATGGATCTCATTCGCTGCATGATGGATCTCAGTCTCAGCATGATGGATCTCTGTCTCAGCATGATGGATCTCAGTCTCAGTGTGATGGATCTCAGTCTCAGAATGATGGATCTCAGTCACAGCATGATGGATCTCAGTCTCAGCATGATGGATTTCTGACTCAGTGTAATAGTTCTAAGTCTCAGCAAAATGGATCTCAGTCACAGAATGATGGATCTCAGCCACAGCATGGTGGATCATAGCCACAGTGTAATGGATCACACTCTCAGCATGATGAATCTCAGTCTCAAACTGATGGATCTCAGAATCAGCATGATGGATCTCACTCTCAGCTTGATGGCTCTGAGTGTCAGTGTGATGGATCTCAGTCTCAGCCTGATGGATCTCAGTCTCAGTGCAATGATCTCATTCACAGCATGATGGTTCTCAATCTCAGCATGATGGATCTCAGTCTCCGTGTGATCAATCTCAATCTCTGCATGATGGATCTCAGTCTCAGCATGATGGATCTCAGTCTCAGTGTGATGGATCTCAAACTCAGCATGATGGATCTCAGTCACAGCAAGATGGATCTCTGTCTTAGTGTGATAGATCTCAGTTTCAGCATGCAGGATCTCAGTCTCAGAATGATGGATATCAGTCACAGCATGATGGTTCTCAGTCTCTGTCTGATGGATCTCAGTCTCAGCATGATGGATCTCAGTCTCAGCATGATGGCTCTCAGTCTCAGTGTGATGGATCTCAGTCTCAGCCTGATGGATCTCAGTCTCAGCATGATGGATCTCAGTCTCAGTGTGATGGATCTCATTCTCAGCATGATGGATCTCATTCACAGCATGATGGATTTCTGTCTCAGTGTGATAGATCTCAATCTCAGCATGATGGATCTCAGTCACATCATGATGGATCTCAGACTCAGTGTGATAGATCTCTGTCTCAGTGTGATGGATCTCAGTCTCAGCATGATGGCTCTCCGTCTGAGTGTGATGGATCTCAGTCTCTTCCTGATGGATCTCAGACTCAGTGCAATGATCTCAGTCACAGCATGATGGTTCACAATCTCAGCATGATGGATCTCAGTCTCCGTGTGATAGATCTCAGTCTCTGCATGATTGAATTCAATCTCAGAATGATGGATCTCAGTCACAGCATGATGGATCATAGTCTCAGTATAATGGATCTCACTCTCAGCATGATGGAACTCAGTCTCAGTGTGATAGATCTCAGTCTCAGTGTGATGGATCTCAGTCTCAGCATGATGGATATCAGTCTCAGAATGATGGATCTCACTCATAGCATAATGGATCATAATCACATTGCGATGGAACTCAGTCTCAGCATGATGGATCTCAGTATCAGCATGATGGATCTTATTCTCAGCATGATGGATTTCTCTCTCAGTTTGATAGATCTCAGTCTCAGAATGATGGATCGCTGTTACAGCATGATGGATCTCAGTCTCAGCATGATGGATCTTCTTCTCAGCATGATGGATTTCTGTCTCAGTGTGATAGATCTCAGTCTCAAAATGATGGATCTCAGTCACAGCATGAAGGATCTCTGTCTCAGAATGATGGATCTCATTCACAGCATGATGGATCATAGTTTCAGTGTAATGGATCTCACTATCAGCATGATGGATCTCAGTCTCAGCGTGATAGATCTCAGTCTCAGTGTGATGGATCTCAGTCTCAGCATGATGGATCTCAGTCTCAATCGGATGGATCTCAGTCTCAGCATGATGGATCTCAATCTCAGCATGATGGATCTCAGTCTCAGTGTGATGGTTCTCAAACTCAGCATGATGGATCTCAGTCTCAGCATGATGGATCTCAGTCTCAGCATGATGGATCTCAGTCTCAGTGTGATGGTTCTCAAACTCAGCATGATGGATCTCAGTCGCAGCAAGATGAATCTCTGTCTTAGTGTGATAGATCTCAGTTTCAGCATGCAGGATCTCAGTCTCAGAATGATGGATATCACTCACAGCATGATGGATCATAGTCACATTGCGATGGACCTCAGTCTCAGCATGATGGATCTTCTTCTCAGCATGATGGATTTCTGTCTCAGTGTGATAGATCTCAGTCTCAAAATGATGGATCTCAGTCACAGCATGATGGTTCTCTGTCTCAGAATGATGGATCTCAGTCACAGCATAATGGATCATAGTCTCAGAGTAATGGATCTCACTCTCAGCATGAAGGATCTCATTCTCAGTGTGATAGATCTCAGTCTCAGTGTGATGGATCTCAGTCTCAGCCTGATGGATCTCAGTAACAGCATGATGGATCTCAGTCTCAGCATGATGGAGTTTTGTCTCAGTGTTATAAATCTCAGTCTCAGAAAAATGGATCTTAGTCTCAGAATGATGTATCTCAGTCACTGCATGATGGATCATAGTCTCAGAGTAACGGATCTCACTCTCAGCATGACGGATCTCAGTCTCTTTCTGATGAATCTCAGTCTCAGCATGATGGATCTCAGTCTCAGCATGATGGCTCTCAGTCGCATTGTGATGGATCTCAGTCTCAGGGCTGACGGATCTCAGTCTCAGTGCAATGATCTCAGTCACAGCATGATGGTTCGCAATCACAGGATGATGGATCTCAGTCTCCATGTGATCTATCTCTGTCTCAGCATGATGGATCTCAGTCTCAGCGTGATGGATGTCATTCACAGCATGATGTTTTTCTGCATCACTGTGATAGATCTCACTCTCAGCATGATGGATCTCCTTCTGAGCATAATGGATCTCTGTCTCAGTGTGACGGATCTCAGTTTCACCATGATGGATCTCAGCCTCAGAATGATGGATCTCAGTCACAGCATGATGGATCATAGTCACATTGCGATGGATCTCAGTCTCAGCATGATGGATCTCATTCACTGCATGATGGATTTCTGTCTCAGTGTGATAGATCTCAGTCACAGCATGATGGATCTCAGTCACAGCATGATGGTTCTCTGTCTCAGTGTGACGGATCTCAGTTTCAGCATGATGGATCTCAATCTCAGAATGATGGATCTCAGTCACAGCATGATGGATCATAGTCTCTGTGTGATAGATCTCTGTCTCACTGTGCTGGACCTCAGTCGCAGCATGATGGCTCTCCGTCTCAGTGTGATGGATCTCAGTCTCAGCCTGATGGATCTCAGACTCAGTGCGATGATCTCAGTCACAGCATGATGGTTCACAATCTCAGCATGATGGATCTCAGTCTCCGTGTGATAGATCTCAGTTTCTGCATGATTGATCTCAATCTCTGAATGATGGATCTCAGTCACAGCATGATGGATCATAGTCTCAGTGTAATGGATCTCACTCTCAGCATGATGGATCTCAGTCTCAGTGTGATAGATCTCAGTCTCAGTGTGATGGATCTCAGTCTCAGCATGATGGATCTCAGTCACAGCATGATGGATCTCAGTGTCACCACGATGGATCTCTGTCTCAGCATGATGGATCTCATTCTCAGTGCAATGATCTCAGTCACAGCATGATGGTTCTCAATCTCAGCATGATGGATCTCAGTCTCAGTGTGACGGATCTCAGTTTCAGCATGATGGATATCAGTCTAAGAATGATGGATCTCACTCACAGCATGATGGATCATAATCACATTGCGATGGATCGCAGTCACAACATGTTGGATCTCAGTCTCAGCATGAAAGATCAAATTCTTATTGCCATGCAATTCAGTTTCAGTATGATGGCTCACTGGATCAGCATGATGGATCTCAGTCGCAGCATGACAGATCTCAGTCTCAGTGTGATGGATCTCAGTCTCGGCATGATGGATCTCAGTCTCAGTAGAATGGATCTCAGTGTCACCACGATGGATCTCTGTCTCAGCATGATGGATCTCAGTCTCACTGTGATGGATCTCATTCGCTGCAAGATGGATCTCAGTCTCAGCATGATGGATCTCTGTCTCAGCAGGATGGATCTCAGTGTCACCACGATGGATCTCTGTCTCAGCATGACGGATCTCAGTCTCAGTGTCATGGATCTCAGTCTCAGCATGATGGATCTAGGTCACAGCATGATGGATCTCTGTCTCAGCATAATGGATTTCTGTCTCAGTGTGATAGTTCTAAGTCTCAGCAAAATGGATCTCAGTCTCAGAATGATGGATCTCAGTCACAGCATGATGGATCATTCTCTCAGTTTAATGGATCTCACTCATAGCATGATGGATCTCAGTCTCAGTGCAATGTTCTCAGTCACAGCATGATGGTTCTCAATCTCAGCATGATGGATCTCAGTCTCAGTGTGATGGATCTCCGTCTAAGTCTGATGGATCTCAGTCTCAGCATGATGGATCTCAGTCACAGCATGATGGATCTCAGTGTCACCACGATGGATCTCTGTCTCAGCATGATGGATCTCAGTCTCAGTGCAATGATCTCAGTCACAGCATAATGGATTTCAGTCTCAGCGTGATGGATCTCAGTCTAGGTCTGATGGATCTCAGTCTCAGCATGATGGATCTCAGTAGCATCATGACAGGTCTCAGTCTCAGTGTGATGGACCTCAGTCTCGGCATGATGGATCTCAGTCTCAGCAGGATGGATCTCAGTGTCACCACGATGGATCTCTGTCTCAGCATGATGGATCTCAGTCTCAGTGCAATGATCTCAGTCACAGCATAATGGATTTCAGTCTCAGCGTGATGGATCTCAGTCTAGGTCTGATGGATCTCAGTCTCAGCATGATGGATCTCAGTAGCATCATGACAGGTCTCAGTCTCAGTGTGATGGACCTCAGTCTCGGCATGATGGATCTCAGTCTCAGCAGGATGGATCTCAGTGTCACCACGATGGATCTCTGTCTCAGCATGATTGATCACATTCTCAGTGTGATGGATCGCATTCGCTGCATGATGGATCTCAGTCTCAGCATGAAAGTTCAAATTCTTAGTGCCATGCAATTCAGTTTCAGTATGATGGCTCACTGGATCAGCATGATGGATCTCAGTCGCAGCATGACAGATCTCAGTCTCAGTGTGATGGATCTCAGTCTCAGCATGATGGATCTCAGTCTCAGCAGGATGGATCTCAGTGTCACCACGATGGATCTCTGTCTCAGCATGTTGGATCTCAGTCTCAGTGTGATGGGTCTCATTCGCTGCATGATGGATCTCAGTCTCAGCATGATGGATCTCAGTGTCACCACGATGGATCTCAGTCTCAGTGTAATGGATCTCAGTCTCAGAATGATGGATCTCAGTCACAGCATGATGGATCATATTCACATTGCGATGTATCTCAGTCTCAGCATGATGGATCTCAGTCTCAGCCTGATGGATCTCAGTCTCAGCATGATGTATCTCAGTCTCAGTGTGATGGATCTCAGTATCATCCTGTTGGATCTCTGTCTCAGTGCAATGATCTCAGTCACAGCATGATGGTTCTCAATCTCAGCATGATGGATCTCAGTAGCAGCATGATGGATCTCTGTCTCAGTGTGACGAATCTCAGTTTCAGCATGATGGATCTCAATCACAGAATGATGGATCTCATTCACAGCATGATGGATCATAGTCTCAGTGTAATGGATCTCACTCTCAGCATGATGGATCTCAGACTCAGTGTGATAGATCTCAGTCTCAGTGTGATGGATCTCAGATCATCGCACTGAGACTGACATCCATCAGGCTGAGACTCAGTCACAGCATGATGGTTCACAATCTCAGCATGATGGATCTCAGTCTCCGTGTGATAGATCTCAGTCTCTGCATGATGGATCTCAATCTCAGAATGATGGATCTCAGTCACAGCATGATGGATCATAGTCTCAGTGTAATGGATCTCACTCTCAGCATGGTGGATTTCAGTCTCAGTTTGATGGATCTCAGTCTAAGTCTGATGGATCTCAGTCTCAGCATGATGGATCTCAGTCACAGCATGATGGATCTCAGTGTCACCACGATGGATCTCTGTCTCAGCATGATGGATCTCAGTCTCAGTGCAATGTTCTCAGTCACAGCATGATGGTTCTCAATCTCAGCATGATGGATCTCAGTCTCAGTGTGATGGATCTCCGTCTAAGTCTGATGGATCTCAGTCTCAGCATGATGGATCTCAGTCACAGCATGATGGATCTCAGTGTCACCACGATGGATCTCTGTCTCAGCATGATGGATCTCAGTCTCAGTGCAATGATCTCAGTCACAGCATGATGGATCTCCGTCTCAGTGTGACGGATCTCAGTTTCAGCATGAAGGATCTCAGTCTCAGAATGATGGATCTCACTCACAGCATGATGGATCATAATCACATTGCGATGGATCTCAGTCTCAGCATGATGGATCTCAGTCTCAGCATAATGGACCTCTGTCTCAGTGTGCCGGATCTCAGTTTCACCATGATGGATCTCAGCCTCAGAATGATGGATCTCAGTCACAGCATGATGGATCATAGTCACATTGTGATGGATCTCAGTCTCAGCATGATGGATCTCATTCACAGCATGATGGATTTCTAGCTCAGTGTGATAGATCTCAATCTCAGCATGATGGATCTCAGTCACAGCATGATGGATCTCTGTCTCATGTGACGGATCTCAGTTTCAGCATGATGGATCTCAATCTCAGAATGATGGATCTCAGTCACAGCATGATGGATCTCAGTCTCAGTGTGATAAATCTCTGTCTCAGTGTGTTGTATATCAGTCTCTGCATGATGGCGCTCCATCTCAGTGTGATGGATCTCATCTCAGCCTGATGGATCTCAGACTCAGTGCGATGATCTCAGTCACAGCATGATGGTTCACAACCTCAGCATGATGGATCTCAGTCTCCGTGTGATAGATCTCAGTCCCTGCATGATTGATCTCAATCTCAGAATGATGGATCTCAGTCACAGCATGATGGATCATAGTCTCAGTGTAATGGATCTCACTCTCTGCATGATGGATCTCAGTCTCAGTGTGATAGATCTCAGTCTCAGTGTGATGGATCTCAGTCTCAGCATGATGGATATCAGTCTCAGAATGATGGATCTCACTCACAGCATGATGGATCATAATCACATTGTGATGGATCTCAGTCTCAGCATGATGGATCTCCGTCTCAGCATGATGGATCTCATTCTCAGCATGATGGATTTCTGTCTCAGTGTGATAGATCTGAGTCTTAGAATGATGGATCGCAGTCACAGCATGATGGATTTCAGTCTCAGCATGATGGATCTTCTTCTCAGCATGATGGATTTCTGTCTCAGTGTGATAGATCTCAGTCTCAAAATGATGGATCTCAGTCACAGCATGATGGATCTCTGTCTCAGAATGATGGATCTCATTCACAGCATGATGGATCATAGTTTCAGTGTAATGGATCTCACTATCAGCATGATGGATCTCAGTCTCAGCGTGATAGATCTCAGTCTCAGTGTGATGGATCTCAGTCTGAGCATGATGGATCATAATCACATTGCGATGGATCTCAGTCTCAGCATGATGTATCTCTGTCTCAGAATGATGGATCTCAGTCACAGCATGATGGATCATAGACTCAGTTTAATGGATCTCAGTCTCAGCATGATGGATCTCATTCTCAGTGTGATGGATTTCACTCTCAGCATGATGGTCCTTTGTCTCAGTACAATGGAAGTCAGTCGCAACCTGATGGATCTCAGTCTCAGCATGATGGATCATAATCACCTTGCGATTGATCTCAGTCTCAGCATGATGGATCTCAGTCTCAGCATGATGGATCTCATTCTCAGCATGATGGATTTCTGTCTCAGTGTGATAGATCTCAGTCTCAGAATTATGAATCGCAGTCACAGCATAATGGATCTCTGTCTCAAAATGATGGATCTCAGTCACAGCATGATGGATCTCAGTCTCAGTGTGATGGATTTCAGTCTCAGCATGATGGTTCTTAGCCTCAGTACAATGGAAGGCAGTCACAACCTGATGGATCATAGTCTCAGCATGAAAGATCAAATTCTTAGTGCCATGCAATTCAGTTTCAGTATGATGGCTCACTGGATCAGCATGATGGATCTCTTTCGCAGCATGTCAGATCTCAGTCTCAGTGTGATGGATCTCAGTCTCGGCATGATGCATCTCAGTCTCAGCAGGATGTATCTCAGTGTCACCACGATGGAAATCTGTCTCAGCATGAAGAATCTCTGTCTCAGTGTGATGGATCTCATTCGCTGCATGATGGATCTCAGTCTCAGCATGATGGATCTCTGTCTCAGCATGATGGATCTCAGTCTCAGTGTGATGGATCTCAGTCTCAGAATGATGGATCTCAGTCACAGCATGATGGATCTCAGTCTCAGCATGATGGATTTCTGACTCAGTGTAATAGTTCTATGTCTCAGCAAAATGGATCTCAGTCACAGAATGATGGATCTCAGCCACAGCATGGTGGATCATAGCCACAGTGTAATGGATCACACTCTCAGCATGATGAATCTCAGTCTCAATCTGATGGATCTCAGAATCAGCATGATGGATCTCACTCTCAGCTTGATGGCTCTGAGTGTCAGTGTGATGGATCTCAGTCTCAGCCTGATGGATCTCAGTCTCAGTGCAATGATCTCATTCACAGCATGATGGTTCTCAATCTCAGCATGATGGATCTCAGTCTCCGTGTGATCAATCTCAATCTCTGCATGATGGATCTCAGTCTCAGCATGATGGATCTCAGTCTCAGTGTGATGGATCTCAAACTCAGCATGATGGATCTCATTCACAGCAAGATGGATCTCTGTCTGAGTGTGATAGATCTCAGTTTCAGCATGCAGGATCTCAGTCTCAAAATGATGGATATCACTCACAGCATGATGGATCATAGTCACATTGCGATGGATCTCAGTCTCAGCATGATGGATCTTCTTCTCAGCATGATGGATTTCTGACTCAGTGTGATAGATCTCAGTCTCAAAATGATGGATATCAGTCACAGCATGATGGTTCTCAGTCTCTGTCTGATGGATCTCAGTCTCAACATGATGGATCTCAGTCTCAGCATGATGGCTCTCAGTCTCAGTGTGATGGATCTCAGTCTCAGCCTGATGGATCTCAGTCTCAGCATGATGGATCTCAGTCTCAGTGTGATGGATCTCATTCACAGCATGATGGATTTCTGTCTCAGTGTGATAGATCTCAATCTCAGCATGATGGATCTCAGTCACATCATGATGGATCTCAGACTCAGTGTGATAGATCTCTGTCTCAGTGTGATGGATCTCAGTCTCAGCATGATGGCTCTCCGTCTGAGTGTGATGGATCTCAGTCTCTTCCTGATGGATCTCAGACTCAGTGCAATGATCTCAGTCACAGCATGATGGTTCACAATCTCAGCATGATGGATCTCAGTCTCCGTGTGATAGATCTCAGTCTCTGCATGATTGATCTCAATCTCAGAATGATGGATCTCAGTCACAGCATGATGGATCATAGTCTCAGTATAATGGATCTCACTCTCAGCATGATGGAACTCAGTCTCAGTGTGATAGATCTCAGTCTCAGTGTGATGGATCTCAGTCTCAGCATGATGGATATCAGTCTCAGAATGATGGATCTCACTCATAGCATAATGGATCATAATCACATTGCGATGGAACTCAGTCTCAGCATGATGGATCTCAGTATCAGCATGATGGATCTTATTCTCAGCATGATGGATTTCTCTCTCAGTTTGATAGATCTCAGTCTCAGAATGATGGATCGCTGTTACAGCATGATGGATCTCAGTCTCAGCATGATGGATCTTCTTCTCAGCATGATGGATTTCTGTCTCAGTGTGATAGATCTCAGTCTCAAAATGATGGATCTCAGTCACAGCATGAAGGATCTCTGTCTCAGAATGATGGATCTCATTCACAGCATGATGGATCATAGTTTCAGTGTAATGGATCTCACTATCAGCATGATGGATCTCAGTCTCAGCGTGATAGATCTCAGTCTCAGTGTGATGGATCTCAGTCTCAGCATGATGGATCTCAGTCTCAATCGGATGGATCTCAGTCTCAGCATGATGGATCTCAGTCTCAGCATGATGGATCTCAGTCTCAGTGTGATGGTTCTCAAACTCAGCATGATGGATCTCAGTCGCAGCAAGATGAATCTCTGTCTTAGTGTGATAGATCTCAGTTTCAGCATGCAGGATCTCAGTTTCAGAATGATGGATATCACTCACAGCATGATGGATCATAGTCACATTGCGATGGACCTCAGTCTCAGCATGATGGATCTTCTTCTCAGCATGATGGATTTCTGTCTCAGTGTGATAGATCTCAGTCTCAAAATGATGGATCTCAGTCACAGCATGATGGTTCTCTGTCTCAGAATGATGGATCTCAGTCACAGCATAATGGATCATAGTCTCAGAGTAATGGATCTCACTCTCAGCATGAAGGATCTCATTCTCAGTGTGATAGATCTCAGTCTCAGTGTGATGGATCTCAGTCTCAGCCTGATGGATCTCAGTAACAGCATGATGGATCTCAGTCTCAGCATGATGGAGTTTTGTCTCAGTGTTATAAATCTCAGTCTCAGAAAAATGGATCTTAGTCTCAGAATGATGTATCTCAGTCACTGCATGATGGATCATAGTCTCAGAGTAATGGATCTCACTCTCAGCATGACGGATCTCAGTCTCTTTCTGATGAATCTCAGTCTCAGCATGATGGATCTCAGTCTCAGCATGATGGCTCTCAGTCGCATTGTGATGGATCTCAGTCTCAGGCTGACGGATCTCAGTCTCAGTGCAATGATCTCAGTCACAGCATGATGGTTCGCAATCACAGGATGATGGATCTCAGTCTCCATGTGATCTATCTCTGTCTCAGCATGATGGATCTCAGTCTCAGCGTGATGGATGTCATTCACAGCATGATGTTTTTCTGCATCACTGTGATAGATCTCACTCTCAGCATGATGGATCTCCTTCTGAGCATAATGGATCTCTGTCTCAGTGTGACGGATCTCAGTTTCACCATGATGGATCTCAGCCTCAGAATGATGGATCTCAGTCACAGCATGATGGATCATAGTCACATTGCGATGGATCTCAGTCTCAGCATGATGGATCTCATTCACTGCATGATGGATTTCTGTCTCAGTGTGATAGATCTCAGTCACAGCATGATGGATCTCAGTCACAGCATGATGGATCTCTGTCTCAGTGTGACGGATCTCAGTTTCAGCATGATGGATCTCAATCTCAGAATGATGGATCTCAGTCACAGCATGATGGATCATAGTCTCTGTGTGATAGATCTCTGTCTCACTGTGCTGGACCTCAGTCGCAGCATGATGGCTCTCCGTCTCAGTGTGATGGATCTCAGTCTCAGCCTGATGGATCTCAGACTCAGTGCGATGATCTCAGTCACAGCATGATGGTTCACAATCTCAGCATGATGGATCTCAGTCTCCGTGTGATAGATCTCAGTTTCTGCATGATTGATCTCAATCTCTGAATGATGGATCTCAGCCACAGCATGATGGATCATAGTCTCAGCATAATGGATCTCACTATCAGCATGATAGATCTCAGTCTCAGTGTGATGGATCTCAGTCTGAGCATGATGGATCATAATCACATTGCGATGGATCTCAGTCTCAGCATGATGTATCTCTGTCTCAGAATGATGGATCTCAGTCACAGCATGATGGATCATAGACTCAGTTTAATGGATCTCAGTCTCAGCATGATGGATCTCATTCTCAGTGTGATGGATTTCAGTCTCAGCATGATGGTTCTTAGTCTCAGTACAATGGAAGTCAGTCACAACCTGATGGATCTCAGTCTCAGCATGAAAGAGCAAATTCTTAGTGCCATGCAATTCAAGTTTCAGTATGATGGCTCACTGGATCAGCATGAAGGATCTCTTTCGCAGCATGACAGATCTCAGTCTCAGTGTGATGGATCTCAGTCTCAGCATGATGCATCTCAGTCTCAGCAGAATCGATCTCAGTGTCTCCACGATGGAAGTCTGTCTCAGCATGAAGGATCTCAGTCTCAGTGTGATGGATCTCATTCGCTGCATGATGGATCTTTGTCACAGCATGATGGATCTCTGTCTCAGCATGATGGATCTCAGTCTCAGTGTGATGGATTTCAGTCTCAGAATGATGGATCTCAGTCACAGC
The DNA here is from genome assembly GCF_017639515.1 of Carcharodon carcharias. Classification (NCBI taxonomy): domain Eukaryota; kingdom Metazoa; phylum Chordata; class Chondrichthyes; order Lamniformes; family Lamnidae; genus Carcharodon; species Carcharodon carcharias. Next base: position 164,984,112 of record NC_054477.1, on the reverse strand, counting down.
ATGATGGATCTCTGTCTCAGCATGATGGATTTCTGTCACAGTGTAATAGTTCTAAGTCTCAGAAAAATGGATCTCAGTCTCAGAATGATGGATCTCAGTCACAGCATGATGGATCATAGTCTCAGAGTAATGGATCTCACTCTCAGCATGACGGATCTCAATCTCAGTCTGATGAATCTTAGTCTCAGCGTGATGGATCTCAGTCTCAGCATGTTGGCTCTCAGTCCCAGTGTGATGGATCTCAGTCTCAGCCTGATGGATCTCAGTATCAACATGATGGATCTCACTCTCAGCATGATGGCTGTGAGTCTCAGTGTGATGGATCTCAGTCTCAGCCTTTTGGATCTCAGTTTCTGTGCAATGATCTCAGTCACAGCATGATGGTTCTCAATCTCTGCATGCTGGATCTCAGTCTCCGTGTGATCAATCTCAATCTCTGCATGATGCATCTCAGTCTCAGCATAATGGATCTCAGTCACAGTGTAATGGATCTCAAACTCAGCATGATGGATCTCAGTCACAGCAAGATGGATCTCTGTCTTAGTGTGATGGATCTCAGTTTCAGCATGAAGGATCTCAGTCTCAGAATGATGGATATCCCTCACAGAATGATGGATCATAGTCACATTGCGATGGATCACAGTCTCAGCATGATGGATCTCATTCTCGGAATGATGGATTTCTGTCTCAGTGTGATAGATCTCATTCTCAAAATGATGGATCTCAGTCACAGCATGATGGTTCTCTGTCTCAGAATGATGGATCTCAGTCACAGCATGATGGATCTTAGTCTCAGTGTAATGGATCTCAGTCTCAGCATGATGGATATCAGTCTCAGTGTGATAGATCTCAGTCTCAGTGTGATGGATCTCAGTCTCAGCCTGATGGATCTCAGTCACAGCATGATGGATCTCTGTCTCAGCATGATGGATTTCTGTCTCCGTGTAATAGTTCTAAGTCTCAGCAAAATGGATCTCAGTCTCAGAATAATGGATGTCAGTCACAGCATGATGGATCATAGCCTCAGTGTAATGGATCTCACTCTCAGCATGACGGATCTCAGTCTCAATCTGATGGATCTCAGTATCAGCATGATGGATCTCACTCTCAGCATGATGGCTCTGAGTGTCAGTGTGATGGGTCTCAGTCTCAGCCTGATGGATCTCAGTCTCAGTGCAATGAACTCAGTCACAGCATGATGGTTCTCAATCTCAGCATGATGGATCTCAATCTCCGTGTGATCAATCTCAATCTCTGCATGATGGATCTCAGTCTCAGCATGATGGATCTCAGTCTCAGTGTGATGGATCTCAAACTCAGCATGATGGATCTCAGTCACAGCAAGATGGATCTCTGTCTTAGTGTGACGGACCTCAGTTTCAGCATGAAGGAACTCAGTCTCAGAATGATGGATATCACTCACAGCATGATGGATCATAGTCACATTGCGATGGATATCAGTCTCAGCATGATGGATCTTCTTCTCAGCATGATGGATTTCTGTCTCAGTGTGATAGATCTCAGTCTCAAAATGATGGATCTCAGTCACAGCATGATGGTTCTCTGTCTCAGAATGATGGATCTCAGTCACAGCATGATGGATCATAGTCTCAGTGTAATGGATCTCACTCTCAGCATGATGGATCTCAGTCTCAGTGTGATAGATCTCAGTCTCAGTGTGATGGATCTCAGTCTCAGCATGATGGAGTTCTGTCTCAGTGTGATAAATCTCAGTCTCAGAAAAATGGATCTCAGTCTCAGAATGATGGATCTCAGTCACAGCATGATGGATCATAGTCTCAGAGTAATGGATCTCACTCTCAGCATGACGGATCTCAGTCTCAGTCTGATGAATCTTAGTCTCAGCGTGATGGATCTCAGTCTCAGCATGATGGCTCTAAGTCTCATTGTGATGGATCTCAGTCTCAGCCTGACGGATCTCAGTCTCAGTGCAATGATCTCAGTCACAGCATGATGGTTCTCATTCACAGAATGATGGATCTCAGTCTCCATGTGATCGATCTCTGTCTCAGCATGATGGATCTCAGTCTCAGCGTGATGGATGTCATTCACAGCATGATGGATTTCTGCATCAGTGTGATAGATCTCAAACTCAGCATGATGGATCTCAGTCCCAGCATAATGGATCTCTGTCTCAGTGTGACGGATCTCAGTTTCACCATGATGGATCTCAGCCTCAGAATGATGGATCTCTGTCACAACATGATGGATCATAGTCACATTGCGATGGATCTCAGTCTCAGCATGATGGATCTCATTCTCAGCATGATGGATCTTATTCACAGCATGTTGGATTTCTTTCTCTGTGTGATAGATCTCAGTCTCAGCATGATGGATCTCATTCTCAGCATGATGGATCTCCTTCACAGCATGTTGGATTTCTTTCTCAGTGTGATAGATCTCAGTCTCAGCATGATGGATCTCAGTCACAGCATGATGGATCTCTGTCTCAGTGTGACGGATCTCAGTTTCAGCATGATGGATCTCAATCTCAGAATGATGGATCTCAGTCACAGCATGATGGATCTCAGTCTCAGTGTGATAGATCTCTCTCTCAGTGTGATGGATCTCAGTCTCAGTGTGATGGCTCTCCGTCTCAGTGTGATGGATTTCAGTCTCAGCCTGATGGATCTCAGACTCAGTGCGATGATCTCAGTCACAGCATGATGGTTCACAATCTCAGCATGATGGATCTCAGTCTCCGTGTGATAGATCTCAGTCTCTGCATGATTGATCTCAATCTCTGAATGATGGATCTCAGTCACAGCATGATGGATCATAGTCTCAGTGTAATGGATCTCACTCTCAGCATGATGGATCTCAGTCTCAGTGTGATAGATCTCAGTCTCAGTGTGATGGATCTCAGTCTCAGCATGATGGATCTCAGTCACAGCATGATGGATCTCAGTGTCACCACGATGAATCTCTGTCTCAGCATGATGGATCTCAGTCTCAGTGCAATGATATCAGTCAAAGCATGATGGTTCTCAATCTCAGCATGATGGATCTCAGTCTCAGTGTGACGGATCTCAGTTTCAGCATGATGGATATCAGTCTAAGAATGATGGATCTCACTCACAGCATGATGGATCATAATCACATTAAGATGGATCTCAGTCTCAGCATGATCGATCTCAGTCTCAGCATGATGGATCTCATTCTCAGCATGATGGATTTCTGTCTCAGTATGATTGATCTCAGTCTCAGCATGATGGATCTCATTCTCAGCATGATGGATTTCTGTCTCAGTATGATTGATCTCAGTCTCAGAATGATGGATCGCAGTGGCAGCATAATGGATCTCTGTCTCAGAATGATGGATCTCAGTCACAGCATGATGGATCATAGTCTCAGTGTAATCGATCTCAGTCTCAGCATGATGGATCTCAGTCTCAGTGTGATGGATTTCAACCTCAGCATGATGGTTTTCAGTCTCAGTACAATGGAAGTCAGTCACAACATGTTGGATCTCAGTCTCAGCATGAAAGATCAAATTCTTAGTGCCGTGCAATTCAGTTTCAGTATGATGGCTCACTGGATCAGCATGAAGGATCTCTTTCGCAGCATGTCAGATCTCAGTCTCAGTGTGATGGATCTCAGTCTCGGCATGATGGATCTCAGTCCCAGCAGGATGGATTTCAGTGTCACCACGATGGATCTATGTCTCAGCATGATGGATCTCAGTCTCAGTGTGATGGATCTAATTCGCTGCATGATGGATCTCAGTCTCAGCATGATGGATCTCTGTCTCAGCAGGATGGATCTCAGTGTGACCACGATGGTTCTCTGTCTCAGCATGACGGATCTCAGTCTCAGTGTGATGGATCTCAGTCTCAGCATGATGGATTTCAGTCACAGCATGATGGATCTCTTTCTCAGCATGATGGAACTCATTCTCAGTGTGATGGATCTCAGTCTCAGAATGATGGATCTCAGTCACAGCATGATGGATCTCAGTCTCAGAATGATGGATCTCAGTCACAGCATGATGGATCTCTGTCTCAGCATGATGGATTTCAGTCTCAGTGTGATAGTTCTAAGTCTCAGCAAAATGGATCTCAGTCTCAGAATGATGGATCTCAGTCACAGCATGAAGGATCATTCTCTCAGTTTAATGGATCTCACTCACAGCATGATGATTCTCAATCTCTGCATGATGGATATCAGTCTCCGTGTGATCAATCTCAATCTCTGCATGATGGATCTCAGTCTCAGCAGGATGGATCTCAGTCTCAATGTGATGGATCTCAATCTCAGCATGATGGATCTCAGTCACAGCATGATGGATCTCTGTCTCAGTGTGACGGATCTCAGTTTCAGCATGAAGGATCTCAGTCTCAGAATGATGGATCTCACTCACAGCATGATGGATCATAATCACATTGCGATGGATCTCAGTCTCAGCAAGATGGATCTCAGTCTCAGCATAATGGATCTCTGTCTCAGTGTGCCGGATCTCAGTTTCACCATGATGGATCTCAGCCTCAGAATGATGGATCTCAGTCACAGCATGATGGATCATAGTCACATTGTGATGGATCTCAGTCTCAGCATGATGGATCTCATTCACAGCATGATGGATTTCTATCTCAGTGTGATAGATCTCAGTCTCAGCATGATGGATCTCAGTCACAGCATGATGGATCTCTGTCTCATGTGACGGATCTCAGTTTCAGCATGATGGATCTCAATCTCAGAATGATGGATCTCAGTCACAGCATGATGGATCTCAGTCTCAGTGTGATAAATCTCTGTCTCAGTGTGTTGGATCTCAGTCTCTGCATGATGGCGCTCCGTCTCAGTGTGATGGATCTCAGTCTCAGCCTGATGGATCTCAGACTCAGTGCGATGATCTCAGTCACAGCATGGTGGTTCACAACCTCAGCATGATGGATCTCAGTCTCCGTGTGATAGATCTCAGTCTCTGCATGATTGATCTCAATCTCAGAATGATGGATCTCAGTCACAGCATGATGGATCATAGTCTCAGTGTAATGGATCTCACTCTCTGCATGATGGATCTCAGTCTCAGTGTGATAGATCTCAGTCTCAGTGTGATGGATCTCAGTCTCAGCATGATGGATATCAGTCTCAGAATGATGGATCTCACTCACAGCATGATGGATCATAATCACATTGCGATGGATCTCAGTCTCAGCATGATGGATCTCCGTCTCAGCATGATGGATCTCATTCTCAGCATGATGGATTTCTGTCTCAGTGTGATAGATCTGAGTCTTAGAATGATGGATCGCAGTCACAGCATGATGGATCTCAGTCTCAGCATGATGGATCTTCTTCTCAGCATGATGGATTTCTGTCTCAGTGTGATAGATCTCAGTCTCAAAATGATGGATCTCAGTCACAGCATGATGGATCTCTGTCTCAGATTGATGGATCTCATTCACAGCATGATGGATCATAGTTTCAGTGTAATGGATCTCACTATCAGCATGATGGATCTCAGTCTCAGCGTGATAGATCTCAGTCTCAGTGTGATGGATCTCAGTCTGAGCATGATGGATCATAATCACATTGCGATGGATCTCAGTCTCAGCATGATGTATCTCTGTCTCAGAATGATGGATCTCAGTCACAGCATGATGGATCATAGACTCAGTTTAATGGATCTCAGTCTCAGCATGATGGATCTCATTCTCAGTGTGATGGATTTCACTCTCAGCATGATGGTTCTTAGTCTCAGTACAATGGAAGTCAGTCGCAACCTGATGGATCTCAGTCTCAGCATGATGGATCATAATCACCTTGCGATTGATCTCAGTCTCAGCATGATGGATCTCAGTCTCAGCATGATGGATCTCATTCTCAGCATGCTGGATTTCTGTCTCAGTGTGATAGATCTCAGTCTCAGAATTATGAATCGCAGTCACAGCATAATGGATCTCTGTCTCAAAATGATGGATCTCAGTCACAGCATGATGGATCTCAGTCTCAGTGTGCTGGATTTCAGTCTCAGCATGATGGTTCTTAGTCTCAGTACAATGGAAGGCAGTCACAACCTGATGGATCTCAGTCTCAGCATGAAAGATCAAATTCTTAGTGCCATGCAATTCAGTTTCAGTATGATGGCTCACTGGATCAGCATGAAGGATCTCTTTCGCAGCATGTCAGATCTCAGTCTCAGTGTGATGGATCTCAGTCTCGGCATGATGCATCTCAGTCTCAGCAGGATGTATCTCAGTGTCACCACGATGGAAATCTGTCTCAGCATGAAGAATCTCTGTCTCAGTGTGATGGATCTCATTCGCTGCATGATGGATCTCAGTCTCAGCATGATGGATCTCTGTCTCAGCATGATGGATCTCAGTCTCAGTGTGATGGATCTCAGTCTCAGAATGATGGATCTCAGTCACAGCATGATGGATCTCAGTCTCAGCATGATGGATTTCTGACTCAGTGTAATAGTTCTAAGTCTCAGCAAAATGGATCTCAGTCACAGAATGATGGATCTCAGCCACAGCATGGTGGATCATAGCCACAGTGTAATGGATCACACTCTCAGCATGATGAATCTCAGTCTCAATCTGATGGATCTCAGAATCAGCATGATGGATCTCACTCTCAGCTTGATGGCTCTGAGTGTCAGTGTGATGGATCTCAGTCTCAGCCTGATGGATCTCAGTCTCAGTGCAATGATCTCATTCACAGCATGATGGTTCTCAATCTCAGCATGATGGATCTCAGTCTCCGTGTGATCAATCTCAATCTCTGCATGATGGATCTCAGTCTCAGCATGATGGATCTCAGTCTCAGTGTGATGGATCTCAAACTCAGCATGATGGATCTCAGTCACAGCAAGATGGATCTCTGTCTTAGTGTGATAGATCTCAGTTTCAGCATGCAGGATCTCAGTCTCAGAATGATGGATATCAGTCACAGCATGATGGTTCTCAGTCTCTGTCTGATGGATCTCAGTCTCAGCATGATGGATCTCAGTCTCAGCATGATGGCTCTCAGTCTCAGTGTGATGGATCTCAGTCTCAGCCTGATGGATCTCAGTCTCAGCATGATGGATCTCAGTCTCAGTGTGATGGATCTCATTCTCAGCATGATGGATCTCATTCACAGCATGATGGATTTCTGTCTCAGTGTGATAGATCTCAATCTCAGCATGATGGATCTCAGTCACATCATGATGGATCTCAGACTCAGTGTGATAGATCTCTGTCTCAGTGTGATGGATCTCAGTCTCAGCATGATGGCTCTCCGTCTGAGTGTGATGGATCTCAGTCTCTGCATGATTGATCTCAATCTCAGAATGATGGATCTCAGTCACAGCATGATGGATCATAGTCTCAGTATAATGGATCTCACTCTCAGCATGATGGAACTCAGTCTCAGTGTGATAGATCTCAGTCTCAGTGTGATGGATCTCAGTCTCAGCATGATGGATATCAGTCTCAGAATGATGGATCTCACTCATAGCATAATGGATCATAATCACATTGCGATGGAACTCAGTCTCAGCATGATGGATCTCAGTATCAGCATGATGGATCTTATTCTCAGCATGATGGATTTCTCTCTCAGTTTGATGGATCTCAGTCTCAGAATGATGGATCTCTGTTACAGCATGATGGATCTCAGTCTCAGCATGATGGATCTTCTTCTCAGCATGATGGATTTCTGTCTCAGTGTGATAGATCTCAGTCTCAAAATGATGGATCTCAGTCACAGCATGAAGGATCTCTGTCTCAGAATGATGGATCTCATTCACAGCATGATGGATCATAGTTTCAGTGTAATGGATCTCACTATCAGCATGATGGATCTCAGTCTCAGCGTGATAGATCTCAGTCTCAGTGTGATGGATCTCAGTCTCAGCATGATGGATCTCAGTCTCAATCGGATGGATCTCAGTCTCAGCATGATGGATCTCAGTCTCAATCGGATGGATCTCAGTCTCAGCATGATGGATCTCAATCTCAGCATGATGGATCTCAGTCTCAGTGTGATGGTTCTCAAACTCAGCATGATGGATCTCAGTCTCAGCATGATGGATCTCAGTCTCAGCATGATGGATCTCAGTCTCAGTGTGATGGTTCTCAAACTCAGCATGATGGATCTCAGTCGCAGCAAGATGAATCTCTGTCTTAGTGTGATAGATCTCAGTTTCAGCATGCAGGATCTCAGTCTCAGAATGATGGATATCACTCACAGCATGATGGATCATAGTCACATTGCGATGGACCTCAGTCTCAGCATGATGGATCTTCTTCTCAGCATGATGGATTTCTGTCTCAGTGTGATAGATCTCAGTCTCAAAATGATGGATCTCAGTCACAGCATGATGGTTCTCTGTCTCAGAATGATGGATCTCAGTCACAGCATAATGGATCATAGTCTCAGAGTAATGGATCTCACTCTCAGCATGAAGGATCTCATTCTCAGTGTGATAGATCTCAGTCTCAGTGTGATGGATCTCAGTCTCAGCCTGATGGATCTCAGTAACAGCATGATGGATCTCAGTCTCAGCATGATGGAGTTTTGTCTCAGTGTTATAAATCTCAGTCTCAGAAAAATGGATCTTAGTCTCAGAATGATGTATCTCAGTCACTGCATGATGGATCATAGTCTCAGAGTAATGGATCTCACTCTCAGCATGACGGATCTCAGTCTCTTTCTGATGAATCTCAGTCTCAGCATGATGGATCTCAGTCTCAGCATGATGGCTCTCAGTCGCATTGTGATGGATCTCAGTCTCAGGGCTGACGGATCTCAGTCTCAGTGCAATGATCTCAGTCACAGCATGATGGTTCGCAATCACAGGATGATGGATCTCAGTCTCCATGTGATCTATCTCTGTCTCAGCATGATGGATCTCAGTCTCAGCGTGATGGATGTCATTCACAGCATGATGTTTTTCTGCATCACTGTGATAGATCTCACTCTCAGCATGATGGATCTCCTTCTGAGCATAATGGATCTCTGTCTCAGTGTGACGGATCTCAGTTTCACCATGATGGATCTCAGCCTCAGAATGATGGATCTCAGTCACAGCATGATGGATCATAGTCACATTGCGATGGATCTCAGTCTCAGCATGATGGATCTCATTCACTGCATGATGGATTTCTGTCTCAGTGTGATAGATCTCAGTCACAGCATGATGGATCTCAGTCACAGCATGATGGTTCTCTGTCTCAGTGTGACGGATCTCAGTTTCAGCATGATGGATCTCAATCTCAGAATGATGGATCTCAGTCACAGCATGATGGATCATAGTCTCTGTGTGATAGATCTCTGTCTCACTGTGCTGGACCTCAGTCGCAGCATGATGGCTCTCCGTCTCAGTGTGATGGATCTCAGTCTCAGCCTGATGGATCTCAGACTCAGTGCGATGATCTCAGTCACAGCATGATGGTTCACAATCTCAGCATGATGGATCTCAGTCTCCGTGTGATAGATCTCAGTTTCTGCATGATTGATCTCAATCTCTGAATGATGGATCTCAGTCACAGCATGATGGATCATAGTCTCAGTGTAATGGATCTCACTCTCAGCATGATGGATCTCAGTCTCAGTGTGATAGATCTCAGTCTCAGTGTGATGGATCTCAGTCTCAGCATGATGGATCTCAGTCACAGCATGATGGATCTCAGTGTCACCACGATGGATCTCTGTCTCAGCATGATGGATCTCATTCTCAGTGCAATGATCTCAGTCACAGCATGATGGTTCTCAATCTCAGCATGATGGATCTCAGTCTCAGTGTGACGGATCTCAGTTTCAGCATGATGGATATCAGTCTAAGAATGATGGATCTCACTCACAGCATGATGGATCATAATCACATTGCGATGGATCGCAGTCACAACATGTTGGATCTCAGTCTCAGCATGAAAGATCAAATTCTTATTGCCATGCAATTCAGTTTCAGTATGATGGCTCACTGGATCAGCATGATGGATCTCAGTCGCAGCATGACAGATCTCAGTCTCAGTGTGATGGATCTCAGTCTCGGCATGATGGATCTCAGTCTCAGTAGAATGGATCTCAGTGTCACCACGATGGATCTCTGTCTCAGCATGATGGATCTCAGTCTCACTGTGATGGATCTCATTCGCTGCAAGATGGATCTCAGTCTCAGCATGATGGATCTCTGTCTCAGCAGGATGGATCTCAGTGTCACCACGATGGATCTCTGTCTCAGCATGACGGATCTCAGTCTCAGTGTCATGGATCTCAGTCTCAGCATGATGGATCTAGGTCACAGCATGATGGATCTCTGTCTCAGCATAATGGATTTCTGTCTCAGTGTGATAGTTCTAAGTCTCAGCAAAATGGATCTCAGTCTCAGAATGATGGATCTCAGTCACAGCATGATGGATCATTCTCTCAGTTTAATGGATCTCACTCATAGCATGATGGATCTCAGTCTCAGTGCAATGTTCTCAGTCACAGCATGATGGTTCTCAATCTCAGCATGATGGATCTCAGTCTCAGTGTGATGGATCTCCGTCTAAGTCTGATGGATCTCAGTCTCAGCATGATGGATCTCAGTCACAGCATGATGGATCTCAGTGTCACCACGATGGATCTCTGTCTCAGCATGATGGATCTCAGTCTCAGTGCAATGATCTCAGTCACAGCATAATGGATTTCCGTCTCAGCGTGATGGATCTCAGTCTAGGTCTGATGGATCTCAGTCTCAGCATGATGGATCTCAGTAGCATCATGACAGGTCTCAGTCTCAGTGTGATGGACCTCAGTCTCGGCATGATGGATCTCAGTCTCAGCAGGATGGATCTCAGTGTCACCACGATGGATCACTGTCTCAGCATGATTGATCACATTCTCAGTGTGATGGATCGCATTCGCTGCATGATGGATCTCAGTCTCAGCATGAAAGTTCAAATTCTTAGTGCCATGCAATTCAGTTTCAGTATGATGGCTCACTGGATCAGCATGATGGATCTCAGTCGCAGCATGACAGATCTCAGTCTCAGTGTGATGGATCTCAGTCTCAGCATGATGGATCTCAGTCTCAGCAGGATGGATCTCAGTGTCACCACGATGGATCTCTGTCTCAGCATGTTGGATCTCAGTCTCAGTGTGATGGGTCTCATTCGCTGCATGATGGATCTCAGTCTCAGCATGATGGATCTCAGTGTCACCACGATGGATCTCAGTCTCAGTGTAATGGATCTCAGTCTCAGAATGATGGATCTCAGTCACAGCATGATGGATCATATTCACATTGCGATGTATCTCAGTCTCAGCATGATGGATCTCAGTCTCAGCCTGATGGATCTCAGTCTCAGCATGATGTATCTCAGTCTCAGTGTGATGGATCTCAGTATCATCCTGTTGGATCTCTGTCTCAGTGCAATGATCTCAGTCACAGCATGATGGTTCTCAATCTCAGCATGATGGATCTCAGTAGCAGCATGATGGATCTCTGTCTCAGTGTGACGAATCTCAGTTTCAGCATGATGGATCTCAATCACAGAATGATGGATCTCATTCACAGCATGATGGATCATAGTCTCAGTGTAATGGATCTCACTCTCAGCATGATGGATCTCAGACTCAGTGTGATAGATCTCAGTCTCAGTGTGATGGATCTCAGATCATCGCACTGAGACTGACATCCATCAGGCTGAGACTCAGTCACAGCATGATGGTTCACAATCTCAGCATGATGGATCTCAGTCTCCGTGTGATAGATCTCAGTCTCTGCATGATGGATCTCAATCTCAGAATGATGGATCTCAGTCACAGCATGATGGATCATAGTCTCAGTGTAATGGATCTCACTCTCAGCATGGTGGATTTCAGTCTCAGTTTGATGGATCTCAGTCTAAGTCTGATGGATCTCAGTCTCAGCATGATGGATCTCAGTCACAGCATGATGGATCTCAGTGTCACCACGATGGATCTCTGTCTCAGCATGATGGATCTCAGTCTCAGTGCAATGTTCTCAGTCACAGCATGATGGTTCTCAGTCTCAGCATGATGGATCTCAGTCTCAGTGTGATGGATCTCCGTCTAAGTCTGATGGATCTCAGTCTCAGCATGATGGATCTCAGTCACAGCATGATGGATCTCAGTGTCACCACGATGGATCTCTGTCTCAGCATGATGGATCTCAGTCTCAGTGTGACGGATCTCAGTTTCAGCATGAAGGATCTCAGTCTCAGAATGATGGATCTCACTCACAGCATGATGGATCATAATCACATTGCGATGGATCTCAGTCTCAGCATGATGGATCTCAGTCTCAGCATAATGGACCTCTGTCTCAGTGTGCCGGATCTCAGTTTCACCATGATGGATCTCAGCCTCAGAATGATGGATCTCAGTCACAGCATGATGGATCATAGTCACATTGTGATGGATCTCAGTCTCAGCATGATGGATCTCATTCACAGCATGATGGATTTCTAGCTCAGTGTGATAGATCTCAGTCTCAGCATGATGGATCTCAGTCACAGCATGATGGATCTCTGTCTCATGTGACGGATCTCAGTTTCAGCATGATGGATCTCAATCTCAGAATGATGGATCTCAGTCACAGCATGATGGATCTCAGTCTCAGTGTGATAAATCTCTGTCTCAGTGTGTTGTATATCAGTCTCTGCATGATGGCGCTCCGTCTCAGTGTGATGGATCTCATCTCAGCCTGATGGATCTCAGACTCAGTGCGATGATCTCAGTCACAGCATGATGGTTCACAACCTCAGCATGATGGATCTCAGTCTCCGTGTGATAGATCTCAGTCCCTGCATGATTGATCTCAATCTCAGAATGATGGATCTCAGTCACAGCATGATGGATCATAGTCTCAGTGTAATGGATCTCACTCTCTGCATGATGGATCTCAGTCTCAGTGTGATAGATCTCAGTCTCAGTGTGATGGATCTCAGTCTCAGCATGATGGATATCAGTCTCAGAATGATGGATCTCACTCACAGCATGATGGATCATAATCACATTGTGATGGATCTCAGTCTCAGCATGATGGATCTCCGTCTCAGCATGATGGATCTCATTCTCAGCATGATGGATTTCTGTCTCAGTGTGATAGATCTGAGTCTTAGAATGATGGATCGCAGTCACAGCATGATGGATCTCAGTCTCAGCATGATGGATCTTCTTCTCAGCATGATGGATTTCTGTCTCAGTGTGATAGATCTCAGTCTCAAAATGATGGATCTCAGTCACAGCATGATGGATCTCTGTCTCAGAATGATGGATCTCATTCACAGCATGATGGATCATAGTTTCAGTGTAATGGATCTCACTATCAGCATGATGGATCTCAGTCTCAGCGTGATAGATCTCAGTCTCAGTGTGATGGATCTCAGTCTGAGCATGATCGATCATAATCACATTGCGATGGATCTCAGTCTCAGCATGATGTATCTCTGTCTCAGAATGATGGATCTCAGTCACAGCATGATGGATCATAGACTCAGTTTAATGGATCTCAGTCTCAGCATGATGGATCTCATTCTCAGTGTGATGGATTTCACTCTCAGCATGATGGTCCTTTGTCTCAGTACAATGGAAGTCAGTCGCAACCTGATGGATCTCAGTCTCAGCATGATGGATCATAATCACCTTGCGATTGATCTCAGTCTCAGCATGATGGATCTCAGTCTCAGCATGATGGATCTCATTCTCAGCATGATGGATTTCTGTCTCAGTGTGATAGATCTCAGTCTCAGAATTATGAATCGCAGTCACAGCATAATGGATCTCTGTCTCAAAATGATGGATCTCAGTCACAGCATGATGGATCTCAGTCTCAGTGTGATGGATTTCAGTCTCAGCATGATGGTTCTTAGTCTCAGTACAATGGAAGGCAGTCACAACCTGATGGATCTCAGTCTCAGCATGAAAGATCAAATTCTTAGTGCCATGCAATTCAGTTTCGGTATGATGGCTCACTGGATCAGCATGATGGATCTCTTTCGCAGCATGTCAGATCTCAGTCTCAGTGTGATGGATCTCAGTCTCGGCATGATGCATCTCAGTCTCAGCAGGATGTATCTCAGTGTCACCACGATGGAAATCTGTCTCAGCATGAAGAATCTCTGTCTCAGTGTGATGGATCTCATTCGCTGCATGATGGATCTCAGTCTCAGCATGATGGATCTCTGTCTCAGCATGATGGATCTCAGTCTCAGTGTGATGGATCTCAGTCTCAGAATGATGGATCTCAGTCACAGCATGATGGATCTCAGGCTCAGCATGATGGATTTCTGACTCAGTGTAATAGTTCTATGTCTCAGCAAAATGGATCTCAGTCACAGAATGATGGATCTCAGCCACAGCATGGTGGATCATAGCCACAGTGTAATGGATCACACTCTCAGCATGATGAATCTCAGTCTCAATCTGATGGATCTCAGAATCAGCATGATGGATCTCACTCTCAGCTTGATGGCTCTGAGTGTCAGTGTGATGGATCTCAGTCTCAGCCTGATGGATCTCAGTCTCAGTGCAATGATCTCATTCACAGCATGATGGTTCTCAATCTCAGCATGATGGATCTCAGTCTCCGTGTGATCATTCTCAATCTCTGCATGATGGATCTCAGTCTCAGCATGATGGATCTCAGTCTCAGTGTGATGGATCTCAAACTCAGCATGATGGATCTCAGTCACAGCAAGATGGATCTCTGTCTGAGTGTGATAGATCTCAGTTTCAGCATGCAGGATCTCAGTCTCAAAATGATGGATATCACTCACAGCATGATGGATCATAGTCACATTGCGATGGATCTCAGTCTCAGCATGATGGATCTTCTTCTCAGCATGATGGATTTCTGACTCAGTGTGATAGATCTCAGTCTCAAAATGATGGATATCAGTCACAGCATGATGGTTCTCAGTCTCTGTCTGATGGATCTCAGTCTCAACATGATGGATCTCAGTCTCAGCATGATGGCTCTCAGTCTCAGTGTGATGGATCTCAGTCTCAGCCTGATGGATCTCAGTCTCAGCATGATGGATCTCAGTCTCAGTGTGATGGATCTCATTCTCAGCATGATGGATCTCATTCACAGCATGATGGATTTCTGTCTCAGTGTGATAGATCTCAATCTCAGCATGATGGATCTCAGTCACATCATGATGGATCTCAGACTCAGTGTGATAGATCTCTGTCTCAGTGTGATGGATCTCAGTCTCAGCATGATGGCTCTCCGTCTGAGTGTGATGGATCTCAGTCTCTTCCTGATGGATCTCAGACTCAGTGCAATGATCTCAGTCACAGCATGATGGTTCACAATCTCAGCATGATGGATCTCAGTCTCCGTGTGATAGATCTCAGTCTCTGCATGATTGATCTCAATCTCAGAATGATGGATCTCAGTCACAGCATGATGGATCATAGTCTCAGTATAATGGATCTCACTCTCAGCATGATGGAACTCAGTCTCAGTGTGATAGATCTCAGTCTCAGTGTGATGGATCTCAGTCTCAGCATGATGGATCTCAGTCACAGCATGATGGATCTCAGTGTCACCACGATGGATCTTCTTCTCAGCATGATGGATTTCTGTCTCAGTGTGATAGATCTCAGTCTCAAAATGATGGATCTCAGTCACAGCATGAAGGATCTCTGTCTCAGAATGATGGATCTCATTCACAGCATGATGGATCATAGTTTCAGTGTAATGGATCTCACTATCAGCATGATGGATCTCAGTCTCAGCGTGATAGATCTCAGTCTCAGTGTGATGGATCTCAGTCTCAGCATGATGGATCTCAGTCTCAATCGGATGGATCTCAGTCTCAGCATGATGGATCTCAGTCTCAGCATGATGGATCTCAGTCTCAGTGTGATGGTTCTCAAACTCAGCATGATGGATCTCAGTCGCAGCAAGATGAATCTCTGTCTTAGTGTGATAGATCTCAGTTTCAGCATGCAGGATCTCAGTCTCAGAATGATGGATATCACTCACAGCATGATGGATCATAGTCACATTGCGATGGACCTCAGTCTCAGCATGATGGATCTTCTTCTCAGCATGATGGATTTCTGTCTCAGTGTGATAGATCTCAGTCTCAAAATGATGGATCTCAGTCACAGCATGATGGTTCTCTGTCTCAGAATGATGGATCTCAGTCACAGCATAATGGATCATAGTCTCAGAGTAATGGATCTCACTCTCAGCATGAAGGATCTCATTCTCAGTGTGATAGATCTCAGTCTCAGTGTGATGGATCTCAGTCTCAGCCTGATGGATCTCAGTAACAGCATGATGGATCTCAGTCTCAGCATGATGGAGTTTTGTCTCAGTGTTATAAATCTCAGTCTCAGAAAAATGGATCTTAGTCTCAGAATGATGTATCTCAGTCACTGCATGATGGATCATAGTCTCAGAGTAATGGATCTCACTCTCAGCATGACGGATCTCAGTCTCTTTCTGATGAATCTCAGTCTCAGCATGATGGATCTCAGTCTCAGCATGATGGCTCTCAGTCGCATTGTGATGGATCTCAGTCTCAGGCTGACGGATCTCAGTCTCAGTGCAATGATCTCAGTCACAGCATGATGGTTCGCAATCACAGGATGATGGATCTCAGTCTCCATGTGATCTATCTCTGTCTCAGCATGATGGATCTCAGTCTCAGCGTGATGGATGTCATTCACAGCATGATGTTTTTCTGCATCACTGTGATAGATCTCACTCTCAGCATGATGGATCTTCTTCTGAGCATAATGGATCTCTGTCTCAGTGTGACGGATCTCAGTTTCACCATGATGGATCTCAGCCTCAGAATGATGGATCTCAGTCACAGCATGATGGATCATAGTCACATTGCGATGGATCTCAGTCTCAGCATGATGGATCTCATTCACTGCATGATGGATTTCTGTCTCAGTGTGATAGATCTCAGTCACAGCATGATGGATCTCAGTCACAGCATGATGGATCTCTGTCTCAGTGTGACGGATCTCAGTTTCAGCATGATGGATCTCAATCTCAGAATGATGGATCTCAGTCACAGCATGATGGATCATAGTCTCTGTGTGATAGATCTCTGTCTCACTGTGCTGGACCTCAGTCGCAGCATGATGGCTCTCCGTCTCAGTGTGATGGATCTCAGTCTCAGCCTGATGGATCTCAGACTCAGTGCGATGATCTCAGTCACAGCATGATGGTTCACAATCTCAGCATGATGGATCTCAGTCTCCGTGTGATAGATCTCAGTTTCTGCATGATTGATCTCAATCTCTGAATGATGGATCTCAGCCACAGCATGATGGATCATAGTCTCAGTGTAATGAATCTCACTCTCAGCATGATGGATCTCAGTCTCAGTGTGATAGATCTCAGTCTCAGTGTGATGGATCTCAGTCTCAGCATGATGGATCTCAGTCACAGCATGATGGATCTCAGTGTCACCACGATGGATCTCTGTCTCATCATGATGGATCTCAGTCTCAGTGCAATGATCTCAGTCACAGCATGATGGTTCTCAATCTCAGCATGATGGATCTCAGTCTCAGTGTGACGGATCTCAGTTTCAGCATGATGGATATCAGTCTAAGAATGATGGATCTCACTCACAGCATGATGGATCATAATCACATTGCGATGGATCGCAGTCACAACATGTTGGATCTCAGTCTCAGCATGAAAGATCAAATTCTTATTGCCATGCAATTCAGTTTCAGTATGATGGCTCACTGGATCAGCATGATGGATCTCAGTCGCAGCATGACAGATCTCAGTCTCAGTGTGATGGATCTCAGTCTCGGCATGATGGATCTCAGTCTCAGTAGAATGGATCTCAGTGTCACCACGATGGATCTCTGTCTCAGCATGATGGATCTCAGTCTCACTGTGATGGATCTCATTCGCTGCAAGATGGATCTCAGTCTCAGCATGATGGATCTCTGTCTCAGCAGGATGGATCTCAGTGTCACCACGATGGATCTCTGTCTCAGCATGACGGATCTCAGTCTCAGTGTCATGGATCTCAGTCTCAGCATGATGGATCTAGGTCACAGCATGATGGATCTCTGTCTCAGCATAATGAATTTCTGTCTCAGTGTGATAGTTCTAAGTCTCAGCAAAATGGATCTCAGTCTCAGAATGATGGATCTCAGTCACAGCATGATGGATCATTCTCTCAGTTTAATGGATCTCACTCATAGCATGATGGATCTCAGTCTCAGTGCAATGTTCTCAGTCACAGCATGATGGTTCTCAATCTCAGCATGATGGATCTCAGTCTCAGTGTGATGGATCTCCGTCTAAGTCTGATGGATCTCAGTCTCAGCATGATGGATCTCAGTCACAGCATGATGGATCTCAGTGTCACCACGATGGATCTCTGTCTCAGCATGATGGATCTCCGTCTCAGTGTAATGATCTCAGTCACAGCATAATGGATTTCAGTCTCAGCGTGATGGATCTCAGTCTAGGTCTGATGGATCTCAGTCTCAGCATGATGGATCTCAGTAGCATCATGACAGGTCTCAGTCTCAGTGTGATGGACCTCAGTCTCGGCATGATGGATCTCAGTCTCAGCAGGATGGATCTCAGTGTCACCACGATGGATCTCTGTCTCAGCATGATTGATCACATTCTCAGTGTGATGGATCGCATTCGCTGCATGATGGATCTCAGTCTCAGCATGAAAGTTCAAATTCTTAGTGCCATGCAATTCAGTTTCAGTATGATGGCTCACTGGATCAGCATGATGGATCTCAGTCGCAGCATGACAGATCTCAGTCTCAGTGTGATGGATCTCAGTCTCGGCATGATGGATCTCAGTCTCAGCAGGATGGATCTCAGTGTCACCACGATGGATCTCTGTCTCAGCATGTTGGATCTCAGTCTCAGTGTGATGGGTCTCATTCGCTGCATGATGGATCTCAGTCTCAGCATGATGGATCTCAGTGTCACCACGATGGATCTCAGTCTCAGTGTAATGGCTCTCAGTCTCAGAATGATGGATCTCAGTCACAGCATGATGGATCATATTCACATTGCGATGTATCTCAGTCTCAGCATGATGGATCTCAGTCTCAGCCTGATGGATCTCAGTCTCAGCATGATGTATCTCAGTCTCAGTGTGATGGATCTCAGTATCATCCTGTTGGATCTCTGTCTCAGTGCAATGATCTCAGTCACAGCATGATGGTTCTCAATCTCAGCATGATGGATCTCAGTAGCAGCATGATGGATCTCTGTCTCAGTGTGACGAATCTCAGTTTCAGCATGATGGATCTCAATCACAGAATGATGGATCTCATTCACAGCATGATGGATCATAGTCTCAGTGTAATGGATCTCACTCTCAGCATGATGGATCTCAGACTCAGTGTGATAGATCTCAGTCTCAGTGTGATGGATCTCAGATCATCGCACTGAGACTGACATCCATCAGGCTGAGACTCAGTCACAGCATGATGGTTCACAATCTCAGCATGATGGATCTCAGTCTCCGTG
This sequence comes from Carcharodon carcharias, assembly GCF_017639515.1. NCBI lineage: Eukaryota > Metazoa > Chordata > Chondrichthyes > Lamniformes > Lamnidae > Carcharodon > Carcharodon carcharias. The sequence goes on along the minus strand of NC_054477.1, from coordinate 164,964,650 downwards.
TGATAGATCTCAGTCTCTGCATGATGGATCTCAATCTCAGAATGATGGATCTCAGTCACAGCATGATGGATCATAGTCTCAGTGTAATGGATCTCACTCTCAGCATGGTGGATTTCAGTCTCAGTTTGATGGATCTCAGTCTAAGTCTGATGGATCTCAGTCACAGCATGATGGATCTCAGTGTCACCACGATGGATCTCTGTCTCAGCATGATGGATCTCAGTCTCAGTGCAATGATCTCAGTCACAGCATGATGGTTCTCAATCTCAGCATGATGGATCTCAGTCTCAGTGTGACGGATCTCAGTTTCAGCATGATGGATATCAGTCTAAGAATGATGGATCTCACTCACAGCATGATAGATCATAATCACATTGCGATGGATCTCAGTCTCAGTATGATGGATCTCAGTCTCAGCAGGATGGATCTCAGTGTCACCACGATGGATCTCAGTCTCAGCATGATGGATCTCAGTCACAGACTGATGGATCTCAGTCAGAGCATGATGGATCATAGTCACATTGCCATGTATCTCAGTCACAGCATGATGGTTCTCAATCTCAGAATTATGGATCTCAGTCACCATCTGTCGAGCTGTGTCTCAGCATGATGGATCTCAGTCTCAGCGTGATGGATGTCATTCACAGCATGATGGATTTCTGTCTCAGTGTGATAGATCTCAGTCTCAGCATGATGGATCTCAGTAACAGCAGGATGGATCTCTGTCTCAGTGTGACGAATCTCAGTTTCAGCATGATGGATCTCAATCTCAGTATGATGGATCTCATTCACAGCATGATGGATCATAGTCTCAGTGTTTTGGATCTCACTCTCAGCATGATGGATCTCAGTCTCAGTGTGATAGATCTCTGTCTCAGTGTTTTGGATCTCAGTCTCAGCCTGATGGATCTCAGACATCAGTGTGATGGTCTCAGTCACAGCATGATGGTTCACAATCTCAGCATGATGGATCTCAGTCTCTGTGTGATAGATCTCAGTCTCTGCATGATGGATCTCAATCTCAGAATGATGGATCTCAGTCACAGCATGATGGATCATAGTCTCTGTGTAATGGATCTCACTCTCAGCATGATGGATTTCAGTTTCAGTGTGATAGAACTCAGTCTAAGTCTGATGGATCTCAGTCTCAGCATGATGGATCTCAGTCACAGCATGATGGATCTCAGTGTCACCACGATGGATCTCTGTCTCAGCATGATGGATCTCAGTCTCAGTGCAATGATCTCAGTCACAGCATGATGGTTCTCAATCTCAGCATGATGGATCTCTGTCTCAGCATGATGGATCTCAGTCACAGCATGATGGATCTCTGTCTCAGTGTGACGGATCTCAGTTTCAGCATGATGAATATAAGTCTCAGAATGATTGATCTCACTAACAGCATGATAGATCATAATCACATTGCGATGGATCTCAGTCTCAGCATGATGGATCTCAGTCATAGCATGATTGATCTCATTCTCAGCATGATGGATTTCTGTCTCAGTGTGATAGATCTCAGTCTCAGCATGATAGATCTCAGTCACAGCATGATGGATCTCTGTCTCCGAATGATGGATCTCAGTCACAGCATGATGGATCATAGTCTCAGTGTAATCGATCTCAGTCTCAGCATGATGGATCTCAGTCTCAGCAGGATGGATCTCAGTGTCACCACGATGGATCTCAGTCTCCGCATGTTGGATCTCAGTCTCAGTGTGATGGATCTCATTCGCTGCATGATGGATCTCGGTCTCAGCATGATGGATCTCAGTGTCACCACGATGGAGCTCAGTCTCAGCAAGATGGATCTCAGTCACAGCATGATGGATCTCTGTCTCTGAATGATGGATCTCAGTCTCCGCATGTTGGATCTCAGTCTCAGTGTGATGGATCTCATTCGCTGCATGATGGATCTCAGTCTCAGCATAATGGATCTCAGTGTCAATACGATGGATCTCAGTCTCAGCATGATGGATCTCAGTCTCAGTATGATGGACCTCACTCACAGCATGATGGATCATAATCACATTGCGATGGATCTCAGTCTCAGCAGGATGCATTTTAGTCTCAACATGATGGATCTTCTCCTCAGCATGATGGATTTCTGTCTCAGTGTGATAGATCTCATTCTCAAATTGATGGATCTCAGTCTCAGCATGATGGATCTTCTTCTCATCATGATTGGTTTCTGTCTCAGTGTGATAGATCTCAGTCTCAAAATGATGGATCTCAGTCACAGCATGATGGATCTCTGTCTCAGAATGATGGATCTCAGTCACAGCATGATGGATCATAGTCTCAGTGTAATGGATCTCACTCTCAGCAGGATGGATCTCAGTCTCAGTCTGATGGAACTCATTCTCAGCATGATGGATCTCAGTCTCAGCATGATGGCTCTCAGTCTCAGGGTTGTGGATCTCAGTCACAGCATGATGGATCTCTGTCTTAGTGTGACGGTTCTCAGTTTCAGCATGATGGTTCTCAATCTCAGAATTATGGATCCTAGTCTCCATGTGATCGATCTGTGTCTCAGCATGATGGATCTCAGTCTCAGCATGATGGATGTCATTCACAGCATGATGGATTTCTGTCTCAGTGTTATAGATCTCAGTCTCAGCATGATGGATCTCAGTAACAGCATGATGGATCTCTGCCTCAGTGTGACGGATCTCAGTTTCAGCATGATGGATCTCAATCTCAGAATGATGGATCTCATTCACAGCATGATGGATCATAGTCTCAGTGTAATGGACCTCACTCTCAGCATGATGGATCTCCGTCTCAGTGTGACAGATCTCAGTTTCAGCATGATGGATATAAGTCTCAGAATGATGGATCTCACTCACAGCATGATAGATCATAATTACATTGCGATGGATCTCAGTCTCGGCATGATGGATCTCAGTCTCAGCAGGATGGATCTCAGTGTCACCACGATGGATCTCTGTCTCAGCATGTAGAATCTCAGTCTCGGTGTGATGGATCTCATTCGCTGCATGATGGATCTCAGTCTCAGCATGATGGATCTCTGTCCCAGCAGGATGGATCTCAGTGTCACCACGATGGATCTCAGTCTCAGCATGATGGATCTCAGTCTCAGAATGATGGATCTCAGTCACAGCATGATGAATCTCAGTCTCAGCATGATGGATCTCAGTCACAGCATGATGGATCTCAGTCTCAGTGTGATGGATCTCAATGTTAGCATGATGGGTCACATTCTCAGCATGATGGATTTCTGTCTCAGTGTGATAGGTCTCAGTCTCAGAATGATGGATCGCAGTCACAGCATGAATGATCTCTGTCTCAGAATGATGGATCTCAGTCACAGCATGATGGATCATAGTCTCAGTGTAATGGATCTCAGTCTCAGCATGATGGATCTCAGTCTCAGTGTGATGGATTTCAGTCTCAGCATGATGGTTCTCAGTCTCAGTACAATGGAAGTCAGTCACAACATAATGGATCTCAGCCTCAGCATGAAAGTTCAAATTATTAGTGCCATGCAATTCAGTTTCAGTATGATGGCTCACTGGATCAGCATGATGGATCTCAGTCGCAACATGACAGATCTCAGTCTCAGTGTGATGGATCTCAGTCTCAGGGTTGTGGATCTCAGTCACAGCATGATGGATCTCTGTCTCAGCATGATGGCTCTCAGTCTCAGGGTTGTGGATCTCAGTCACAGCATGATGGATCTTTGTCTTAGTGTGACGGTTCTCAGTTTCAGCATGATGGTTCTCAATCTCAGAATTATGGATCTCAGTCTCCATGTGATCGATCTGTGTCTCAGCATGATGGATCTCAGTCTCAGAATGATGGATGTCCTTCACAGCATGATGGATTTCTGTCTCAGTGTTATAGATCTCAGTCTCAGCATGATGGATCTCAGTAACAGCATGATGGATCTCTGTCTCAGTGTGACGGATCTCAGTTTCAGCATGATGGATCTCAATCTCAGAATGATGGATCTCATTCACAGCATGATGGATCATAGTCTCAGTGTAATGGACCTCACTCTCAGCATGATGGATCTCAGTCTCAGAGTGATAGATCTCTGTCTCAGTGTGATGGATTTCAGTCTCAGCCTGATGGATCTCAGTCTCAGTGCAATGATCTCAGTCACAGCATGATGGTTCACAATCTCAGCATGATGGATCTCAGTCTCCGTGTGATAGATCTCTGTCTCTGCATGATGGATCTCAATCTCAGAATGATGGATCTCAGTCACAGCATGATGGATCATAGTCTCAGTGTAATGGATCTCACTCTCAGCATGATGGATTTCAGTCTCAGTGTGATAGATCTCAGTCTAAGTCTGATGGATCTCAGTCTCAGCATGATGGATCTCAGTCACAGCATGATGGATCTCAGTGTCACCACGATGGATCTCTGTCTCAGCATGATGGATCTCAGTCTCAGTGCAATGATCTCAGTCACAGCATGATGGTTCTCAATCTCAGCATGATGGATCTCAGTCTCAGAATGATGGATCTCAGTCACAGCATGATGGATCTCCGTCTCAGTGTGACAGATCTCAGTTTCAGCATGATGGATATAAGTCTCAGAATGATGGATCTCACTCACAGCATGATAGATCATAATCACATTGTGATGGATCTCAGTCTCGGCATGATGGATCTCAGTCTCAGCAGTATGGATCTCAGTGTCACCACGATGGATCTCTGTCTCAGGATGTAGAATCTCAGTCTCGGTGTGATGGATCTTTTTCGCTGCAGGATGGATCTCAGTGTCACCACGATGGTTCTCAGTCTCAGCATGATGGATCTCAGTCTCAGAATGATGGATCTCAGTCACAGCATGATGGATCATAGTCACATTGCGATGTATCTCAGTCTCAGCATGATGGATCTCAGTCTCAGTCAGATGGATCTCAGTCTCAGCATGATGGATCTCAGTCACAGCATGATGGATCTCAGTCTCAGTGTGATGGATCTCAATCTCAGCATGATGTATCTCTGTCTCTGTGTGACGGATCTCAGTTTCAGCATGAAGGATCTCAGTCTCAGAATGATGGATCTCGCTCACAGGATGATGGATCATAATCACATTGCGATGGATCTCATTCTCAGCATGATGGTTCTCAGACTCAGCATGATGGATCTTCTCCTCAGCATGATGGATTTCTGTCTCAGCGTGATAGATCTCAGTCTCAAATTGATGGATCTCAGTCACAGCATGATGGATCTCTGTCTCAGAATGTTGGATCTCAGTCACAGCATGATGGATCATAGTCTCAGTGTAATGGATCTCGCTCTCAGCATGATGGATCTCAGTCTCAGTGTGATGGATCTCAGTCTCAGTGTTATGGATCTCAGACTCAGCATGATGGATCATAATCATAATGCGTTGGATCTCAGTCTCAGCATGATGGATCTCAGTCTCAGGATGATCGATCTCATTCTCAGCATGATGGATTTCTGTCTCAGTGTGATAGATCTCTGTCTCAGTGTGATGGATCTCAGTCTCATCATGATGGCTCTCCGTCTCAGTGTGATGGATCTCAGTCTCAGCCTGATGGATCTCAGACTCAGTGCGATGATCTCAGTCACAGCATGATGTTTCACAATCTCAGCATGATGGATCTCAGTCTCCGTGTGATAGATCTCAGTATCTGCATGATGGATCTCAATCTCAGAATGATGGATCTCACTCACTGCACGATGGATCATAGTCTCAGTTTAATGGATCTCACTCTCAGCATGATGGATCTCAGTCTCAGTGTGATAGATCTCAGTCTCAGCATGATGGATCGCAGTCTCAGCATGATGGATCTTCTCCGCTGCATGATGGATTTCTGTCTCAGTGTGATAGATCTGTCTCAAAATGTTGGATCTCAGTCACAGCATGATGGATCTCTGTCTCAGAATGTTGGATCTCAGTCACAGCATGATGGATCATAGTCTCAGTGTAATGGATCTCACTCTCAGCATGATGGATCTCAGTCTCAGTGTGATGGATCTCAGTCTCAGTGTAATGGATCTCAGTCTCAGCATGATGGATCATAATCACATTGCGTTGGATCTCAGTCTCTGCATGAATAATCTCAGTCTCAGCATGATGGATCTTCTCCTCAGCATGATGGATTTCTGTCTCAGTGTGATAGGTCTCAGTCTCAGAATGATGGATCGCAGTCACAGCATGATTGATCTCTGTCTCAGAATGATGGATCTCAGTCACAGCATGATGGATCATAGTCTCAGTGTAATGGATCTCAGTCTCAGCATGATGGATCTCAGTCTCAGTGTGATGGATTTCAGTCTCAGCATGATGGTTCTCAGTCGCAGTACAATGGAAGTCAGTCACAACATAATGGATCTCAGCCTCAGCATGAAAGTTCAAATTCTTAGTGCCATGCAATTCAGTTTCAGTATGATGGCTCACTGGATCAGCATGATGGATCTCAGTCGCAACATGACAGATCTCAGTCTCAGTGTGATGGATCTCAGTCTCAGCATGATGGATCTCAGTCTCAGCAGGATGGATCTCAGTGTCACCCTGATGGATCTCTGTCTCAGCATGATGGATCTCAGTCTCAGTGTGATGGATCTCATTCGCTGCATGATGGATCTCAGTCACAGCATGATGGATCTCTGTCTCAGCATAATGGATCTCAGTCTCTGTGTGATGGATCTCAGTCTCAGTGTGATGGATCTCAGTCTCAGCATGATGGATCTTCTTCTCATCATGATTGGTTTCTGTCTCAGTGTGATAGATCTCAGTCTCAAAATGATGGATCTCAGTCACAGCATGATGGATCTCTGTCTCAGAATGATGGATCTCAGTCACAGCATGATGGATCTTAGTCTCAGCATGATGGAGTTCTGTCTCAGAGTGATAAATCTAAGTCTCAGCAAAATCGATCTCAGTCTCAGAATGATGGATCTCAGTCACAGCATGATGGATCATATTCTCAGTTTAATTGGTCTCACTCTCAGCATTATGGATCTCAGTCTCAGTCTGATGGAACTCATTCTCAGCATGATGGATCTCAGTCTCAGCATGATGGCTCTCAGTCTCAGGGTTGTGGATCTCAGTCACAGCATGATGGATCTCTGTCTTAGTGTGACGGTTCTCAGTTTCAGCATGATGGTTCTCAATCTCAGAATTATGAATCTCAGTCTCCATGTGATCGAACTGTGTCTCAGCATGATGGATCTCAGTCTCAGCGTGATGGATGTCATTCACAGCATGATGGATTTCTGTCTCAGTGTTATAGATCTCAGTCTCAGCATGATGGATCTCAGTAACAGCATGATGGATCTCTGTCTCAGTGTGACGGATCTCAGTTTCAGCATGATGGATCTCAATCTCAGAATGATGGATCTCATTCACAGCATGATGGATCATAGTCTCAGTGTAATGGACCTCACTCTCAGTATGATGGATCACAGTCTCAGTGTGATAGATCTCTGTCTCAGTGTGATGGATTTCAGTCTCAGCCTGATGGATCTCAGTCTCAGTGCAATGATCTCAGTCACAGCATGATGGTTCACAATCTCAGCATGATGGATCTCAGTCTCCGTGTGATAGATCTCAGTCTCTGCATGATGGATCTCAATCTCAGAATGATGGTTCTCAGTCACAGCATGATGGATCATAGTCTCAGTGCAATGGATCTCACTCTCAGCATGATGGATTTCAGTCGCAGTGTGATAGATCTCAGTCTAAGTCTGATGGATCTCAGTCTCAGCATGATGGATCTCAGTCACAGCATGATGGATCTCAGTGTCACCACGATGGATCTCTGTCTCAGCATGATGGATCTCAGTCTCAGAATGATGGATCTCAGTCACAGCATGATGGATCACCGTCTCAGTGTGACAGATCTCAGTTTCAGCATAATGGATATAAGTCTCAGAATGATGGATCTCACTCACAGCATCATAGATCATAATCACATGGCGATGGATCTCAGTCTCGGCTTGATGGATCTCAGTCTCAGCAGGATGGATCTCAGTGTCACCACGATGGATCTCTGTCTCAGCATGTAGAATCTCAGTCTCGGTGTGATGGATCTCATTCGCTGCATGATGGATCTCAGTCTCAGCATGATGGATCTCTGTCCCAGCAGGATGGATCTTAGTGTCACCACGATGGATCCCAGTCTCAGCATGATGGATCTCAGTCTCAGAATGATGGATCTCAGTCACAGCATGATGGATCATAGTCACATTGCGATGTATCTCAGTCTCAGCATGATGGATCTCAGTCTCAGTCAGATGGATCTCAGTCTCAGCATGATGGATCTCAGTCACAGCATGATGGATCTCAGTCTCAGTGTGATGGATCTCAATCTCAGCATGATGGATCTCAGTCACAGCATGATGTATCTCTGTCTCAGTGTGACGGATCTCAGTTTCAGCATGAAGGATCTCTGTCTCAGAATGATGGATCTCACTCACAGCATGATGGATCATAATCATATTGCGATGGATCTCAGTCTCAGCATGATGGATCTCAGTCTCAGCATGATGGATCTTCTCCTCAGCATGATGGATTTCTGTCTCAGCGTGATAGATCGCAGTCTCAAAATGATGGATCTCAGTGTCACCACGATGGATCTCTGTCTCAGCATGATGGATCTCAGTCTCAGTGCAATGATCTCAGTCACAGCATGATGGTTCTCAATCTCAGCATGATAGATCTCAGTCTCAGAATGATGGATCTCAGTCACAGCATGATGGATCTCCATCTCAGTGTGACAGATCTCAGTTTCAGCATGATGGATATAAGTCTCAGAATGATGGATCTCACTCACAGCATCATAGATCATAATCACATTGCGATGGATCTCAGTCTCGGCATGATGTATCTCAGTCTCAGCAGGATGGATCTCAGTGTCACCACGATGGATCTCTGTCTCAGCATGTAGAATCTCAGTCTCGGTGTGATGGATCTCATTCGCTGCATGATGGATCTCAGTCTCAGCATGATGGATCTCTGTCCCAGCAGGATGGATCTTAGTGTCACCACGATGGATCTCAGTCTCAGCATGATGGATCTCAGTCTCAGAATGATGGATCTCAGTCACAGCATGATGGATCATAGTCACATTGCGATGTATCTCAGTCTCAGCATGATGGATCTCAGTCTCAGTCAGATGGATCTCAGTCTCAGCATGATGGATCTCAGTCACTGCATGATGTATCTCTGTCTCAGTGTGACGGATCTCAGTTTCAGCATGAAGGATCTCTGTCTCAGAATGATGGATCTCACTCACAGCATGATGGATCATAATCACATTGCGATGGATCTCAGTCTCAGCATGATGGATCTCAGTCTCAGCATGATGGATCTTCTCCTCAGCATGATGGATTTCTGTCTCAGCGTGATAGATCTCTGTCTCAGAATGTTGGATCTCAGTCACAGCATGATGGATCATAGTCTCAGTGTAATGGATCTCACTCTCAGCATGATGGATCTCAGTCTCAGTGTGATGGATCTCAGTCTCAGTGTTATGGATCTCAGACTCAGCATGATGGATCATAATCACAATGCGTTGGATCTCAGTCTCAGCATGATGGATCTCAGGCTCAGCATGATGGATCTCATTCTCAGCATGATGGATTTCTGTCTCAGTGTGATAGGTCTCAGTCTCAGAATGTTGGATCGCAGTCACAGCATGATTGATCTCTGTCTCAGAATGATGGATCTTAGTCACAGCATGATGGATCATAATCTCAGTGTAATGGATCTCAGTCTCAGCATGATGGATCTCAGTCTCAGTGTGATGGATTTCAGTCTCAGCATGATGGTTCTCAGTCTCAGTACAATGGAAGTCAGTCACAACATAATGGATCTCAGCCTCAGCATGAAAGTTCAAATTCTTAGTGCCATGCAATTCAGTTTCAGTATGATGGCTCACTGGATCAGCATGATGGATCTCAGTCGCAACATGACAGATCTCAGTCTCAGTGTGATGGATCTCAGTCTCGGCATGATGGATCTCAGTCTCAGCAGGATGGATCTCAGTGTCACCCTGATGGATGTCTGTCTCAGCATGATGGATCTCAGTCTCAGTGTGATGGATCTCATTCGCTGCATGATGGATCTCAGTCACAGCATGATGGATCTCTGTCTCAGCATAATGGATCTCAGTCTCAGTGTGATGGATCTCAGTCTCTGTGTGATGGATCTCAGTCTCAGCATGATGGATCTTCTTCTCATCATGATTGGTTTCTGTCTCAGTGTGAGAGGTCTCAGTCTCAAAATGATGGATCTCAGTCACAGCATGATGGATCTCTGTCTCAGAATGATGGATCTCAGTCACAGCATGATGGATCTTAGTCTCAGCATGATGGAGTTCTGTCTCAGAGTGATAAATCTAAGTCTCAGCAAAATCGATCTCAGTCTCAGAATGATGGATCTCAGTCACAGCATGATGGATCATAGTCTCAGTGTAACGGATCTCACTCTCAGCATGATGGATCTCAGTCTCAGTCTGATGGAACTCATTCTCAGCATGATGGATCTCAGTCTCAGCATGATAGCTCTCAGTCTCAGGGTTGTGGATCTCAGTCAAAGCATGATGGATCTCTGTCTTAGTGTGACGGTTCTCAGTTTCAGCATGATGGTTCTCAATCTCAGAATTATGGATCTCAGTCTCCATGTGATCGACCTGTGTCTCAGCATGATGGATCTCAGTCTCAGCGTGATGGATGTCATTCACAGCATGATGGATTTCTGTCTCAGTGTTATAGATCTCAGTCTCAGCATGATGGATCTCAGTAACAGCATGATGGATCTCTGTCTCAGTGTGACGGATCTCAGTTTCAGCTTGATGGATCTCAACCTCAGAATGATGGATCTCATTCAAAGCATGATGGATCATAGTCTCAGTGTAATGGACCTCACTCTCAGCATGATGGATCTCAGTCTCAGTGTGATAGATCTCTGTCTCAGTGTGATGGATTTCAGTCTCAGCCTGATGGATCTCAGTCTCAGTGCAATGATCTCAGTCACAGCATGATGGTTCACAATCTCAGCATGATGGATCTCAGTCTCCGTGTGATAGATCTCAGTCTCTGCATGATGGATCTCAATCTCAGAATGATGGATCTCAGTCACAGCATGATGGATCATAGTCTCAGTGCAATGGATCTCACTCTCAGCATGAGGGATTTCAGTCTCAGTGTGATAGATCTCAGTCTAAGTCTGGTGGATCTCAGTCTCAGCATGATGGATCTCAGTCACAGCATGATGGATCTCAGTGTCACCACGATGGATCTCAATCTCAGCATGATGGATCTCAGTCTCAGTGCAATGATCTCAGTCACAGCATGATGGTTCTCAATCTCAGCATGATGGATCTCAGTCTCAGAATGATGGATCTCAGTCACAGCATGATGGATCTCCGTCTCAGTATGACAGATCTCAGTTTCAGCATGATGGATATAAGTCTCAGAATGATGGATCTCACTCACAGCATGATAGATCATAATCACATTGTGATGGATCTCAGTCTCGGCTTGATGGATCTCAGTCTCAGCAGGATGGATCTCAGTGTCACCACGATGGATCTCTGTCTCAGCATGTAGAATCTCAGTCTCAGTGTGATGGATCTCATTCGCTGCATGATGGATCTCAGTCTCAGCATGATGGATCTCTGTCCCAGCAGGATGGATCTCAGTGTCACCACGATGGATCTCAGTCTCAGCATGATGGATCTCAGTCTCAGAATGATGGATCTCAGTCACAGTCAGATGGATCATAGTCACATTGCGATGTATCTCAGTCTCAGCATGATGGATCTCAGTCTCAGTCAGATGGATCTCAGTCTCAGCATGATGGATCTCAGTCACAGCATGATGGATCTCAGTCACAGCATGATGTATCTCTGTCTCTGTGTGATGGATCTCAGTTTCAGCATGAAGGATCTCAGTCTCAGAATGATGGATCTCACTCACAGCATGATGGATCATAATCACATTGCGATGGATCTTTTTCTCAGCATGATGGATCTCAGTCTCAGCATGATGGATCTCAGTCTCAGCATGATGGATCTTCTCATCAGCATGATGGATTTCTGTCTCAGTGTGATAGATCTCAGTCTCAAATTGATAGATCTCAGTCACAGCATGATGGATCTCTGTCTCAGAATGTTGGATCTCAGTCACAGCATGGTGGATCATAGTCTCAGTGTAATGGATCTCACTCTCAGCATGATGGATCTCAGTCTCAGTGTGATGGATCTCAGTCTCAGTGTTATGGATCTCAGTCTCAGCATGATGGATCATAATCACAATGCGTTGGATCTCAGTCTCAGCATGATGGATCTCAGTCTCAGCATGATGGATCTCATTCTCAGCATGATGGATTTCTGTCTCAGTGTGATAGGTCTCAGTCTCAGAATGATGGATCGCACTCACAGCATGATTGATCTCTGTCTCAGAATGATGGATCGCAGTCACAGCATGATGGATCATAGTCTCAGTGTAATGGATCTCAGTCTCAGCATGATGGATCTCAGTCTCAGTGTGATGGATTTCAGTCTCAGCATGATGGTTCTCAGTCTCAGTACAATGGAAGTCAGTCACAACATAATGGATCTCAGCCTCAGCATGAAAGTTCAAATTATTAGTGCCATGCAATTCATTTTCAGTATGATGGCTCACTGGATCAGCATGATGGATCTCAGTCGCAACATGACAGATCTCAGTCTCGGTGTGATGGATCTCAGTCTCAGCATGATGGATCTCAGTCTCAGCAGGATGGATCTCAGGGTCACCATGATGGATATCTGTCTCAGCATGATGGATCTCAGTTTCAGTGTGATGGATCTCAGTGTCACCACGATGGATCTCTGTCTCAGCATGATGGATCTCAGTCTCAGTGCAATGATCTCAGTCACAGCATGATGGTTCTCAATCTCAGCATGATGGATCTCAGTCTCAGAATGATGGATCTCAGTCACAGCATGATGGATCTCCGTCTCAGTGTGACAGATCTCAGTTTCAGCATAATGGATATAAGTCTCAGAATGATGGATCTCACTCACAGCATAATAGATCATATTCACTTTGTGATTGATCTCAGTCTCGGCATGATGGATCTCAGTCTCAGCAGAATGGATCTCAGTGTCACCACGATGGATCTCTGTCTCAGCATGTAGAATCTCAGTCTCAGTGTGATGGATCTCATTCGCTGCCTGATGGATCTCAGTCTCAGCATGATGGATCTCTGTCCCAGCAGGATGGATCTCAGTGTCACCACGATGGTTCTCAGTCTCAGCATGATGGATCTCAGTCTCAGAATGATGGATCTCAGTCACAGCATGATGGATCATAGTCACATTGCGATGTATCTCAGTCTCAGCATGATGGATCTCAGTCTCAGTCAGATGGATCTCAGTCTCAGCATGATGGATCTCAGTCACAGCATGATGGATCTCAGTCTCAGTGTGATGGATCTCAATCTCAGCATGATGGATCTCAGTCACAGCATGATGTATCTCTGTCTCAGTGTGACGGATCTCAGTTTCACCTTGAAGAATCTCCGTCTCAGAATGATGGATCTCACTCGCAGCATGATGGATCATAATCACATTGCGATGGATCTCAGTCTCAGCATGATGGATCTCAGTCTCAGCATGATGGATCTCATTCTCAGCATGATGGATTTCTGTCTCAGTGTGATAGGTCTCAGTCTCAGAATGATGGATCGCACTCACAGCATGATTGATCTCTGTCTCAGAATGATGGATCGCAGTCACAGCATGATGGATCATAGTCTCAGTGTAATGGATCTCACTCTCAGCATGATGGATCTCAGTCTCAGTGTGATGGATCTCAGTCTCTGTGTTATGGATCTCAGTCTCAGCATGATGGATCATAATCACAATGCGTTGGATCTCAGTCTCAGCGTGATGGATCTCAGTCTCAGCATGATGGATCTCATTCTCAGCATGATGGATTTCTGTCTCAGTGTGATAGGTCTCAGTCTCAGAATGATGTATCGCACTCACAGCATGATTGATCTCTGTCTCAGAATGATGGATTGCAGTCACAGCATGATGGATCATAGTCTCAGTGTAATGGATCTCAGTCTCAGCATGATGGATCTCAGTCTCTGTGTGATGGATTTCAGTCTCAGCATGATGGTTCTCAGTCTCAGTACAATGGAAGTCAGTCACAACATAATGGATCTCAGCCTCAGCATGAAAGTTCAAATTATTAGTGCCATGCAATTCATTTTCAGTATGATGGCTCACTGGATCAGCATGATGGATCTCAGTCGCAACATGACAGATCTCAGTCTCAGTGTGATGGATCTCAGTCTCAGCATGATGGATCTCAGTCTCAGCAGGATGGATCTCAGGGTCACCATGATGGATATCTGTCTCAGCATGATGGATCTCAGTTTCAGTGTGATGGATCTCAGTGTCACCACGATGGATCTCTGTCTCAGCATGATGGATCTCAGTCTCAGTGCAATGATCTCAGTCACAGCATGATGGTTCTCAATCTCAGCATGATGGATCTCAGTCTCAGAATGATGGATCTCAGTCACAGCATGATGGATCTCCGTCTCAGTGTGACAGATCTCAGTTTCAGCATAATGGATATAAGTCTCAGAATGATGGATCTCACTCACAGCATAATAGATCATATTCACTTTGTGATTGATCTCAGTCTCGGCATGATGGATCTCAGTCTCAGCAGAATGGATCTCAGTGTCACCACGATGGATCTCTGTCTCAGCATGTAGAATCTCAGTCTCAGTGTGATGGATCTCATTCGCTGCCTGATGGATCTCAGTCTCAGCATGATGGATCTCTGTCCCAGCAGGATGGATCTCAGTGTCACCACGATGGTTCTCAGTCTCAGCATGATGGATCTCAGTCTCAGAATGATGGATCTCAGTCACAGCATGATGGATCATAGTCACATTGCGATGTATCTCAGTCTCAGCATGATGGATCTCAGTCTCAGTCAGATGGATCTCAGTCTCAGCATGATGGATCTCAGTCACAGCATGATGGATCTCAGTCTCAGTGTGATGGATCTCAATCTCAGCATGATGGATCTCAGTCACAGCATGATGTATCTCTGTCTCAGTGTGACGGATCTCAGTTTCACCTTGAAGAATCTCCGTCTCAGAATGATGGATCTCACTCGCAGCATGATGGATCATAATCACATTGCGATGGATCTCAGTCTCAGCATGATGGATCTCAGTCTCAGCATGATGGATCTTCTCCTCAGCATGATGGATTTCCGTCTCAGCGTGATAGATCTCAGTGTCAAATTGATGGATCTCAGTCACAGCATGATGGATCTCTGTCTCTGAATGTTGGATCTCAGTCACAGCATGATGGATCATAGTCTCAGTGTAATGGATCTCACTCTCAGCATGATGGATCTCAGTCTCAGTGTGATGGATCTCAGTCTCAGTGTTATGGATCTCTGACTCAGCATGATGGATCATAATCACAATGCGTTGGATCTCAGTCTCAGCATGATGGATCTCAGGCTCAGCATGATGGATCTCATTCTCAGCATGATGGATTTCTGTCTCAGTGTGATAGGTCTCAGTCTCAGAATGTTGGATCGCAGTCACAGCATGATTGATCTCTGTCTCAGAATGATGGATCTTAGTCACAGCATGATGGATCATAATCTCAGTGTAATGGATCTCAGTCTCAGCATGATGGATCTCAGTCTCAGTGTGATGGATTTCAGTCTCAGCATGATGGTTCTCAGTCTCAGTACAATGGAAGTCAGTCACAACATAATCGATCTCAGCCTCAGCATGAAAGTTCAAATTCTTAGTGCCATGCAAATCAGTTTCAGTATGATGGCTCACTGGATCAGCATGATGGATCTCAGTCGCAACATGACAGATCTCAGTCTCAGTGTGATGGATCTCAGTCTCGGCATGATGGATCTCAGTCTCAGCAGGATGGATCTCAGTGTCACCCTGATGGATCTCTGTCTCAGCATGATGGATCTCAGTCTCAGTGTGATGGATCTCATTCGCTGCATGATGGATCTCAGTCACAGCATGATGGATCTCTGTCTCAGCATGATGGATCTCAGTCTCAGTGTGATGGATCTCAGTCTCAGTGTGATGGATCTCAGTCTCAGCATGATGGATCTTCTTCTCATCATGATTGGTTTCTGTCTCAGTGTGATAGGTCTCAGTCTCAAAATGATGGATCTCAGTCACAGCATGATGGATCTCTGTCTCAGAATGATGGATCTCAGTCACAGCATGATGGATCTTAGTCTCAGCATGATCGAGTTCTGTCTCAGAGTGATAAATCTAAGTCTCAGCAAAATCGATCTCAGTCTCAGAATGATGGATCTCAGTCACAGCATGATGGATCATAGTCTCAGTGTAATGGATCTCACTCTCAGCATAATGGATCTCAGTCTCAGTCTGATGGAACTCATTCTCAGCATGATGGATCTCAGTCTCAGCATGATGGCTCTCAGTCTCAGGGTTGTGGATCTCAGTCAAAGCATGATGGATATCTGTCTTAGTGTGACGGTTCTCAGTTTCAGCATGATGGTTCTCAATCTCAGAATTATGGATCTCAGTCTCCATGTGATCGATCTGTGTCTCAGCATGATGGATCTCAGTCTCAGCGTGATGGATGTCATTCACAGCATGATGGATTTCTGCCTCAGTGTTATAGATCTCAGTCTCAGCATGATGGATCTCAGTAACAGCATGATGGATCTCTGTCTCAGTGTGACGGATCTCAGTTTCAGCATGATGGATCTCAATCGCAGAATGATGGATCTCATTCACAGCATGATGGATCATAGTCTCAGTGTAATGGACCTCACTCTCAGCATGATGGATCTCAGTCTCAGTGTGATAGATCTCTGTCTCAGTGTGATGGATTTCAGACTCAGCCTGATGGATCTCAGTCTCAGTGCAATGATCTCAGTCACAGCATGATGGTTCACAATCTCAGCATGATGGATCTCAGTCTCCGTGTGATAGATCTCAGTCTCTGCATGATGGATCTCAATCTCAGAATGACGGATCTCAGTCACAGCATGATGGATCATAGTCTCAGTGCAATGGATCTCACTCTCAGCATGATGGATTTCAGTCTCAGTGTGATAGATCTCAGTCTAAGTCTGATGGATCTCAGTCTCAGCATGATGGATCTCAGTCACAGCATGATGGATCTCAGTGTCACCACGATGGATCTCAATCTCAGCATGATGGATCTCAGTCTCAGTGCAATGATCTCAGTCACAGCATGATGGTTCTCAATCTCAGCATGATGGATCTCAGTCTCAGAATGATGGATCTCAGTCACAGCATGATGGATCTCCGTCTCAGTGTGACAGATCTCAGTTTCAGCATGATGGATATAAGTCTCAGAATGATGGATCTCACTCACAGCATGATAGATCATAATCACATTGCGATGGATCTCAGTCTCGGCATGATGGATCTCAGTCTCAGCAGTATGGATCTCATTGTCACCACGATGGATCTCTGTCTCAGCATGTAGAATCTCAGTCTCAGTGTGATGGATCTCATTCGCTGCATGATGGATCTCAGTCTCAGCATGATGGATCTCTGTCCCAGCAGGATGGATCTCAGTGTCACCACGATGGATCTCAGTCTCAGCATGATGGATCTCAGTCTCAGAATGATGGATCTCAGTCACAGTCAGATGGATCATAGTCACATTGCGATGTATCTCAGTCTCAGCATGATGGATCTCAGTCTCAGTCAGATGGATCTCAGTCTCAGCATGATGGATCTCAGTCACAGCATGATGGATCTCAGTCACAGCATGATGTATCTCTGTCTCAGTGTGACGGATCTCAGTTTCAGCATGAAGGATCTCAGTCTCAGAATGATGGATCTCACTCGCAGCATGATGGATCATAATCACATTGCGATGGATTTCAGTCTCAGCATGATGGATCTCAGTCTCAGCATGATGGATCTCAGTCACAGCATGATGGATCTTCTCCTCAGCATGATGGATTTCTGTCTCAGTGTGATAGATCTCAGTCTCAAATTGATGGATCTCAGTCACAGCATGATGGATCTCTGTCTCAGAATGTTGGATCTCAGTCACAGCATGATGGATCATAGTCTCAGTGTAATGGATCTCACTCTCAGCATGATGGATCTCAGTCTCAGTGTGATGGATCTCAGTCTCAGCATGATGGATCATAATCACAATGCGTTGGATCTCAGTCTCAGCATGATGGATCTCAGTCTCAGCATGATGGATCTCATTCTCAGCATGATGGATTTCTGTCTCAGTGTGATAGGTCTCAGTCTCAGAATGATGGATCGCACTCACAGCATGATTGATCTCTGTCTCAGAATGATGGATCACAGTCACAGCATGATGGATCATAGTCTCAGTGTAATGGATCTCAGTCTCAGCATGATGGATCTCAGTCTCAGTGTGATGGATTTCAGTCTCAGCATGATGGTTCTCAGTCTCAGTACAATGGAAGTCAGTCACAACATAATGGATCTCAGCATCAGCATGAAAGTTCAAATTCTTAGTGCCATGCAATTCATTTTCAGTATGATGGCTCACTGGATCAGCATGATGGATCTCAGTCGCAACATGACAGATCTCACTCTCAGCATGATGGATCTCAGTCTCAGTGTGATAGATCTCTGTCTCAGTGTGATGGATT
The DNA here is from genome assembly GCF_017639515.1 of Carcharodon carcharias. Taxonomy (NCBI): domain Eukaryota; kingdom Metazoa; phylum Chordata; class Chondrichthyes; order Lamniformes; family Lamnidae; genus Carcharodon; species Carcharodon carcharias. Next base: position 164,945,988 of record NC_054477.1, on the reverse strand, counting down.
TCAGTCTCAGCCTGATGGATCTCAGTCTCAGTGCAATGATCTCAGTCACAGCATGATGGTTCACAATCTCAGCATGATGGATCTCAGTCTCCGTTTGATAGATCTCAGTCTCTGCATGATGGATCTCAATCTCAGAATGATGGATCTCAGTAACAGCATTATGGATCATAGTCTCAGTGCAATGGATCTCACTCTCAGCATGATGGATTTCAGTCTCAGTGTGATAGATCTCAGTCTAGGTCTGATGGATCTCAGTCTCAGCATGATGGATCTCAGTCACAGCATGATGGATCTCAGTGTCACCACGATGGATCTCAATCTCAGCATGATGGATCTCAGTCTCAGTGCAATGATCTCAGTCACAGCATGATGGTTCTCAATCTCAGCATGATGGATCTCAGTCTCAGAATGATGGATCTCAGTCACAGCATGATGGATCTCCGTCTCAGTGTGACAGATCTCAGTTTCACCATGATGGATATAAGTCTCAGAATGATGGATCTCACTCACAGCATGATAGATCATAATCACATTGCGATGGATCTCAGTCTCGGCATGATGGATCTCAGTCTCAGCAGGATGGATCTCAGTGTCACCACGTTGGATCTCTGTCTCAGCATGTAGAATCTCAGTCTCAGTGTGATGGATCTCATTCGCTGCATGATGGGTCTCAGTCTCAGCATGATGGATCTCTGTCCCAGCAGGATGGATCTCAGTGTCACCACGATGGAACTCAGTCTCAGCATGATGGATCTCAGTCTCAGAATGATGGATCTCAGTCACAGTCAGATGGATCATAGTCACATTGCGATGTATCTCAGTCTCAGCATGATGGATCTCAGTCTCAGTCAGATGGATCTCAGTCTCAGCATGATGGATCTCAGTCACAGCATGATGGATCTCAGTCACAGCATGATGTATCTCTGTCTCAGTGTGACGGATCTCAGTTTCAGCATGAAGGATCTCAGTCTCAGAATGATGGATCTCACTCACAGCATGATGGATCATAATCACATTGCGATGGATCTCAGTCTCAGCATGATGGATCTCAGTCTCAGCATGATGGATCTCAGTCACAGCATGATGGATCTTCTCCTCAGCATGATGGATTTCTGTCTCAGTGTGATAGATCTCAGTCTCAAATTGATGGATCTCAGTCACAGCATGATGGATCTCTGTCTCAGAATGTTGGATCTCAGTCACAGCATGATGGATCATAGTCTCAGTGTAATGGATCTCACTCTCAGCATGATGGATCTCAGTCTCAGTGTGATGGATCTCAGTCTCAGTGTTATGGATCTCAGTCTCAGCATGATGGATCATAATCACAATGCGTTGGATCTCAGTCTCAGCATGATGGATCTCAGTCTCAGCATGATGGATCTCATTCTCAGCATGATGGATTTCTGTCTCAGTGTGATAGGTCTCAGTCTCAGAATGATGGATCGCACTCACAGCATGATTGATCTCTGTCTCAGAATGATGGATCGCAGTCACAGCATGATGGATCATAGTCTCAGTGTAATGGATCTCAGTCTCAGCATGATGGATCTCAGTCTCAGTGTGATGGATTTCAGTCTCAGCATGATGGTTCTCAGTCTCAGTACAATGGAAGTCAGTCACAACATAATGGATCTCAGCCTCAGCATGAAAGTTCAAATTCTTAGTGCCATGCAATTCATTTTCAGTATGATGGCTCACTGGATCAGCATGATGGATCTCAGTCGCAACATGACAGATCTCACTCTCAGCATGATGGATCTCAGTCTCAGTGTGATAGATCTCAGTCTCAGTGTGATGGATTTCAGTCTCAGCATGATGGTTCTCAGTCTCAGTACAATGGAAGTCAGTCACAACATAATGGATCTCAGCCTCAGCATGAAAGTTCAAATTATTAGTGCCATGCAATTCATTTTCAGTATGATGGCTCACTGGATCAGCATGATGGATCTCAGTCGCAACATGACAGATCTCAGTCTCAGCGTGATGGATCTCAGTCTCAGCATGATGGATCTCAGTCTCAGCAGGATGGATCTCAGGGTCACCATGATGGATATCTGTCTCAGCATGATGCATCTCAGTTTCAGTGTGATGGATCTTAGTGTCACCACGATGGATCTCTGTCTCAGCATGATGGATCTCAGTCTCAGTGCAATGATCTCAGTCACAGCATGATGGTTCTCAATCTCAGCATGATGGATCTCAGTCTCAGAATGATGGATCTCAGTCACAGCATGATGGATCTCCGTCTCAGTGTGACAGATCTCAGTTTCAGCATAATGGATATAAGTCTCAGAAGGATGGATCTCACTCACAGCATAATAGATCATATTCACATTGTGATTGATCTCAGTCTCAGCATGATGGATCTCAGTCTCAGCAGAATGGATCTCAGTGTCACCACGATGGATCGCTGTCTCAGCATGTAGAATCTCAGTCTCAGTGTGATGGATCTCATTCGCTGCATGTTGGATCTCAGTCTCAGCATGATGGATCTCTGTCCCAGCAGGATGGATCTCAGTGTCACCACGATGGTTCTCAGTCTCAGCATGATGGATCTCAGTCTCAGAATGATGGATCTCAGTCACAGCATGATGGATCATAGTCACATTGCGATGTATCTCAGTCTCAGCATGATGGATCTCAGTCTAAGTCAGATTGATCTCATTTTCAGCATGATGGATCTCAGTCACAGCATGATGGATCTCAGTCTCAGTGTGATGGATCTCAATCTCAGCATGATGGATCTCAGTCACAGCATGATGTATCTCTGTCTCAGTGTGACGGATCTCAGTTTCACCTTGAAGGATCTCAGTCTCAGAATGATGGAACTCACTCGCAGCATGATGGATCATAGTCACATTGCGATGGATCTCAGTCTCAGTGTTATGGATCTCAGTCTCAGCATGATGGATCTTCTCCTCAGCATGATGGATTTCTGTCTCAGCGTGATAGATCTCAGTGTCAAACTGATGGATCTCAGTCACAGCATGATGGATCTCTGTCTCAGAATGTTGGATCTCAGTCACAGCATGATGGATCATAGTCTCAGTGTAATGGATCTCACTCTCAGCATGATGGATCTCAGTCTCAGTGTGATGGATCTCAGTCTCAGTGTTATGGATCTCAGACTCAGCATGATGGATCATAATCACAATGCGTTGGATCTCAGTCTCAGCATGATGGATCTCAGGCTCAGCATGATGGATCTCATTCTCAGCATGATGGATTTCTGTCTCAGTGTGATAGGTCTCAGTCTCAGAATGTCGGATCGCAGTCACAGCATGATTGATCTCTGTCTCAGAATGATGGATCTTAGTCACAGCATGATGGATCATAATCTCAGTGTAATGGATCTCAGTCTCAGCATGATGGATCTCAGTCTCAGTGTGATGGATTTCAGTCTCAGCATGATGGTTCTCAGTCTCAGTACAATGGAAGTCAGTCACAACATAATGGATCTCAGCCTCAGCATGAAAGTTCAAATTCTTAGTGCCATGCAATTCATTTTCAGTATGATGGCTCACTGGATCAGCATGATGGATCTCAGTCGCAACATGACAGATCTCAGTCTCAGCGTGATGGATCTCAGTCTCAGCATGATGGATCTCAGTCTCAGCAGGATGGATCTCAGGGTCACCATGATGGATATCTGTCTCAGCATGATGCATCTCAGTTTCAGTGTGATGGATCTCATTCGCTGCATGTTGGATCTCAGTCTCAGCATGATGGATCTCTGTCCCAGCAGGATGGATCTCAGTGTCACCACGATGGTTCTCAGTCTCAGCATGATGGATCTCAGTCTCAGAATGATGGATCTCAGTCACAGCATGATGGATCATAGTCACATTGCGATGTATCTCAGTCTCAGCATGATGGATCTCAGTCTAAGTCAGATTGATCTCATTTTCAGCATGATGGATCTCAGTCACAGCATGATGGATCTCAGTCTCAGTGTGATGGATCTCAATCTCAGCATGATGGATCTCAGTCACAGCATGATGTATCTCTGTCTCAGTGTGACGGATCTCAGTTTCACCTTGAAGGATCTCAGTCTCAGAATGATGGATCTCACTCGCAGCATGATGGATCATAATCACATTGCGATGGATCTCAGTCTCAGTGTTATGGATCTCAGTCTCAGCATGATGGATCTTCTCCTCAGCATGATGGATTTCTGTCTCAGTGTGATAGATCTCAGTGTCAAATTGATGGATCTCAGTCACAGCATGATGGATCTCTGTCTCAGAATGTTGGATCTCAGTCACAGCATGATGGATCATAGTCTCAGTGTAATGGATCTCAGTCTCAGCATGATGGATCTCAGTCTCAGTGTGATGGATCTCAGTCTCAGTGTTATGGATCTCAGACTCAGCATGATGGATCATAATCACAATGCGTTGGATCTCAGTCTCAGCATGATGGATCTCAGGCTCAGCATGATGGATCTCATTCTCAGCATGATGGATTTCTGTCTCAGTGTGATAGGTCTCAGTCTCAGAATGTTGGATCGCAGTCACAGCATGATTGATCTCAGTCTCAGTGTGATGGATTTCAGTCTCAGCATGATGGTTCTCAGTCTCAGTACAATGGAAGTCAGTCACAACATAATGGATCTCAGCCTCAGCATGAAAGTTCAAATTCTTAGTGCCATGCAATTCAGTTTCAGTATGATGGCTCACTGGATCAGCATGATGGATCTCAGTCGCAACATGACAGATCTCAGTCTCAGAGTGATGGATCTCAGTCTCGGCATGATGGATCTCAGTCTCAGCAGGATGGATCTCAGTGTCACCCTGATGGATGTCTGTCTCAGCATGATGGATCTCAGTCTCAGTGTGATGGATCTCATTCGCTGCATGATGGATCTCAGTCACAGCATGATGGATCTCTGTCTCAGCATGATGGATCTCAGTCTCAGTGTGATGGATCTCAGTTTCAGTGTGATGGATCTCAGTCTCAGCATGATGGATCTTCTTCTCATCATGATTGGTTTCTGTCTCAGTGTGATAGGTCTCAGTCTCAAAATGATGGATCTCAGTCACAGCATGATGGATCTCTGTCTCAGAATGATGGATCTCAGTCACAGCATGATGGATCTTAGTCTCAGCATGATGGAGTTCTGTCTCAGAGTGATAAATCTAAGTCTCAGCAAAATCGATCTCAGTCTCAGAATGATGGATCTCAGTCACAGCATGATGGATCATAGTCTCAGTGTAATGGATCTCACTCTCAGCATGATGGATCTCAGTCTCAGTCTGATGGAACTCATTCTCAGCATGATGGATCTCAGTCTCAGCATGATGGCTCTCAGTCTTAGGGTTGTGGATCTCAGTCAAAGCATGATGGATCTCTGTCTTAGTGTGACGGTTCTCAGTTTCAGCATGATGGTTCTCAATCTCAGAATTATGGATCTCAGTCTCCATGTGATCGATCTGTGTCTCAGCATGATGGATCTCAGTCTCAGCGTGATGGATGTCATTCACAGCATGATGGATTTCTGCCTCAGTGTTATAGATCTCAGTCTCAGCATGATGGATCTCAGTAACAGCATGATGGATCTCTGTCTCAGTGTGACGGATCTCAGTTTCAGCATGATGGATCTCAACCTCAGAATGATGGATCTCATTCACAGCATGATGGATCATAGTCTCAGTGTAATGGACCTCACTCTCAGCATGATGGATCTCAGTCTCAGTGTGATAGATCTCTGTCTCAGTGTGATGGATTTCAGTCTCAGCCTGATGGATCTCAGTCTCAGTGCAATGATCTCAGTCACAGCATGATGGTTCACAATCTCAGCATGATGGATCTCAGTCTCCGTGTGATAGATCTCAGTCTCTGCATGATGGATCTCAATCTCAGAATGACGGATCTCAGTCACAGCATGATGGATCATAGTCAAGTGCAATGGATCTCACTCTCAGCATGATGGATTTCAGTCTCAGTGTGATAGATCTCAGTCTAAGTCTGATGGATCTCAGTCTCAGCATGATGGATCTCAGTCACAGCATGATGGATCTCAGTGTCACCACGATGGATCTCAATCTCAGCATGATGGATCTCAGTCTCAGTGCAATGATCTCAGTCACAGCATGATGGTTCTCAATCTCAGCATGATGGATCTCAGTCTCAGAATGATGGATCTCAGTCACAGCATGATGGATCTCCGTCTCAGTGTGACAGATCTCAGTTTCAGCATGATGGATCTAAGTCTCAGAATGATGGATCTCACTCACAGCATCATAGATCATAATCACATTGCGATGGATCTCAGTCTCGGCATGATGGAACTCAGTCTCAGCAGGATGGATCTCAGTGTCACCACGATGGATCTCTGTCTCAGCATGTAGAATCTCAGTCTCAGTGTGATGGATCTCATTCGCTACATGATGGGTCTCAGTCTCAGCATGATGGATCTCTGTCCCAGCAGGATGGATCTCAGTGTCACCACGATGGAACTCAGTCTCAGCATGATGGATCTCAGTCTCAGAATGATGGATCTCAGTCACAGTCAGATGGATCATAGTCACATTGCGATGTATCTCAGTCTCAGCATGATGGATCTCAGTCTCAGTCAGATGGATCTCAGTCTCAGCATGATGGATCTCAGTCACAGCATGATGGATCTCAGTCACAGCATGATGTATCTCTGTCTCAGTGTGACGGATCTCAGTTTCACCTTGAAGGATCTCAGTCTCAGAATGATGGATCTCACTCACAGCATGATGGATCATAATCACATTGCGATGGATCTCAGTCTCAGCATGATGGATCTCAGTCTCAGCATGATGGATCTCAGTCACAGCATGATGGATCTTCTCCTCAGCATGATGGATTTCTGTCTCAGTGTGATAGATCTCAGTCTCAAATTGATGGATCTCAGTCACAGCATGATGGATCTCTGTCTCAGAATGTTGGATCTCAGTCACAGCATGATGGATCATAGTCTCAGTGTAATGGATCTCACTCTCAGCATGATGGATCTCAGTCTCAGTGTGATGGATCTCAGTCTCAGTGTTATAGATCTCAGTCTCAGTATGATGGATCTCAGTAACAGCATGATGGATCTCTGTCTCAGTGTGACGGATCTCAGTTTCAGCATGATGGATCTCAATCGCAGAATGATGGATCTCATTCACAGCATGATGGATCATAGTCTCAGTGTAATGGATCTCACTCTCAGCATGATGGATCTCAGTCTCAGTGTGATGGATCTCAGTCTCTGTGTTATGGATCTCAGTCTCAGCATGATGGATCATAATCACAATGCGTTGGATCTCAGTCTCAGCATGATGGATCTCTGTCTCAGAATGTTGGATCTCAGTCACAGCATGATGGATCATAGTCTCAGTGTAATGGATCTCACTCTCAGCATGATGGATCTCAGTCTCAGTGTGATGGATCTCAGTCTCAGTGTTATGGATCTCAGTCTCAGCATGATGGATCTCAGTCTCAGCATGATGGATCTCATTCTCAGCATGATGGATTTCTGTCTCAGTGTGATAGGTCTCAGTCTCAGAATGATGGACCGCATTCACAGCATGATTGATCTCTGTCTCAGAATGATGGATCGCAGTCACAGCATGATGGATCATAGTCTCAGTGTAATGGATCTCAGTCTCAGCATGATGGATCTCAGTCTCAGTGTGATGGATTTCAGTCTCAGCATGATGGTTCTCAGTCTCAGTACAATGGAAGTCAGTCACAACATAATGGATCTCAGCCTCAGCATGAAAGTTCAAATTCTTAGTGCCATGCAATTCATTTTCAGTATGATGGCTCACTGGATCAGCATGATGGATCTCAGTCGCAACATGACAGATCTCACTCTCAGCATGATGGATCTCAGTCTCAGTGTGATAGATCTCTGTCTCAGTGTGATGGATTTCAATCTCAGCCTGATGGATCTCAGTCTCAGTGCAATGATCTCAGTCACAGCATTATGGTTCACAATCTCAGCATGATGGATCTCAGTCTCCGTGTGATAGATCTCAGTCTCTGCATGATGGATCTCAATCTCAGAATGATGGATCTCAGTAACAGCATGATGGATCATAGTCTCAGTGCAATGGATCTCACTCTCAGCATGATGGATTTCAGTCTCAGTGTGATAGATCTCAGTCTAGGTCTGATGGATCTCAGTCTCAGCATGATGGATCTCAGTCACAGCATGATGGATCTCAGTGTCACCACGATGGATCTCAATCTCAGCATGATGGATCTCAGTCTCAGTGCAATGATCTCAGTCACAGCATGATGGTTCTCAATCTCAGCATGATGGATCTCAGTCTCAGAATGATGGATCTCAGTCACAGCATGATGGATCTCCGTCTCAGTGTGACAGATCTCAGTTTCAGCATGATGGATATAAGTCTCAGAATGATGGATCTCACTCACAGCATGATAGATCATAATCACATTGCGATGGATCTCAGTCTCGGCATGATGGATCTCAGTCTCAGCAGGATGGATCTCAGTGTCACCACGATGGATCTCTGTCTCAGCATGTAGAATCTCAGTCTCAGTGTGATGGATCTCATTCGCTGCATGATGGGTCTCAGTCTCAGCATGATGGATCTCTGTCCCAGCAGGATGGATCTCAGTGTCACCACGATGGAACTCAGTCTCAGCATGATGGATCTCAGTCTCAGAATGATGGATCTCAGTCACAGTCAGATGGATCATAGTCACATTGCGATGTATCTCAGTCTCAGCATGATGGATCTCAGTCTCAGTCAGATGGATCTCAGTCTCAGCATGATGGATCTCAGTCACAGCATGATGGATCTCAGTCACAGCATGATGTATCTCTGTCTCAGTGTGACGGATCTCAGTTTCAGCATGAAGGATCTCAGTCTCAGAATGATGGATCTCACTCACAGCATGATGGATCATAATCACATTGCGATGGATCTCAGTCTCAGCATGATGGATCTCAGTCTCAGCATGATGGATCTCAGTCACAGCATGATGGATCTTCTCCTCAGCATGATGGATTTCTGTCTCAGTGTGATAGATCTCAGTCTCAAATTGATGGATCTCAGTCACAGCATGATGGATCTCTGTCTCAGAATGTTGGATCTCAGTCACAGCATGATGGATCATAGTCTCAGTGTAATGGATCTCACTCTCAGCATGATGGATCTCAGTCTCAGTGTGATGGATCTCAGTCTCAGTGTTATGGATCTCAGTCTCAGCATGATGGATCATAATCACAATGCGTTGGATCTCAGTCTCAGCATGATGGATCTCAGTCTCAGCATGATGGATCTCATTCTCAGCATGATGGATTTCTGTCTCAGTGTGATAGGTCTCAGTCTCAGAATGATGGATCGCACTCACAGCATGATTGATCTCTGTCTCAGAATGATGGATCGCAGTCACAGCATGATGGATCATAGTCTCAGTGTAATGGATCTCAGTCTCAGCATGATGGATCTCAGTCTCAGTGTGATGGATTTCAGTCTCAGCATGATGGTTCTCAGTCTCAGTACAATGGAAGTCAGTCACAACATAATGGATCTCAGCCTCAGCATGAAAGTTCAAATTATTAGTGCCATGCAATTCATTTTCAGTATGATGGCTCACTGGATCAGCATGATGGATCTCAGTCGCAACATGACAGATCTCACTCTCAGCATGATGGATCTCAGTCTCAGTGTGATAGATCTCTGTCTCAGTGTGATGGATTTCAGTCTCAGCCTGATGGATCTCAGTCTCAGTGCAATGATCTCAGTCACAGCATGATGGTTCACAATCTCAGCATGATGGATCTCAGTCTCCGTGTGATAGATCTCAGTCTCTGCATGATGGATCTCAATCTCAGAATGCTGGATCTCAGTAACAGCATGATGGATCATAGTCTCAGTGCAATGGATCTCACTCTCAGCATGATGGATTTCAGTCTCAGTGTGATAGATCTCAGTCTAGGTCTGATGGATCTCAGTCTCAGCATGATGGATCTCAGTCACAGCATGATGGATCTCAGTGTCACCACGATGGATCTCAATCTCAGCATGATGGATCTCAGTCTCAGTGCAATGATCTCAGTCACAGCATGATGGTTCTCAAACAAAAACAGAATTACCTGGAAAAACTCAGCAGGTCTGGCAGCATCGGCGGAGAAGAAAAGAGTTGACGTTTCGAGTCCTCATGAAGGGTCATGAGGACTCGAAACGTCAACTGTTTTCTTCTCTGCCGATGCTGCCAGACCCGCTGAGTTTTTCCAGGTAATTCTGTTTTTGTTTTGGATTTCCAGCATCCGCAGTTTTTTTGTTTTTATGATGGTTCTCAATCTCAGCATGATGGATCTCAGTCTCAGAATGATGGATCTCAGTCACAACATGATGGATCTCCGTCTCAGTGTGACAGATCTCAGTTTCAGCATGATCGATATAAGTCTCAGAATGATGGATCTGACTCACAGCATGATAGATCATAATCACATTGCGATGGATCTCAGTCTCGGCATGATGGATCTCAGTCTCAGCAGGATGGATCTCAGTGTCACCACGATGGATCTCTGTCTCAGCATGTAGAATCTCAGTCTCAGTGTGATGGATCTCATTCGCTGCATGATGGATCTCAGTCTCAGCATGATGGATCTCAGTCTCAGCAGTATGGATCTCAGTGTCACCACGATGGATCTCTGTCTCAGCATGTAGAATCTCAGTCTCGGTGTGATGGATCTCATTCGCTGCATGGTGGATCTCAGTCTCAGCATGATGGATCTCTGTCCCAGCAGGATGGATCTCAGTGTCACCACGATGGATCTCAGTCTCAGCATGATGGATCTCAGTCTCAGAATGATGGATCTCAGTCACAGTCAGATGGATCATAGTCACATTGCGATGTATCTCAGTCTCAGCATGATGGATCTCAGTCTCAGTCAGATGGATCTCAGTCTCAGCATGATGGATCTCAGTCACAGCATGATGGATCTCAGTCACAGCATGATGTATCTCTGTCTCAGTGTGACGGATCTCAGTTTCAGCATGAAGGATCTCAGTCTCAGAATGATGGATCTCACTCACAGCATGATGGATCATAATCACATTGCGATGGATCTCAGTCTCAGCATGATGGATCTCAGTCTCAGCATGATGGATCTCAGTCACAGCATGATGGATCTTCTCCTCAGCATGATGGATTTCTGTCTCAGTGTGATAGATCTCAGTCTCAGAATGTTGGATCTCAGTCACAGCATGATGGATCATAGTCTCAGTGTAATGGATCTCACTCTCAGCATGATGGATCTCAGTCTCAGTGTGATGGATCTCAGTCTCAGTGTTATTGGATCTCAGTCTCAGCATGATGGATCTCAGTCTCAGCATGATGGATCTCATTCTCAGCATGATGGATTTCTGTCTCAGCGTGATAGGTCTCAGTCTCAAAATGATGGACCGCACTCACAGCATGATTGATCTCTGTCTCAGAATGATGGATCGCAGTCACAGCATGATGGATCATAGTCTCAGTGTAATGTATCTCAGTCTCAGCATGATGGATCTCAGTCTCAGTGTGATGGATTTCAGTCTCAGCATGATGGTTCTCAGTCTCAGTACAATGGAAGTCAGTCACAACATAATGGATCTCAGCCTCAGCATGAAAGTTCAAATTCTTAGTGCCATGCAATTCATTTTCAGTATGATGGCTCACTGGATCAGCATGATGGATCTCAGTCGCAACATGACAGATCTCAGTCTCAGTGTGATGGATCTCAGTCTCAGCATGATGGATCTCAGTCTCAGCAGGATGGATCTCAGGGTCACCATGATGGATATCTGTCTCAGCATGATGGATCTCAGTTTCAGTGTGATGGATCTCAGTGTCACCACGATGGATCTCTGTCTCAGCATGATGGATCTCAGTCTCAGTGCAATGATCTCAGTCACAGCATGATGGTTCTCAATCTCAGCATGATGGATCTCAGTCTCAGAATGATGGATCTCAGTCACAGCATGATGGATCTCCGTCTCAGTGTGACAGATCTCAGTTTCAGCATGATGGATCTAAGTCTCAGAATGATGGATCTCACTCACAGCAAGATAGATCATAATCACATTGCGATGGATCTCAGTCTCGGCATGATGGAACTCAGTCTCAGCAGGATGGATCTCAGTGTCACCACGATGGATCTCTGTCTCAGCATGTAGAATCTCAGTCTCAGTGTGATGGATCTCATTCGCTACATGATGGGTCTCAGTCTCAGCATGATGGATCTCTGTCCCAGCAGGATGGATCTCAGTGTCACCACGATGGAACTCAGTCTCAGCATGATGGATCTCAGTCTCAGAATGATGGGTCTCAGTCACAGTCAGATGGATCATAGTCACATTGCGATGTATCTCAGTCTCAGCATGATGGATCTCAGTCTCAGTCAGATGGATCTCAGTCTCAGCATGATTGATCTCAGTCACAGCATGATGGATCTCAGTCACAGCATGATGTATCTCTGTCTCAGTGTGACGGATCTCAGTTTCACCTTGAAGGATCTCAGTCTCAGAATGATGGATCTCACTCACAGCATGATGGATCATAATCACATTGCGATGGATCTCAGTCTCAGCATGATGGATCTCAGTCTCAGCATGATGGATCTCAGTCACAGCATGATGGATCATAGTCTCAGTGTAATGGATCTCACTCTCAGCATGATGGATCTCAGTCTCAGTGTGATGGATCTCAGTCTCAGTGTTATAGATCTCAGTCTCAGCATGATGGATCTCAGTAACAGCATGATGGATCTCTGTCTCAGTGTGACGGATCTCAGTTTCAGCATGATGGATCTCAATCGCAGAATGATGGATCTCATTCACAGCATGATGGATCATAGTCTCAGTGTAATGGATCTCACTCTCAGCATGATGGATCTCAGTCTCAGTGTGATGGATCTCAGTCTCTGTGTTATGGATCTCAGTCTCAGCATGATGGATCATAATCACAATGCGTTGGATCTCAGTCTCAGCATGATGGATCTCAGGCTCAGCATGATGGATCTCATTCTCAGCATGATGGATTTCTGTCTCAGTGTGATAGGTCTCAGTCTCAGAATGATGGATCGCACTCACAGCATGATTGATCTCTGTCTCAGAATGATGGATCGCAGTCACAGCATGATGGATCATAGTCTCAGTGTAATGGATCTCAGTCTCAGCATGATGGATCTCAGTCTCAGTGTGATGGATTTCAGTCTCAGCATGATGGTTCTCAGTCTCAGTACAATGGAAGTCAGTCACAACATAATGGATCTCAGCCTCAGCATGAAAGTTCAAATTATTAGTGCCATGCAATTCATTTTCAGTATGATGGCTCACTGGATCAGCATGATGGATCTCAGTCGCAACATGACAGATCTCACTCTCAGCATGATGGATCTCAGTCTCAGTGTGATAGATCTCTGTCTCAGTGTGATGGATTTCAATCTCAGCCTGATGGATCTCAGTCTCAGTGCAATGATCTCAGTCACAGCATGATGGTTCACAATCTCAGCATGATGGATCTCAGTCTCCGTGTGATAGATCTCAGTCTCTGCATGATGGATCTCAATCTCAGAATGATGGATCTCAGTAACAGCATGATGGATCATAGTCTCAGTGCAATGGATCTCACACTCAGCATGATGGATTTCAGTCTCAGTGTGATAGATCTCAGTCTAGGTCTGATGGATCTCAGTATCAGCATGATGGATCTCAGTCACAGCATGATGGATCTCAGTGTCACCACGATGGATCTCAATCTCAGCATGATGGATCTCAGTCTCAGTGCAATGATCTCAGTCACAGCATGATGGTTCTCAATCTCAGCATGATGGATCTCAGTCTCAGAATGATGGATCTCAGTCACAGCATGATGGATCTCCGTCTCAGTGTGACAGATCTCAGTTTCAGCATGATCGATATAAGTCTCAGAATGATGGATCTCACTCACAGCATGATAGATCATAATCACATTGCGATGGATCTCAGTCTCGGCATGATGGATCTCAGTCTCAGCAGGATGGATCTCAGTGTCACCACGATGGATCTCTGTCTCAGCATGTAGAATCTCAGTCTCAGTGTGATGGATCTCATTCGCTGCATGATGGGTCTCAGTCTCAGCATGATGGATCTCTGTCCCAGCAGGATGGATCTCAGTGTCACCACGATGGAACTCAGTCTCTGCATGATGGATCTCAGTCTCAGAATGATGGATCTCAGTCACAGTCAGATGGATCATAGTCACATTGCGATGTATCTCAGTCTCAGCATGATGGATCTCAGTCTCAGTCAGATGGATCTCAGTCTCAGCATGATGGATCTCAGTCACAGCATGATGGATCTCAGTCACAGCATGATGTATCTCTGTCTCAGTGTGACGGATCTCAGTTTCAGCATGAAGGATCTCAGTCTCAGAATGATGGATCTCACTCACAGCATGATGGATCATAATCACATTGCGATGGATCTCAGTCTCAGCATGATGGATCTCAGTCTCAGCATGATGGATCTCAGTCACAGCATGATGGATCTTCTCCTCAGCATGATGGATTTCTGTCTCAGTGTGATAGATCTCAGTCTCAAATTGATGGATCTCAGTCACAGCATGATGGATCTCTGTCTCAGAATGTTGGATCTCAGTCACAGCATGATGGATCATAGTCTCAGTGTAATGGATCTCACTCTCAGCATGATGGATCTCAGTCTCAGTGTGATGGATCTCAGTCTCAGTGTTATGGATCTCAGTCTCAGCATGATGGATCATAATCACAATGCGTTGGATCTCAGTCTCAGCATGATGGATCTCAGTCTCAGCATGATGGATCTCATTCTCAGCATGATGGATTTCTGTCTCAGTGTGATAGGTCTCAGTCTCAGAATGATGGATCGCACTCACAGCATGATTGATCTCTGTCTCAGAATGATGGATCGCAGTCACAGCATGATGGATCATAGTCTCAGTGTAATGGATCTCAGTCTCAGCATGATGGATCTCAGTCTCAGTGTGATGGATTTCAGTCTCAGCATGATGGTTCTCAGTCTCAGTACAATGGAAGTCAGTCACAACATAATGGATCTCAGCCTCAGCATGAAAGTTCAAATTATTAGTGCCATGCAATTCATTTTCAGTATGATGGCTCACTGGATCAGCATGATGGATCTCAGTCGCAACATGACAGATCTCACTCTCAGCATGATGGATCTCAGTCTCAGTGTGATAGATCTCTGTCTCAGTGTGATGGATTTCAGTCTCAGCCTGATGGATCTCAGTCTCAGTGCAATGATCTCAGTCACAGCATGATGGTTCACAATCTCAGCATGATGGATCTCAGTCTCCGTGTGATAGATCTCAGTCTCTGCATGATGGATCTCAATCTCAGAATGCTGGATCTCAGTAACAGCATGATGGATCATAGTCTCAGTGCAATGGATCTCACTCTCAGCATGATGGATTTCAGTCTCAGTGTGATAGATCTCAGTCTAGGTCTGATGGATCTCAGTCTCAGCATGATGGATCTCAGTCACAGCATGATGGATCTCAGTGTCACCACGATGGATCTCAATCTCAGCATGATGGATCTCAGTCTCAGTGCAATGATCTCAGTCACAGCATGATGGTTCTCAAACAAAAACAGAATTACCTGGAAAAACTCAGCAGGTCTGGCAGCATCGGCGGAGAAGAAAAGAGTTGACGTTTCGAGTCCTCATGAAGGGTCATGAGGACTCGAAACGTCAACTGTTTTCTTCTCCGCCGATGCTGCCAGACCCGCTGAGTTTTTCCAGGTAATTCTGTTTTTGTTTTGGATTTCCAGCATCCGCAGTTTTTTTGTTTTTATGATGGTTCTCAATCTCAGCATGATGGATCTCAGTCTCAGAATGATGGATCTCAGTCACAGCATGATGGATCTCCGTCTCAGTGTGACAGATCTCAGTTTCAGCATGATCGATATAAGTCTCAGAATGATGGGTCTCACTCACAGCATGATAGATCATAATCACATTGCGATGGATCTCAGTCTCGGCATGATGGATCTCAGTCTCAGCAGGATGGATCTCAGTGTCACCACGATGGATCTCTGTCTCAGCATGTAGAATCTCAGTCTCAGTGTGATGGATCTCATTCGCTGCATGATGGATCTCAGTCTCAGCATGATGGATCTCAGTCTCAGCAGTATGGATCTCAGTGTCACCACGATGGATCTCTGTCTCAGCATGTAGAATCTCAGTCTCGGTGTGATGGATCTCATCGCTGCATGGTGGATCTCAGTCTCAGCATGATGGATCTCTGTCCCAGCAGGATGGATCTCAGTGTCACCACGATGGATCTCAGTCTCAGCATGATGGATCTCAGTCTCAGAATGATGGATCTCAGTCACAGTCAGATGGATCATAGTCACATTGCGATGTATCTCAGTCTCAGCATGATGGATCTCAGTCTCAGTCAGATGGATCTCAGTCTCAGCATGATGGATCTCAGTCACAGCATGATGGATCTCAGTCACAGCATGATGTATCTCTGTCTCAGTGTGACGGATCTCAGTTTCAGCATGAAGGATCTCAGTCTCAGAATGATGGATCTCACTCACAGCATGATGGATCATAATCACATTGCGATGGATCTCAGTCTCAGCATGATGGATCTCAGTCTCAGCATGATGGATCTCAGTCACAGCATGATGGATCTTCTCCTCAGCATGATGGATTTCTGTCTCAGTGTGATAGATCTCAGTCTCAAATTGATGGATCTCAGTCACAGCATGATGGATCTCAGTCTCAGCAGAATGGATCTCAGTGTCACCACGATGGATCTCAGTCTGAGCATGTAGAATCTCAGTCTCAGTGTGATGGATCTCATTCGCTGCATGATGGATCTCAGTCTCAGCATGATGGATCTCTGTCCCAGCAGGATGGATCTCAGTGTCACCACGATGGTTCTCAGTCTCAGCATGATGGATCTCAGTCTCAGAATGATGGATCTCAGTCACAGCATGATGGATCATAGTCACATTGCGATGTATCTCAGTCTCAGCATGATGGATCTCAGTCTCAGTCAGATGGATCTCAGTCTCAGCATGATGGATCTCAGTCACAGCATGATGGATCTCAGTCTCAGTGTGATGGATCTCAATCTCAGCATGATGGATCTCAGTCACAGCATGATGTATCTCTGTCTCAGTGTGACGGATCTCAGTTTCACCTTGAAGGATCTCAGTCTCAGAATGATGGATCTCACTCGCAGCATGATGGATCATAATCACATTGCGATGGATCTCAGTCTCAGCATGATGGATCTCAGTCTCAGCATGATGGATCTTCTCCTCAGCATGATGGATTTCTGTCTCAGCGTGATAGATCTCAGTGTCAAATTGATGGATCTCAGTCACAGCATGATGGATTTCTGTCTCAGTGTGATAGGTCTCAGTCTCAGAATGATGGACCGCACTCACAGCATGATTGATCTCTGTCTCAGAATGATGGATCGCAGTCACAGCATGATGGATCATAGTCTCAGTGTAATGGATCTCAGTCTCAGCATGATGGATCTCAGTCTCAGTGTGATGGATTTCAGTCTCAGCATGATGGTTCTCAGTCTCAGTACAATGGAAGTCAGTCACAACATAATGGATCTCAGCCTCAGCATGAAAGTTCAAATTCTTAGTGCCATGCAATTCATTTTCAGTATGATGGCTCACTGGATCAGCATGATGGATCTCAGTCGCAACATGACAGATCTCAGTCTCAGTGTGATGGATCTCAGTCTCAGCATGATGGATCTCAGTCTCAGCAGGATGGATCTCAGGGTCACCATGATGGATATCTGTCTCAGCATGATGGATTTCAGTTTCAGTGTGATGGATCTCAGTGTCACCACGATGGATCTCTGTCTCAGTATGATGGATCTCAGTCTCAATGCAATGATCTCAGTCACAGCATGATGGTTCTCAATCTCAGCATGATGGATCTCAGTCTCAGAATGATGGATCTCAGTCACAGCATGATGGATCTCCGTCTCAGTGTGACAGATCTCAGTTTCAGCATAATGGATATAAGTCTCAGAATGATGGATCTCACTCACAGCATAATAGATCATATTCACATTGTGATTGATCTCAGTCTCAGCATGATGGATCTCAGTCTCAGCAGAATGGATCTCAGTGTCACCACGATGGATCTCAGTCTCAGCATGTAGAATCTCAGTCTCAGTGTGATGGATCTCAATCGCTGCATGATGGATCTCAGTCTCAGCATGATGGATCTCTGTCCCAGCAGGATGGATCTCAGTGTCACCACGATGGTTCTCAGTCTCAGCATGATGGATCTCAGTCTCAGAATGATGGATCTCAGTCACAGCATGATGGATCATAGTCACATTGCGATGTATCTCAGTCTCAGCATGATGGATCTCAGTCTCAGTCAGATGGATCTCAGTCTCAGCATGATGGATCTCAGTCACAGCATGATGGATCTCAGTCTCAGTGTGATGGATCTCAATCTCAGCATGATGGATCTCAGTCACAGCATGATGTATCTCTGTCTCAGTGTGACGGATCTCAGTTTCACCTTGAAGGATCTCAGTCTCAGAATGATGGATCTCACTCGCAGCATGATGGATCATAATCACATTGCGATGGATCTCAGTCTCAGCATGATGGATCTCAGTCTCAGCATGATGGATCTTCTCCTCAGCATGATGGATTTCTTTCTCAGCGTGATAGATCTCAGTGTCAAATTGATGGATCTCAGTCACAGCATGATGGATCTCTGTCTCAGAATGTTGGATCTCAGTCACAGCATGATGGATCATAGTCTCAGTGTAATGGATCTCACTCTCAGCATGATGGATCTCAGTCTCAGTGTGATGGATCTCAGTCTCAGTGTTATGGATCTCAGACTCAGCATGATGGATCGTAATCACAATGCGTTGGATCTCAGTCTCAGCATGATGGATCTCATTCTCAGCATGATGGATTTCTGTCTCAGTGTGATAGGTCTCAGTCTCAGAATGATGGATCGCAGTCACAGCATGATTGATCTCTGTCTCAGAATGATGGATCTCAGTCACAGCATGATGGATCATAGTCTCAGTGTAATGGATCTCAGTCTCAGCATGATGGATCTTAGTCTCAGTGTGATGGATTTCAGTCTCAGCATGATGGTTCTCAGTCTCAGTACCATGGAAGTCATTCACAACATAATGGATCTCAGCCTCAGCATGAAAGTTCAAATTCTTAGTGCCAAGCAATTCAGTTTCAGTATGATGGCTCACTGGATCAGCATGATGGATCTCAGTCGCAACATGACAGATCTTAGTCTCAGTGTGATGGATCTCAGTCTCGGCATGATGGATCTCAGTCTCAGCAGGATGGATCTCAATGTCACCATGATGGATCTCTGTCTCAGCATGATGGATCTCAGTCTCATTGTGATGAATCTCATTCGCTGCATGATGGATCTCAGTCACAGCATGATGGATATCTGTCTCAGCATGATGGATCTCAGTCTCAGTGTGATGAGTCTCAGTCTCAGCATGATGGATCTCAGTCTTAGCATGATGGATCTTCTTCTCATCATGATTGGTTTCTGTCTCAGTGTGATAGGTCTCAGTCTCAGCATGATGGATCTCAGTCACAGCATGATGGATCTCTGTCTCAGAATGATGGATCTCAGTCACAGCATGATGGACCTTAGTCTCAGCATGATGGAGTTCTGTCTCAGAGTGATAAATCTAAGTCTCAGCAAAATCGATCTCAGTCTCAGAATGATGGATCTCAGTCAAAGCATGATGGCTCATAGTCTCAGTGTAATGGATCTCACTCTCAGCATGATGGATCTCAGTCTCAGTCTGATGGAACTCATTCTCAGCATGATGGATCTCAGTCTCAGCATGATGGCTCTCAGTCTCAGGGTTGTGGATCTCAGTCAAAGCATGATGGATCTCTTTCTTAGTGTGACGGTTCTCAGTTTCAGCATGATGGTTCTCAATCTCAGAATTATGGATCTCAGTCTCCATGTGATCGATCTGTGTCTCAGCATGATGGATCTCAGTCTCAGCGTGATGGATGTCATTCACAGCATGATGGATTTCTGTCTCAGTGTTATAGATCTCAGTCTCAGCATGATGGATCTCAGTAACAGCATGATGGATCTCTGTCTCAGTGTGACGGATCTTAGTTTCAGCATGATGGATCTCAATCTCAGAATGTGGATCTCATTCACAGCATGATGGATCATAGTCTCAGTGTAATGGACCTCACTCTCAGCATGATGGATCTCAGTCTCAGTGTGATAGATCTCTGTCTCAGTGTGATGGATTTCAGTCTCAGCCTGATGGATCTCAGTCTCAGTGCAATGATCTCAGTCACAGCATGATGGTTCACAATCTCAGCATGATGGATCTCAGTCTCCGTGTGATAGATCTCAGTCTCTGCATGATGGATCTCATCTCAGAATGATGGATCTCAGTCACAGCATGATGGATCATAGTCTCAGTGCAATGGATCTCACTCTCAGCATGATGGATTTCAGTCTCAGTGAGATAGATCTCAGTCTAGGTCTGATGGATCTCAGTATCAGCATGATGGATCTCAGTCACAGCATGATGGATCTCAGTGTCACCACGATGGATCTCAATCTCAGCATGATGGATCTCAGTCTCAGAATGATGGATCTCAGTCACAGCATGATGGATCTCCGTCTCAGTGTGACAGATCTCAGTTTCAGCATGATCGATATAAGTCTCAGAATGATGGATCTCACTCACAGCATGATAGATCATAATCACATTGCGATGGATCTCAGTCTCGGCATGATGGATCTCAGTCTCAGCAGGATGGATCTCAGTGTCACCACGATGGATCTCTGTCTCAGCATGTAGAATCTCAGTCTCAGTGTGATGGATCTCATTCGCTGCATGATGGGTCTCAGTCTCAGCATGATGGATCTCTGTCCCAGCAGGATGGATCTCAGTGTCACCACGATGGAACTCAGTCTCTGCATGATGGATCTCAGTCTCAGAATGATGGATCTCAGTCACAGTCAGATGGATCATAGTCACATTGCGATGTATCTCAGTCTCAGCATGATGGATCTCAGTCTCAGTCAGATGGATCTCAGTCTCAGCATGATGGATCTCAGTCACAGCATGATGGATCTCAGTCAAAGCATGATGTATCTCTGTCTCAGTGTGACGGATCTCAGTTTCAGCATGAAGGATCTCAGTCTCAGAATGATGGATCTCACTCACAGCATGATGGATCATAATCACATTGCGATGGATCTCAGTCTCAGCATGATGGATCTCAGTCTCAGCATGATGGATCTCAGTCACAGCATGATGGATCTTCTCCTCAGCATGATGGATTTCTGTCTCAGTGTGATAGATCTCAGTCTCAAATTGATGGATCTCAGTCACAGCATTATGGATCTCTGTCTCAGAATGTTGGATCTCAGTCACAGCATGATGGATCATAGTCTCAGTGTAATGGATCTCACTCTCAGCATGATGGATCTCAGTCTCAGTGTGATGGATCTCAGTCTCAGTGTTATGGATCTCAGTCTCAGCATGATGGATCATAATCACAATGCGTTGGATCTCAGTCTCAGCATGATGGATCTCAGTCTCAGCATGATGGATCTCATTCTCAGCATGATGGATTTCTGTCTCAGTGTGATAGGTCTCAGTCTCAGAATGATGGATCGCACTCACAGCATGATTGATCTCTGTCTCAGAATGATGGATCGCAGTCACAGCATGATGGATCATAGTCTCAGTGTAATGGATCTCAGTCTCAGCATGATGGATCTCAGTCTCAGTGTGATGGATTTCAGTCTCAGCATGATGGTTCTCAGTCTCAGTACAATGGAAGTCAGTCACAACATAATGGATCTCAGCCTCAGCATGAAAGTTCAAATTATTAGTGCCATGCAATTCATTTTCAGTATGATGGCTCACTGGATCAGCATGATGGATCTCAGTCGCAACATGACAGATCTCACTCTCAGCATGATGGATCTCAGTCTCAGTGTGATAGATCTCTGTCTCAGTGTGATGGATTTCAGTCTCAGCCTGATGGATCTCAGTCTCAGTGCAATGATCTCAGTCACAGCATGATGGTTCACAATCTCAGCATGATGGATCTCAGTCTCCGTGTGATAGATCTCAGTCTCTGCATGATGGATCTCAATCTCAGAATGCTGGATCTCAGTAACAGCATGATGGATCATAGTCTCAGTGCAATGGATCTCACTCTCAGCATGATGGATTTCAGTCTCAGTGTGATAGATCTCAGTCTAGGTCTGATGGATCTCAGTCTCAGCATGATGGATCTCAGTCACAGCATGATGGATCTCAGTGTCACCACGATGGATCTCAATCTCAGCATGATGGATCTCAGTCTCAGTGCAATGATCTCAGTCACAGCATGATGGTTCTCAAACAAAAACAGAATTACCTGGAAAAACTCAGCAGGTCTGGCAGCATCGGCGGAGAAGAAAAGAGTTGACGTTTCGAGTCCTCATGAAGGGTCATGAGGACTCGAAACGTCAACTGTTTTCTTCTCCGCCGATGCTGCCAGACCCGCTGAGTTTTTCCAGGTAATTCTGTTTTTGTTTTGGATTTCCAGCATCCGCAGTTTTTTTGTTTTTATGATGGTTCTCAATCTCAGCATGATGGATCTCAGTCTCAGAATGATGGATCTCAGTCACAGCATGATGGATCTCCGTCTCAGTGTGACAGATCTCAGTTTCAGCATGATCGATATAAGTCTCAGAATGATGGGTCTCACTCACAGCATGATAGATCATAATCACATTGCGATGGATCTCAGTCTCGGCATGATGGATCTCAGTCTCAGCAGGATGGATCTCAGTGTCACCACGATGGATCTCTGTCTCAGCATGTAGAATCTCAGTCTCAGTGTGATGGATCTCATTCGCTGCATGATGGATCTCAGTCTCAGCATGATGGATCTCAGTCTCAGCAGTATGGATCTCAGTGTCACCACGATGGATCTCTGTCTCAGCATGTAGAATCTCAGTCTCGGTGTGATGGATCTCATCGCTGCATGGTGGATCTCAGTCTCAGCATGATGGATCTCTGTCCCAGCAGGATGGATCTCAGTGTCACCACGATGGATCTCAGTCTCAGCATGATGGATCTCAGTCTCAGAATGATGGATCTCAGTCACAGTCAGATGGATCATAGTCACATTGCGATGTATCTCAGTCTCAGCATGATGGATCTCAGTCTCAGTCAGATGGATCTCAGTCTCAGCATGATGGATCTCAGTCACAGCATGATGGATCTCAGTCACAGCATGATGTATCTCTGTCTCAGTGTGACGGATCTCAGTTTCAGCATGAAGGATCTCAGTCTCAGAATGATGGATCTCACTCACAGCATGATGGATCATAATCACATTGCGATGGATCTCAGTCTCAGCATGATGGATCTCAGTCTCAGCATGATGGATCTCAGTCACAGCATGATGGATCTTCTCCTCAGCATGATGGATTTCTGTCTCAGTGTGATAGATCTCAGTCTCAAATTGATGGATCTCAGTCACAGCATGATGGATCTCAGTCTCAGCAGAATGGATCTCAGTGTCACCACGATGGATCTCAGTCTGAGCATGTAGAATCTCAGTCTCAGTGTGATGGATCTCATTCGCTGCATGATGGATCTCAGTCTCAGCATGATGGATCTCTGTCCCAGCAGGATGGATCTCAGTGTCACCACGATGGTTCTCAGTCTCAGCATGATGGATCTCAGTCTCAGAATGATGGATCTCAGTCACAGCATGATGGATCATAGTCACATTGCGATGTATCTCAGTCTCAGCATGATGGATCTCAGTCTCAGTCAGATGGATCTCAGTCTCAGCATGATGGATCTCAGTCACAGCATGATGGATCTCAGTCTCAGTGTGATGGATCTCAATCTCAGCATGATGGATCTCAGTCACAGCATGATGTATCTCTGTCTCAGTGTGACGGATCTCAGTTTCACCTTGAAGGATCTCAGTCTCAGAATGATGGATCTCACTCGCAGCATGATGGATCATAATCACATTGCGATGGATCTCAGTCTCAGCATGATGGATCTCAGTCTCAGCATGATGGATCTCATTCTCAGCATGATGGATTTCTGTCTCAGCGTGATAGATCTCAGTGTCAAATTGATGGATCTCAGTCACAGCATGATGGATTTCTGTCTCAGTGTGATAGGTCTCAGTCTCAGAATGATGGACCGCACTCACAGCATGATTGATCTCTGTCTCAGAATGATGGATCGCAGTCACAGCATGATGGATCATAGTCTCAGTGTAATGGATCTCAGTCTCAGCATGATGGATCTCAGTCTCAGTGTGATGGATTTCAGTCTCAGCATGATGGTTCTCAGTCTCAGTACAATGGAAGTCAGTCACAACATAATGGATCTCAGCCTCAGCATGAAATTTCAAATTCTTAGTGCCATGCAATTCATTTTCAGTATGATGGCTCACTGGATCAGCATGATGGATCTCAGTCGCAACATGACAGATCTCAGTCTCAGTGTGATGGATCTCAGTCTCAGCATGATGGATCTCAGTCTCAGCAGGATGGATCTCAGGGTCACCATGATGGATATCTGTCTCAGCATGATGGATCTCAGTTTCAGTGTGATGGATCTCAGTGTCACCACGATGGATCTCTGTCTCAGTATGATGGATCTCAGTCTCAGTGCAATGATCTCAGTCACAGCATGATGGTTCTCAATCTCAGCATGATGGATCTCAGTCTCAGAATGATGGATCTCAGTCACAGCATGATGGATCTCCGTCTCAGTGTGACAGATCTCAGTTTCAGCATAATGGATATAAGTCTCAGAATGATGGATCTCACTCACAGCATAATAGATCATATTCACATTGTGATTGATCTCAGTCTCAGCATGATGGATCTCAGTCTCAGCAGAATGGATCTCAGTGTCACCACGATGGATCTCAGTCTCAGCATGTAGAATCTCAGTCTCAGTGTGATGGATCTCATTCGCTGCATGATGGATCTCAGTCTCAGCATGATGGATCTCTGTCCCAGCAGGATGGATCTCAGTGTCACCACGATGGTTCTCAGTCTCAGCATGATGGATCTCAGTCTCAGAATGATGGATCTCAGTCACAGCATGATGGATCATAGTCACATTGCGATGTATCTCAGTCTCAGCATGATGGATCTCAGTCTCAGTCAGATGGATCTCAGTCTCAGCATGATGGATCTCAGTCACAGCATGATGGATCTCAGTCTCAGTGTGATGGATCTCAATCTCAGCATGATGGATCTCAGTCACAGCATGATGTATCTCTGTCTCAGTGTGACGGATCTCAGTTTCACCTTGAAGGATCTCAGTCTCAGAATGATGGATCTCACTCGCAGCATGATGGATCATAATCACATTGCGATGGATCTCAGTCTCAGCATGATGGATCTCAGTCTCAGCATGATGGATCTTCTCCTCAGCATGATGGATTTCTGTCTCAGCGTGATAGATCTCAGTGTCAAATTGATGGATCTCAGTCACAGCATGATGGATCTCTGTCTCAGAATGTTGGATCTCAGTCACATCATGATGGATCATAGTCTCAGTGTAATGGATCTCACTCTCAGCATGATGGATCTCAGTCTCAGTGTGATGGATCTCAGTCTCAGTGTTATGGATCTCAGACTCAGCATGATGGATCGTAATCACAATGCGTTGGATCTCAGTCTCAGCATGATGGATCTCATTCTCAGCATGATGGATTTCTGTCTCAGTGTGATAGGTCTCAGTCTCAGAATGATGGATCGCAGTCACAGCATGATTGATCTCTGTCTCAGAATGATGGATCTCAGTCACAGCATGATGGATCATAGTCTCAGTGTAATGGATCTCAGTCTCAGCATGATGGATCTTAGTCTCAGTGTGATGGATTTCAGTCTCAGCATGATGGTTCTCAGTCTCAGTACCATGGAAGTCATTCACAACATAATGGATCTCAGCCTCAGCATGAAAGTTCAAATTCTTAGTGCCAAGCAATTCAGTTTCAGTATGATGGCTCACTGGATCAGCATGATGGATCTCAGTCGCAACATGACAGATCTTAGTCTCAGTGTGATGGATCTCAGTCTCGGCATGATGGATCTCAGTCTCAGCAGGATGGATCTCAATGTCACCATGATGGATCTCTGTCTCAGCATGATGGATCTCAGTCTCATTGTGATGGATCTCATTCGCTGCATGATGGATCTCAGTCACAGCATGATGGATATCTGTCTCAGCATGATGGATCTCAGTCTCAGTGTGATGGATCTCAGTCTCAGCATGATGGATCTCAGTCTTAGCATGATGGATCTTCTTCTCATCATGATTGGTTTCTGTCTCAGTGTGATAGGTCTCAGTCTCAGAATGATGGATCTCAGTCACAGCATGATGGATCTCTGTCTCAGAATGATGGATCTCAGTCACAGCATGATGGACCTTAGTCTCAGCATGATGGAGTTCTGTCTCAGAGTGATAAATCTAAGTCTCAGCAAAATCGATCTCAGTCTCAGAATGATGGATCTCAGTCACAGCATGATGGATCATAGTCTCAGTGTAATGGATCTCACTCTCAGCATGATGGATCTCAGTCTCAGTCTGATGGAACTCATTCTCAGCATGATGGATCTCAGTCTCAGCATGATGGCTCTCAGTCTCAGGGTTGTGGATCTCAGTCAAAGCATGATGGATCTCTGTCTTAGTGTGACGGTTCTCAGTTTCAGCATGATGGTTCTCAATCTCAGAATTATGGATCTCAGTCTCCATGTGATCGATCTGTGTCTCAGCATGATGGATCTCAGTCTCAGCGTGATGGATGTCATTCACAGCATGATGGATTTCTGTCTCAGTGTTATAGATCTCAGTCTCAGCATGATGGATCTCAGTAACAGCATGATGGATCTCTGTCTCAGTGTGACGGATCTCAGTTTCAGCATGATGGATCTCAATCTCAGAATGTGGATCTCATTCACAGCATGATGGATCATAGTCTCAGTGTAATGGACCTCACTCTCAGCATGATGGATCTCAGTCTCAGTGTGATAGATCTCTGTCTCAGTGTGATGGATTTCAGTCTCAGCCTGATGGATCTCAGTCTCAGTGCAATGATCTCAGTCACAGCATGATGGTTCACAATCTCAGCATGATGGATCTCAGTCTCCGTGTGATAGATCTCAGTCTCTGCATGATGGATCTCAATCTCAGAATGCTGGATCTCAGTAACAGCATGATGGATCATAGTCTCAGTGCAATGGATCTCACTCTCAGCATGATGGATTTCAGTCTCAGTGTGATAGATCTCAGTCTAGGTCTGATGGATCTCAGTCTCAGCAGAATGGATCTCAGTGTCACCACGATGGATCTCAGTCTCAGCATGATGGATCTCAGTCTCAGTGCAATGATCTCAGTCACAGCATGATGGTTCTCAATCTCAGCATGATGCATCTCAGTCTCAGAATGATGGATCTCAGTCAAAGCATGATGGATCTCCGTCTCAGTGTGACAGATCTCAGTTTCAGCATGATGGATATAAGTCTCAGAATGATGGATCTCACTCACAGCATGATAGATCATAATCACATTGCGATGGATCTCAGTCTCGGCATGATGGATCTCAGTCTCAGCAGGATGGATCTCAGTGTCACCACGATGGATCTCTGTCTCAGCATGTAGAATCTCAGTCTCAGTGTGATGGATCTCATTCGCTGCATGATGGATCTCAGTCTCAGCATGATGGATCTCTGTCCCAGCAGGATGGATCTCAGTGTCACCACGATGGATCTCAGTCTCAGCATGATGGATCTCAGTCTCAGAATGATGGATCTCAGTCACAGTCAGATGGATCATAGTCACATTGCGATGTATCTCAGTCTCAGCATGATGGATCTCAGTCTCAGTCAGATGGATCTCAGTCTCAGCATGATGGATCTCAGTCACAGCATGATGGATCTCAGTCACAGCATGATGTATCTCTGTCTCAGTGTGACGGATCTCAGTTTCAGCATGAAGGATCTCAGTCTCAGAATGATGGATCTCACTCACAGCATGATGGATCATAATCACATTGCGATGGATCTCAGTCTCAGCATGATGGATCTCAGTCTCAGCATGATGGATCTCAGTCTCAGCATGATGGATCTTCTCCTCAGCATGATGGATTTCTGTCTCAGTGTGATAGATCTCAGTCTCAAATTGATGGATCTCAGTCACAGCATGATGGATCATAGTCTCAGTGTAATGGATCTCACTCTCAGCATGATGGATCTCAGTCTCAGTGTGATGGATCTCAGTCTCAGTGTTATGGATCTCAGTCTCAGCATGATGAATCATAATCACAATGCGTTGGATCTCAGTCTCAGCATGATGGATCTCAGTCTCAGCATGATGGATCTCATTCTCAGCATGATGGATTTCTGTCTCAGTGTGATAGGTGGCAGTCTCAGAATGATGGATCGCACTCACAGCATGATTGATCTCTGTCTCAGAATGATGGATCGCAGTCACAGCATGATGGATCATAGTCTCAGTGTAATGGATCTCAGTCTCAGCATGATGGATCTCAGTCTCAGTGTGATGGATTTCAGTCTCAGCATGATGGTTCTCAGTCTCAGTACAATGGAAGTCAGTCACAACATAATGGATCTCAGCCTCAGCATGAAAGTTCAAATTATTAGTGCCATGCAATTCATTTTCAGTATGATGGCTCACTGGATCAGCATGATGGATCTCAGTCGCAACATGACAGATCTCAGTCTCAGTGTGATGGATCTCAGTCTCAGCATGATGGATCTCAGTCTCAGCAGGATGGATCTCAGGGTCACCATGATGGATCTCTGTCTCAGCATGATGGATCTCAGTTTCAGTGTGATGGATCTCAGTGTCACCACGATGGATCTCTGTCTCAGCATGATGGATCTCAGTCTCAGTGCAATGATCTCAGTCACAGCATGATGGTTCTCAATCTCAGCATGATGGATCTCAGTCTCAGAATGATGGATCTCAGTCACAGCATGATGGATCTCCGTCTCAGTGTGACAGATCTCAGTTTCAGCATAATGGATATAAGTCTCAGAATGATGGATCTCACTCACAGCATAATAGATCATATTCACATTGTGATTGATCTCAGTCTCGGCATGATGGATCTCAGTCTCAGCAGAATGGATCTCAGTGTCACCACGATGGTTCTCAGTCTCAGCATGATGGATCTCAGTCTCAGAATGATGGATCTCAGTCACAGCATGATGGATCATAGTCACATTGCGATGTATCTCAGTCTCAGCATGATGGATCTCAGTCTCAGTCAGATGGATCTCAGTCTCAGCATGATGGATCTCAGTCACAGCATGATGGATCTCAGTCTCAGTGTGATGGATCTCAATCTCAGCATGATGGATCTCAGTCACAGCATGATGTATCTCTGTCTCAGTGTGACGGATCTCAGTTTCAGCTTGAAGGATCTCAGTCTCAGAATGATGGATCTCACTCGCAGCATGATGGATCATAATCACATTGCGATGGATCTCAGTCTCAGCATGATGGATCTCAGTCTCAGCATGATGGATCTTCTCCTCAGCATGATGGATTTCTGTCTCAGCATGATAGATCTCAGTCTCAAATTGATGGATCTCAGTCACAGCATGATGGATCTCTGTCTCAGAATGTTGGATCTCAGTCACAGCATGATGGATCATAGTCTCAGTGTAATGGATATCACTCTCAGCATGATGGATCTCAGTCTCAGTGTGATGGATCTCAGTCTCAGTGTTATGGATCTCAGACTCAGCATGATGGATCATAATCACAATGCGTTGGATCTCAGTCTCAGCATGATGGATCTCAGTCTCAGCATGATCGAACTCATTCTCAGCATGATGGATTTCTGTCTCAGTGTGATAGGTCTCAGTCTCAGAATGATGGATCGCACTCACAGCATGATTGATCTCTGTCTCAGAATGATGGATCTCTGTCACAGCATGATGGATCATAGTCTCAGTGTAATGGATCTCAGTCTCAGCATGATGGATCTCATTCTCAGTGTGATGGATTTCAGTCTCAGCATGATGGTTCTCAGTCTCAGTTCAATGGAAGTCAGTCACAACATAATAGATCTCAGCCTCAGCATGAAAGTTCAAATTCTTAGTGCCATGCAATTCAGTTTCAGTATGATGGCTCACTGGATCAGCATGATGGATCTCAGTCGCAACATGACAGATCTCAGTCTCAGAGTGATGGATCTCAGTCTCGGCATGATGGATCTCAGTCTCAGCAGGATGGATCTCAGTGTGACCACGATGTATCTCTGTCTCAGCATGATGGATCTCAGTCTCAGTGTGATGGATCTCATTCGCTGCATGATGGATCTCAGTCACAGCATGATGGATCTCTGTCTCAGCATGATGGATCTCAGTCTCAGTGTGATGGATCTCAGTCTCAGCATGATGGATCTCAGTCTCAGCATGATGGATCTTCTTCTCATCATGATTGGTTTCTGTCTCAGTGTGATAGGTCTCAGTCTCAAAATGATGGATCTCAGTCACAGCATGATGGATCTCTGTCTCAGAATGATGGATCTCAGTCACAGCATGATGGATCTTAGTCTCAGCATGATGGAGTTCTTTCTCAGAGTGATAAATCTAAGTCTCAGCAAAATCGATCTCAGTCTCAGAACGACGGATCTCAGTCACAGCATGATGGATCATAGTCTCAGTGTAATGGATCTCACTCTCAGCATGATGGATCTCAGTCTCAGTCTGATGGAACTCATTCTCAGCATGATGGATCTCAGTCTCAGCATGATGGCTCTCAGTCTCAGGGTTGTGGATCTCAGTCAAAGCATGATGGATCTCTGTCTTAGTGTGACGGTTCTCAGTTTCAGCATGATGGTTCTCAATCTCAGAATTATGGATCTCAGTCTCCATGTGATCGATCTGTGTCTCAGCATGATGGATCTCAGTCTCAGCGTGATGGATGTCATTCACAGCATGATGGATTTCTGTCTCAGTGTTATAGATCTCAGTCTCAGCATGATGGATCTCAGTAACAGCATGATGGATCTCTGTCTCAGTGTGACGGATCTCAGTTTCAGCATGATGGATCTCAATCTCAGAATGATGGATCTCATTCACAGCATGATGGATCATAGTCTCAGTGTAATGGACCTCACTCTCAGCATGATGGATCTCAGTCTCAGAATGATGGATCTCAGTCACAGCATGATGGATCTCCGTCTCAGTGTGACAGATCTCAGTTTCAGCATAATGGATATAAGTCTCAGAATGATGGATCTCACTCACAGCATAATAGATCATATTCACATTGTGATTGATCTCAGTCTCGGCATGATGGATCTCAGTCTCAGCAGAATGGATCTCAGTGTCACCACGATGGATCTCTGTCTCAGCATGTAGAATCTCAGTCTCAGTGTGATGGATCTCATTCGCTGCATGATGGATCTCAGTCTCAGCATGATGGATCTCTATCCCAGCAGGATGGATCTCAGTGTCACCACGATGGTTCTCAGTCTCAGCATGATGGATCTCAGTCTCAGAATGATGGATCTCAGTCACAGCATGATGGATCATAGTCACATTGCAATGTATCTCAGTCTCAGCATGATGGATCTCAGTCACAGCATGATGGATCTCAGTCTCAGTGTGATGGATCTCAATCTCAGCATGATGGATCTCAGTCACAGCATGATGTATCTCTGTCTCAGTGTGACGGATCTCAGTTTCACCTTGAAGGATCTCAGTCTCAGAATGATGGATCTCACTCACAGCATGATGGATCATAATCACATTGCGATGGATCTCAGTCTCAGCATTATGGATCTCCGTCTCAGCATGATGGATCTTCTCCTCAGCATGATGGATTTCTGTCTCAGTGTGATAGATCTCAGTCTCAAATTGATGGATCTCAGTCACAGCATTATGGATCTCTGTCCCAGCAGGATGGATCTCAGTGTCACCACGATGGTTCTCAGTCTCAGCATGATGGATCTCAGTCTCAGAATGATGGATCTCAGTCACAGCATGATGGATCATAGTCACATTGCAATGTATCTCAGTCTCAGCATGATGGATCTCAGTCACAGCATGATGGATCTCAGTCTCAGTGTGATGGATCTCAATCTCAGCATGATGGATCTCAGTCACAGCATGATGTATCTCTGTCTCAGTGTGACGTATCTCAGTTTCACCTTGAAGGATCTCAGTCTCAGAATGATGGATCTCACTCACAGCATGATGGATCATAATCATATTGCGATGGATCTCAGTCTCAGCATGATGTATCTCCGTCTCAGCATGATGGATCTTCTCCTCAGCATGATGGATTTCTGTCTCAGTGTGATAGATCTCAGTCTCAAATTGATGGATCTCAGTCACAGCATGATGGATCTCTGTCTCAGAATGTTGGATCTCAGTCACAGCATGATGGATCATAGTTTCAGTGTAATGGATCTCACTCTCAGCATGATGGATCTCAGTCTCAGTGTGATGGATCTCAGTCTCAGTGTTATGGATCTCAGACTCAGCATGATGGATCATAATCACAATGCGTTGGATCTCAGTCTCAGCATGATGGATCTCAGTCTCAGGATGATCGATCTCATTCTCAGCATGATGGATTTCTGTCTCAGTGTGATAGGTCTCAGTCTCAGAATGATGGATCGCAGTCACAGCATGACTGATCTCTGTCTCAGAATGATGGATCTCAGTCACAGCATGATGGATCATAGTCTCAGTGTAATGGATCTCAGTCTCAGCATGATGGATCTCAGTCTCAGTGTGATGGATTTCAGACTCAGCATGATGGTTCTCAGTCTCAGTACAATGGAATTCAGTCACAACATAATGGATCTCAGCCTCAGCATGAAAGTTCAAATTCTTAGTGCCATGCAATTCAGTTTCAGTATGATGGCTCACTGGATCAGCATGATGGATCTCAGTCGCAACATGACAGATCTTAGTCTCAGTGTGATGGATCTCAGTCTCGGCATGATGGATCTCAGTCTCAGCAGGATGGATCTCAGTGTGACCACGATGGATCTCTGTCTCAGCATGATGGATCTCAGTCTCAGTGTGATGGATATCATTCGCTGCATGATGGATCTCAGTCACAGCATGATGGATCTCTGTCTCAGCATGATGGATCTCAGTCTCAGTGTGATGGATCTCAGTCTCAGCATGATGGATCTCAGTCTCAGCATGATGGATCTTCTTCTCATCATGATTGGTTTCTGTCTCAGTGTGATAGGTCTCAGTCTCAAAATGATGGATCTCAGTCACAGCATGATGGATCTCTCTCTCAGAATGATGGATCTCAGTCACAGCATGATGGATCTTAATCTCAGCATGATGGAGTTCTTTCTCAGAGTGATAAATCTAAGTCTCAGCAAAATCGATCTCAGTCTCAGAATGATGGATCTCAGTTACAGCATGATGGATCATAGTCTCAGTGTAATGGATCTCACTCTCAGCATGATGGATCTCAGTCTCAGTCTGATGGAACTCATTCTCTGCATGATGGATCTCAGTCTCAGCATGATGGCTCTCAGTCTCAGGGTTGTGGATCTCAGTCAAAGCATGATGGATCTCTGTCTTAGTGTGACGGTTCTCAGTTTCAGCATGATGGTTCTCAATCTCAGAATTATGGATCTCAGTCTCCATGTGATCGATCTGTGTCTCAGCATGATGGATCTCAGTCTCAGCGTGATGGATGTCATTCACGGCATGATGGATTTCTGTCTCAGTGTTATAGATCTCAGTCTCAGCATGATGGATCTCAGTAACAGCATGATGGATCTCTGTCTCAGTGTGACGGATCTCAGTTTCAGCATGATGGATCTCAATCTCAGAATGATGGATCTCATTCACAGCATGATGGATCATAGTCTCAGTGTAATGGACCTCACTCTCAGCATGATGGATCTCAGTCTCAGTGTGATAGATCTCTGTCTCAGTGTGATGGATTTCAGTCTCAGCCTGATGGATCTCAGTCTCAGTGCAATGATCTCAGTCACAGCATGATGGTTCACAATCTCAGCATGATGGATCGCAGTCTCCGTGTGATAGATCTCAGTCTCTGCATGATGGATCTCAATCTCAGAATGATGGTTCCCAGTCACAGCATGATGGATCATAGTCTCAGTGCAATGGATCTCACTCTCAGCATGATGGATTTCAGTCTTAGTGTGATAGATCTCAGTCTAAGTCTGATGGATCTCAGTCTCAGCATGATGGATCTCAGTCACAGCATGATGGATCTCAGTGTCACCACGATGGATCTCAATCTCAGCTTGATGGATCTCAGTCTCAGTGCAATGATCTCAGTCACAGCATGATGGTTCTCAATCTCAGCATGATGGATCTCAGTCTCAGAATGATGGACCTCAGTCACAGCATGATGGATCTCCGTCTCGGTGTGACAGATCTCAGTTTCAGCATGATGGATCTAAGTCTCAGAATGATGGATCTTAGTCTCAGCATGATGGAGTTCTGTCTCAGTGTGATAAATCTAAGTCTCAGCAAAATCGATCTTAGTCTCAGAATGATGGATCTCAGTCACAGCATGATGGATCATAGTCTCAGTGTAATGGATCTCGCTCTCAGCATGATGGATCTCAGTCTCAGTCTGATGTAACTCATTCTCAGCATGATGGCTCTCAGTCTCAGTGTGATGGATCTCAGTCTCCGTGTGATAGATCTCAGTCTCTGCATGATGAATCTCAATCTCAGAATGATGGATCTCAGTCACAGCCTGATGGATCATAGTCTCAGTGTAATGGATCTCACTCTCAGCATGATGGATCTCAGTCTCAGTCTGATGTAACTCATTGTCAGCATGATGGCTCTCAGTCTCAGTGTGATGGATCTCAGTCTCCGTGTGATAGATCTCAGTCTCTGCATGATGAATCTCAATCTCAGAATGATGGATCTCAGTCACAGCATGATGGATCATATTCTCAGTGTAATGGATCTTACTCTCAGCATGATGGATTTCAGTCTCATTGCAATGATCTCAGTCACAGCATGATGGTTGTCAATCTCAGAATTATGGATCTCAGTCTCTATGTGATCGATCTCTGTCTCAGCATGATGGATCTCAGTCTCAGCGTGATGGATGTCATTCACAGCATGATGGATTTCTGTCTCAGTGTAATGGATCTATCTCTCAGCATGATGGATCTCAGTCTCAGTGTGATAGATCTCTGTCTCAGTGTGATGGATCTCAGTCTCAGCCTGATGGATCTCAGATTCAGTGCGATGATCTCAGTCACAGCATGTTGGTTCACAATCTCAGCATGATGGATCATAGTCTCTGTTTAATGAATCTCAGTCTCTGCATGATGGATTTCAGTCTCAGTTTGATAGATCTCAGTCTAAGACTGATGGATCTCAGTCTCATCATGATGGATCTCAGTCACAGCATGATGGATCTCAGTGTCACCACGATGGATCTCTGTCTCAGCATGATGGATCTCAGTCTCTGTGCAATGATCTCAGTCACAGCATGATGGTTCTCAATCTCAGCATGATGGATCTCAGTCTCAGCATGATGGATCTCAGTCACAGCATGATGGATCTCTGTCTCAGTGTGACGGATCTCAGTTTCAGCATGATGGATATAAGTCTCAGAATGATGGATCTCACTCACAGCATGGTAGATCATAATCACATTGCGATGGATCTCAGTCTCAGCATGATGGATCTCAGTCTCAGCATGATGGATCTCATTCTCAGCATGATGGATTTCTGTCTCAGTGTGATAGATCTCAGTCTCAGCATGATGGATCTCAGTCACAGCATGATGGATCTCTGTCACAGAATGATGGATCTCAGTCACAGCATGATGGATCATACTCTCAGTGTAATCGATCTCAGTCTCAGCATGATGGATCTCAGTCTGTGTGATGGATTTCAGTCTCAGCATGATGGTTCTCAGTCTCAGTACAACGGATGTCAGTCACAACATGATTGATCTCAGTCTCAGCATGAAAGATCAAATTCTTAGTGCCATGCAATTCAGTTTCATTATGATGGCTCACTGGATCAGCATGATGGATCTCAGTCGCATCATGATAGATCTCAGTCTCAGTGTGATGGACCTCAGTCTCGGCATGATGCATCTCAGTCTCAGCAGGATGGATCTCAGTGACACCACGATGGATCTCTGTCTCAGCATGATGGATCTCATTCTCAGTGTGATGGATCTCATTCGCTGCATGATGGATCTCAGTCTCAGCATGACGGATCTCAGTGTCACCACGATGAATCTCTGTCTCAGCATGACGGATCTCAGTCTCAGTGTGATGGATCTCAGTCTCAGCATTATGGATCCCAGTCACAGCATGAAGGATCTCTGTCTCAGCATGATGGATCTCAGTCTCAGCATGATGGATCTCAGTCTCAGCATGATGGATCTCATTCTCAGCATGATGGATTTCTGTCTCAGTGTGATAGATCTCAGTCTCAGCATGATGGATCTCAGTCACAGCATGATGGATCTCTGTCACAGAATGATGGATCTCAGTCACAGCATGATGGATCATACTCACAGTTTAATCGATCTCAGTCTCAGCATGATGGATCTCAGTCTCAGTGTGATGGATTCCAGTCTCAGCATGATGGTTCTCAGTACAATGGAAGTCAGTCACAACATGATGGATCTCAGTCTCAGCATGAAAGATCAAATTCTTAGTGCCATGCAATTCAGTTTCAGTATGATGGCTCACTGGATCAGCATGATGGATCTCAATAGCATCATGACAGATCTCAGTCTCAGCGTGATGGACCTCAGTCTCGGCATGATGCATCTCAGTCTCAGCAGGATGGCTCTCAGTGACACCACGATGGATCTCTGTCTCAGCATGATTGATATAGTTCTCAGTGTGATGGATCTCATTCGCTGCATGATGGATCTCAGTCACAGCATGATGGATCTCTGTCTCAGTGTGACGGATCTCGGTTTCAGCATGATGGATATAAGTCTCAGAATGATGGATCTCACTCACAGCATGGTAGATCATAATCACATTGCGATGGATCTCAGTCTCAGCATGATGGATCTCAGTCTCAGCATGATGGATCTCATTCTCAGAATGATGGATTTCTGTCTCAGTGTGATAGATCTCAGTCTCAGCATGATGGATCTCAGTCACAGCATGATGGATCTCTGTCACAGAATGATGGATCTCAGTCACAGCATGATGGATCATACTCTCAGTGTAATGGATCTCAGTCTCAGCATGATGGATCTCAGTCTCAGTGTGATGGATTTCAGTCTCAGCATGATGGTTCTCAGTCTCAGTACAATGGAAGTCAGTCACAACATGATGGATCTCAGTCTCAGCATGAAAGATCAAATTCTTAGTGCCATGCAATTCAGTTTCAGTATGATGGCTCACTGGATCAGCATGATGGATCTCAATAGCATCATGACAGATCTCAGTCTCAGTGTGATGGACCTCAGTCTCGGCATGATGCATCTCAGTCTCAGCAGGATGGATCTCAGTGACACCACGATGGATCTCTGTCTCAGCATGATGGATCTCATTCTCAGTATGATGGATCTCATTCGCTGCATGATTGATCTAAATCTCAGCATGATGGATCTCAGTGTCACCACGAGAAATCTCTGTCTCAGCATGACGGATCTCAGTCTCAGTGTGATGGATCTCAGTCTCAGCATGATGGATCTCAGTCACAGCATGAAGGATCTCTGTCTCAGCATGATGGTCTCAGTCTCAGTGTGATGGATCTTAGTCTCAGCATGATGGATCTCAGTCACAGCATGAAGGATCTCTGTCTCAGCATGATGGATCTCAGTCTCAGTGTGATGCATCTCAGTCTCAGCATGATGGATCTCAGTCACAGCATGATGGATCTCTGTCTCAGCATGATGGATTTCTGTCTCAAAGTGATAGTTCTAAGTCTCAGCAAAATGGATCTCACTCTCAAAATGATGGATCTCAGTCACAGCATGATGGATCATAGTGTCAGTGTAATGGATCTCACTCTCAGCATGATGGATCATAATCACATTGCGATGGATCTCAGTCTCAGCTTGATGGATCTCAGTCTCAGCAGGATGGATCTCAGTGTCACCACGATGGATCTCTGTCGCAGCATGTTGTATCTCAGTCTCAGTGTGATGGATCTCATTCGCTGCATGATGGATCTCAGTCTCAGCATGATGGATCTCTGTCTCAGCAGGATGGATCTCAGTGTCACCACGATGGATCTCAGTCTCAGCATGATGGATCTCAGTCTCAGAATGATGGATCTCAGTCACAACATGATGATTCATATTCACATTGCGATGGATCTCAGTCTCAAAATGATGGATCTCAGTCTCAGTCAGATGTATCCCAGTCTCAGCATGAAGGATCTCAGTCACAGCATGATGGATCTCAGTCTCAGTGTGATGGATCTCAATCTCAGCCTGATGGATCTCAGTCTCAGTGCAATGATCTCAGTCACAGCATGATGGTTCTCAATCTCAGCATGATGGATCTCAGTCTCTGTGTGATTAATCTCAATCTCTGCATGGTGGATCTCAGTCTCAGCATGATGGATCTCAGTCTCAGTGTGATGTATCTCAATCTCAGCATGATGGATCTCTGTCACAGCATGATGGATCTCTGTCTCAGTGTGACGGATCTCAGTTTCAGCATGAAGGATCTCAGTCTCAGAATGATGGATCTCACTCACAGCATGATGGATCATAATCACATTGCGATGGGTCTCAGTCTCAGCATGATGGATCGCAGTCTCAGCATGATGGATCATCTCCGCTGAAGATGGATTTCTGTCTCAGTGTGATAGATCTCTCTTAAAATGATGGATCTCAGTCACAGCATGATGGATCTCTGTCTCAGAATGTTGGATCTCAGTCACAGCATGATGGATCATAGTCTCAGTGTAATGGATCTCACTCTCAGCATGATGGATCTCAGTCTCAGTGTGATGGATCTCAGTCTCAGTGTAATGGATCTCAGTCTCAGCATGATGGATCATAATCACATTGCGTTGGATCTCAGTCTCTGCATGATGGATCTCAGTCTCAGCATGATGGATCTTCTCCTCAGCATGATGGATTTCTGTCTCAGTGTGATAGGTCTCAGTCTCAGAATGATGGATCGCAGTCACAGCATGATTGATCTCTGTCTCAGAATGATGGATCTCAGTCACAGCATGATGGATCATAGTCTCAGTGTAATGGATCTCAGTCTCAGCATGATGGATCTCAGTCTCAGTGTGATGGATTTCAGTCTCAGCATGATGGTTCTCAGTCTCAGTACAATGGAAGTCAGTCACAACATAATGGATCTCAGCCTCAGCATGAAAGTTCAAATTCTTAGTGCCATGCAATTCAGTTTCAGTATGATGGCTCACTGGATCAGCATGATGGATCTCAGTCGCAACATGACAGATCTCAGTCTCAGTGTGATGGATCTCAGTCTCAGCATGATGAAGCTCACTCCCAGTTATATGGTTCTCAGTGTCACCACGATGGATCTCTGCCTCAGCATTATGGATCTCAGTCTCACTGTGATGGATCTCATTCGCTGCATGATGGATCTCAGTCTCAGCTTGATGGATCGCTGTCTCAGCAGGATGGATCTCAGTGTCACCACGATGGATCTCTGTCTCAGCATGACGGATCTCAGTCTCAGTGTGATGGATCTCAGTCTCAGCATGATGGATCTCAGTCACAGCATGATGGATCTCTGTCTCACCATGATGGATCTCAGTCTCAGTGTGATGGATCTCTGTCTCAGCATGATGGATCTCAGTCACAGAATGATGGATCTCAGTCACAGCATGATGGATCATAGTCTCAGAATTATGGATCTCACTCTTAGCATGATGGATCTCAGTCTCAATCGGATGGATCTCAGTCTCAGCATGATGGATCTCAGTCTCAGCATGATGGCTATCAGTCTCAGTGTGATGGATCTCAGTCTCAGCCTGATGGATCTCACTCTCAGAGCAATGATCTCAGTCACAGCATGATGGTTCTCAATCTCAGCATGATGGATCTCAGTCTCCGTGTGATCAATCTCAATCTCATCATGATGGATCTCAGTCTCAGCATGATGGATCTCAGTCTCAGTGTGATGGATCTCAATCTCAGCATGATGGATCTCAGTCACAGCATGATGCATCTCTGTCTCTGTGTGACGGATCTCAGTTTCAGCATGATGGATCTCAGTCTCAGAATGATGGATCTCACTCACAGCATGAGGGATCATAGTCACATTGCAATGGAACTCAGTCTCAGCATGATGGATCTCAGTCTCAGCATTATGAATCTTCTCAGCATGATGGATTTCTGTCTCAGTGTGATAGATCTCAGTCTCAAAATGATGGATCTCAGTCACAGCATGATTGATCTCAATCTCAGAATGATGGATCTCAGTTCAGCATGATGGATCTCAGTCACATCATGATGGATCTTAGTCTCAGCATGATGGAGTTCTATCTCAGTGTGATAAATCTAAGTCACAGCAAAATGGATCTCAATCTCAGAATGATGGATCTCAGTCACAGCATGATGGATCATAGTCTCAGTGTAATGGATCTCAGTCTCAGCATGATGGATCTCAGTCTCATTGTGATGGATCTCAGTCTCAGCCTGGTGGATCTCAGTCTCAGTGCAATGATCTCAGTCACAGCATGATGGTTCTCAATCTCAGAATGATGGAGCTCAGTCTCAATGTGATCGATCTCTGTCTCAGCATGATGGATCTCAGTCTCAGCCTGATGGATGTCAGTCTCAGTGTGATGGATCTCAATCTCATCATGATCGATCTCAGACACGGCATAATGGATCTCTGTCTCAGTTTGACGGATCTCACTTACAACATGATGGATCTCAGTCTCAGAATGATGGATCTCAGTCACAGCATGATGGATCATAGTCACATTGCGATTGATCTCAGTCTCAGCATGATGGATCTCAGTCTCAGCATGATGGATCTCATTCACAGCATGATGGATTTCTGTCTCAGTGTGATAGATCTTAGTCTCAGCATGATGGATCTCAGTCACAGCATTATGGATCTCTGTCTCAGTGTGACGGATCTCAGTTTCAGCATGATGGACCTCAATCTCAGAATGATGGATCTCAGTCAGAGCATGATGGATCATAGTCTCAGTGTAATGGATCTCACTCTCAGCATGATGGATCTCAGTCACAGCATGATGCATCTCAGTCTCAGTGTGATGGGTTTCAATCTCAGCCTGATGGATCTCAGTCTCAGTGCAATGATCTCAGTCACAGCATGATGGTTCTCAATCTCAGCATGATGGATCTCAGTCTCTGTGTGATCAATCTCAATCTCTGCATGGTGGATCTCAGTCTCAGCATGATGGATCTCAGTCTTTGTGCAATGATCTCAGTCACAGCATGATGGTTCTCAATCTCAGCATGATGGATCTCAGTCTCAGCACGATGGATCTCAGTCACAGCATGAAGGATCTCTGTCTCAGCATGATGGTCTCAGTCTCAGTGTGATGGATCTTAGTCTCAGCATGATGGATCTCAGTCACAGCATGATAGATCTCAGTCACAGCATGAAGGATCTCTGTCTCAGCATGATGGATCTCAGTCTCAGTGTGATGGATCTCAGTCTCAGCATGATGGATCTCAGTCACAGCATGATGGATCTCTGTCTCAGCATGATGGATTTCTGTCTCAAAGTGATAGTTCTAAGTCTCAGCAAAATGGATCTCACTCTCAAAATGATGGATCTCAGTCACAGCATGATGGATCATAGTGTCAGTGTAATGGATCTCACTCTCAGCATGATGGATCATAATCACATTGCGATGGATCTCAGTCTCAGCATGATGGATCTCAGTCTCAGCAGGATGGATCTCAGTGTCACCACGATGGATCTCTGTCGCAGCATGTTGGATCTCAGTCTCAGTGTGATGGATCTCATTCGCTGCATGATGGATCTCAGTCTCAGCATGATGGATCTCTGTCTCAGCAGGATGGATCTCAGTGTCACCACGATGGATCTCAGTCTCAGCATGATGGATCTCAGTCTCAGAATGATGGATCTCAGTCACAACATGATGGATCATATTCACATTGCGATGGATCTCAGTCTCAGCATGATGGATCTCAGTCTCAGTCAGATGGATCCCAGTCTCAGCATGATGGATCTCAGTCACAGCATGATGGATCTCAGTCTCATTGTGATGGATCTCAATCTCAGCCTGATGGATCTCAGTCTCAGTGCAATGATCTCAGTCACAGAATGATGGTTCTCAATCTCAGCATGATGGATCTCAGTCTCTGTGTGATTAATCTCAATCTCTGCATGGTGGATCTCAGTCTCAGCATGATGGATCTCAGTCTCAGTGCGATGTATCTCAATCTCAGCATGATGGATCTCTGTCACAGCATGATGGATCTCTGTCTCAGTGTGACGGATCTCAGTTTCAGCATGAAGGATCTCAGTCTCAGAATGATGGATCTCACTCACAGCATGATGGATCATAATCACATTGCGATGGGTCTCAGTCTCAGCATGATGGATCGCAGTCTCAGCATGATGGATCTTCTCCGCTGAAGATGGATTTCTGTCTCAGTGTGATAGATCTGTCTTAAAATGATGGATCTCAGTCACAGCATGATGGATCTCTGTCTCAGAATGTTGGATCTCAGTCACAGCATGATGGATCATAGTCTCAGTGTAATGGATCTCACTCTCAGCATGATGGATCTCAGTCTCAGTGTGATGGATCTCAGTCTCAGTGTAATGGATCTCAGTCTCAGCATGATGGATCATAATCACATTGCGTTGGATCTCAGTCTCTGCATGATGGATCTCAGTCTCAGCATGATGGATCTTCTCCTCAGCATGATGGATTTCTGTCTCAGTGTGATAGGTCTCAGTCTCAGAATGATGGATCGCAGTCACAGCATGATTGATCTCTGTCTCAGAATGATGGATCTCAGTCACAGCATGATGGATCATAGTCTCAGTGTAATGGATCTCAGTCTCAGCATGATGGATCTCAGTCTCAGTGTGATGGATTTCAGTCTCAGCATGATGGTTCTCAGTCTCAGTACAATGGAAGTCAGTCACAACATAATGGATCTCAGCCTCAGCATGAAAGTTCAAATTCTTAGTGCCATGCAATTCAGTTTCAGTATGATGGCTCACTGGATCAGCATGATGGATCTCAGTCGCAACATGACAGATCTCAGTCTCAGTGTGATGGATCTCAGTCTCAGTGCAATGATCTCAGTCACAGAATGATGGTTCTCAATCTCAGCATGATGGATCTCAGTCTCTGTGTGATTAATCTCAATCTCTGCATGGTGGATCTCAGTCTCAGCATGATGGATCTCAGTCTCAGTGCGATGTATCTCAATCTCAGCATGATGGATCTCTGTCACAGCATGATGGATCTCTGTCTCAGTGTGACGGATCTCAGTTTCAGCATGAAGGATCTCAGTCTCAGAATGATGGATCTCACTCACAGCATGATGGATCATAATCACATTGCGATGGGTCTCAGTCTCAGCATGATGGATCGCAGTCTCAGCATGATGGATCTTCTCCGCTGAAGATGGATTTCTGTCTCAGTGTGATAGATCTGTCTTAAAATGATGGATCTCAGTCACAGCATGATGGATCTCTGTCTCAGAATGTTGGATCTCAGTCACAGCATGATGGATCATAGTCTCAGTGTAATGGATCTCACTCTCAGCATGATGGATCTCAGTCTCAGTGTGATGGATCTCAGTCTCAGTGTAATGGATCTCAGTCTCAGCATGATGGATCATAATCACATTGCGTTGGATCTCAGTCTCTGCATGATGGATCTCAGTCTCAGCATGATGGATCTTCTCCTCAGCATGATGGATTTCTGTCTCAGTGTGATAGGTCTCAGTCTCAGAATGATGGATCGCAGTCACAGCATGATTGATCTCTGTCTCAGAATGATGGATCTCAGTCACAGCATGATGGATCATAGTCTCAGTGTAATGGATCTCAGTCTCAGCATGATGGATCTCAGTCTCAGTGTGATGGATTTCAGTCTCAGCATGATGGTTCTCAGTCTCAGTACAATGGAAGTCAGTCACAACATAATGGATCTCAGCCTCAGCATGAAAGTTCAAATTCTTAGTGCCATGCAATTCAGTTTCAGTATGATGGCTCACTGGATCAGCATGATGGATCTCAGTCGCAACATGACAGATCTCAGTCTCAGTGTGATGGATCTCAGTCTCAGCATGATGAAGCTCACTCCCAGTTATATGGTTCTCAGTGTCACCACGATGGATCTCTGCCTCAGCATTATGGATCTCAGTCTCACTGTGATGGATCTCATTCGCTGCATGATGGATCTCAGTCTCAGCTTGATGGATCGCTGTCTCAGCAGGATGGATCTCAGTGTCACCACGATGGATCTCTGTCTCAGCATGACGGATCTCAGTCTCAGTGTGATGGATCTCAGTCTCAGCATGATGGATCTCAGTCACAG
This sequence comes from Carcharodon carcharias, assembly GCF_017639515.1. Lineage (NCBI taxonomy): Eukaryota > Metazoa > Chordata > Chondrichthyes > Lamniformes > Lamnidae > Carcharodon > Carcharodon carcharias. The sequence continues at coordinate 164,901,439 of NC_054477.1, read as the reverse complement.
CATGATGGATCTCTGTCTCACCATGATGGATCTCAGTCTCAGTGTGATGGATCTCTGTCTCAGCATGATGGATCTCAGTCACAGAATGATGGATCTCAGTCACAGCATGATGGATCATAGTCTCAGTGTAATGGATCTCACTCTTAGCATGATGGATCTCAGTCTCAATCGGATGGATCTCAGTCTCAGCATGATGGATCTCAGTCTCAGCATGATGGCTATCAGTCTCAGTGTGATGGATCTCAGTCTCAGCCTGATGGATCTCACTCTCAGAGCAATGATCTCAGTCACAGCATGATGGTTCTCAATCTCAGCATGATGGATCTCAGTCTCCGTGTGATCAATCTCAATCTCATCATGATGGATCTCAGTCTCAGCATGATGGATCTCAGTCTCAGTGTGATGGATCTCAATCTCAGCATGATGGATCTCAGTCACAGCATGATGCATCTCTGTCTCTGTGTTACGGATCTCAGTTTCAGCATGATGGATCTCAGTCTCAGAATGATGGATCTCACTCACAGCATGAGGGATCATAGTCACATTGCAATGGAACTCAGTCTCAGCATGATGGATCACAGTCTCAGCATTATGAATCTTCTCAGCATGATGGATTTCTGTCTCAGTGTGATAGATCTCAATCTCAAAATGATGGATCTCAGTCACAGCATGATTGATCTCAATCTCAGAATGATGGATCTCAGTTCAGCATGATGGATCTCAGTCACATCATGATGGATCTTAGTCTCAGCATGATGGAGTTCTATCTCAGTGTGATAAATCTAAGTCACAGCAAAACGGATCTCAATCTCAGAATGATGGATCTCAGTCACAGCATGATGGATCATAGTCTCAGTGTAATGGATCTCAGTCTCAGCATGATGGATCTCAGTCTCATTGTGATGGATCTCAGTCTCAGCCTGGTGGATCTCAGTCTCAGTGCAATGATCTCAGTCACAGCATGATGGTTCTCAATCTCAGAATGATGGAGCTCAGTCTCAATGTGATCGATCTCTGTCTCAGCATGATGGATCTCAGTCTCAGCCTGATGGATGTCAGTCTCAGTGTGATGGATCTCAATCTCATCATGATCGATCTCAGACACGGCATAATGGATCTCTGTCTCAGTTTGACGGATCTCACTTACAACATGATGGATCTCAGTCTCAGAATGATGGATCTCAGTCACAGCATGATGGATCATAGTCACATTGCGATTGATCTCAATCTCATCATTATCGATCTCAGACACGGCATAATGGATCTCTGTCTCAGTTTGACGGATCTCACTTACAACATGATGGATCTCAGTCTCAGAATGATGGATCTCAGTCACAGCATGATGGATCATAGTCACATTGCGATTGATCTCAGTCTCAGCATGATGGATCTCAGTCTCAGCATGATGGATCTCATTCACAGCATGATGGATTTCTGTCTCAGTGTGATAGATCTTAGTCTCAGCATGATGGATCTCAGTCACAGCATTATGGATCTCTGTCTCAGTGTGATGGATCTCAGTTTCAGCATGATGGACCTCAATCTCAGAATGATGGATCTCAGTCAGAGCATGATGGACCATCGTCTCAGTGTAATGGATCTCACTCTCAGCATGATGGATCTCAGTCACAGCATGATGGATATCAGTCTCAGTCTGATGAATCTCAGTCTCTGCATGATGGATCTCACTCTCAGCATGATGGCTCTCCGTCTCAGTGTGATGGATCTCAGTCTCAGCATGATGGATCTCAGACTTAGTGCGATGATCTCAGTCACAGCATGATAGGTTTCTGTCTCAGTGTGATAAATCTAAGTCTCAGCAAAATGGATCTCAGTCTCAGAATGATGGATCTCAGTCACAGCTTGATGGATCATATTCTCAGTGTAATGGATCTCACACTCAGCATGATGGATCTCAGTCTCAGTGTGATGGATCTCAGTCTCAGCCTGATGGATATCGGTCTCAGTGCAATGATCTCAGTCACAGCATGATGGTACTCAATCTCAGAATGATGGATCTCAGTCTCCATGTGATCGATCTCTGTCTCAGCGTGATAGATCTCAGTCTTAGTATGTTGGTTCTCAATCTCAGCATGATGGATCTCAGTCACAGCATAATGGATCTCTGTCTCAGTGTGACGGATCTCAGTTTCAACATGATAGGTCTCAGTCTCAGAATGATGGATCTCAGTCACAACATGATGGATCATAGTCACATTGCGAAGGATCTCAGTCTCAGCATGAAGGATCTCAGTCTCAGCATGATGAATCTCATTCACAGCATGATGGATTTCTGTCTCAGTGTGATAGATCTCAGTCTCAGCATGATGCATCTCTGTCTCAGTTTGACGAATCTCAGTTTCATCATGATGGATCTCAATCTCAGAATGATGGATCTCAGTCACAGCATGATGGATCTTAGTCTCAGTGTAATGGATCTCACTCTCAGTATGATGGATCTCAGTCTCAGTGTGATAGATCTCTGTCTCAGTGTGATGGATCTCAGTCTCATCATGATGGCTCTCCGTCTCAGTGTGATGGATCTCAGTCTCAGCCTGATGGATCTCAGACTCAGTGCGATGATCTCAGTCACAGCATGATGTTTCACAATCTCAGCATGATGGATCTCAGTCTCCGTGTGATAGATCTCAGTATCTGCATGATGAATCTCAATCTCAGAATGTTGGATCTCACTCACTGCACGATGGATCATAGTCTCAGTTTAATGGATCTCACTCTCAGCATGATGGATCTCAGTCTCAGTGTGATAGATCTCAATCTCAGCATGATGGATCGCAGTCTCAGCATGATGGATCTTCTCTGCTGCATAATGGATTTCTGTCTCAGTGTGATAGATCTGTCTCAACATGATGGATCTCAGTCACAGCATGATGGATCTCTGTCTCAGAATGTTGGATCTCAGTCACAGCATGATGGATCATAGTCTCAGTGTAATGGATCTCACTCTCAGCATGATGGATCTCAGTCTCAGTGTGATGGATCTCAGTCTCAGTGTAATGGATCTCAGTCTCAGCATGATGGATCATAATCACATTGCATTGAATCTCAGTCTCTGCATGATGGATCTCAGTCTCAGCATGATGGATCTTCTCCTCAGCATGATGGATTTCTGTCTCAGTGTGATAGGTCTCAGTCTCAGAATGATGGATCGCAGTCACAGCATGATTGATCTCTGTCTCAGAATGATGGATCTCAGTCACAGCATGATGGATCATAGTCTCAGTGTAAAGGATCTCAGTCTCAGCATGATGGATCTCAGTCTCAGTGTGATGGATTTCAGTCTCAGCATGATGGTTCTCAGTCTCAGTACAATGGAAGTCAGTCACAACATAATGGATCTCAGCCTCAGCATGAAAGTTCAAATTCTTAGTGCCATGCAATTCAGTTTCAGTATGATGGCTCACTGGATCAGCATGATGGATCTCAGTCGCAACATGACAGATCTCAGTCTCAGTGTGATGGATCTCTGTCTCAGCATGATGAAGCTCACTCCCAGTTATATGGTTCTCAGTGTCACCACGATGGATCTCTGCCTCAGCATGATGGATCTCAGTCTCACTGTGATGGATCTCATTCGCTGCATGATGGATCTCAGTCTCAGCATGATGGATCGCTGTCTCAGCAGGATGGATCTCAGTGTCACCACGATGGATCTCTGTCTCAGCATGACGGATCTCAGTCTCAGTGTGATGGATCTCAGTCTCAGCATGATGGATCTCAGTCACAGCATGATGGATCTCTGTCTCACCATGATGGATCTCAGTCTCAGTGTGATGGATCTCTGTCTCAGCATGATGGATCTCAGTCACAGAATGATGGATCTCAGTCACAGCATGATGGATCGTAGTCTCAGTGTAATGGATCTCACTCTTAGCATGATGGATCTCAGTCTCAATCGGATGGATCTCAGTCTCAGCATGATGGATCTCAGTCTCAGCATGATGGCTCTCAGTCTCAGTGTGATGGATCTTCTCCGCTGCATGATGGATTTCTGTCTCAGTGTGATAGATCTGTCTCAAAATGATGGATCTCAGTCACAGCATGATGGATCTCTGTCTCAGAATGTTGGATCTCAGTCACAGCATGATGGATCATAGTCTCAGTGTAATGGATCTCAGTCTCAGCATGATGGATCTCAGTCTCATTGTGATGGATCTCAGTCTCAGCCTGGTGGATCTCAGTCTCAGTGCAATGATCTCAGTCACAGCATGATGGTTCTCAATCTCAGAATGATGGAGCTCAGTCTCAATGTGATCGATCTCTGTCTCAGCATGATGGATCTCAGTCTCAGCCTGAATGATGTCAGTCTCAGTGTGATGGATCTCAATCTCATCATGATCGATCTCAGACACGGCATAATGGATCTCTGTCTCAGTTTGACGGATCTCACTTACAACATGATGGATCTCAGTCTCAGAATGATGGATCTCAGTCACAGCATGATGGATCATAGTCACATTGCGATTGATCTCAATCTCATCATTATCGATCTCAGACACGGCATAATGGATCTCTGTCTCAGTTTGACGGATCTCACTTACAACATGATGGATCTCAGTCTCAGAATGATGGATCTCAGTCACAGCATGATGGATCATAGTCACATTGCGATTGATCTCAGTCTCAGCATGATGGATCTCAGTCTCAGCATGATGGATCTCATTCACAGCATGATGGATTTCTGTCTCAGTGTGATAGATCTTAGTCTCAGCATGATGGATCTCAGTCACAGCATTATGGATCTCTGTCTCAGTGTGATGGATCTCAGTATCAGCATGATGGACCTCAATCTCAGAATGATGGATCTCAGTCAGAGCATGATGGACCATCGTCTCAGTGTAATGGATCTCACTCTCAGCATGATGGATCTCAGTCACAGCATGATGGATATCAGTCTCAGTCTGATGAATCTCAGTCTCTGCATGATGGATCTCACTCTCAGCATGATGGCTCTCCGTCTCAGTGTGATGGATCTCAGTCTCAGCATGATGGATCTCAGACTTAGTGCGATGATCTCAGTCACAGCATGATAGGTTTCTGTCTCAGTGTGATAAATCTAAGTCTCAGCAAAATGGATCTCAGTCTCAGAATGATGGATCTCAGTCACAGCTTGATGGATCATATTCTCAGTGTAATGGATCTCACACTCAGCATGATGGATCTCAGTCTCAGTCTGATGGATCTCAGTCTCAGCATGATGGATCTCAGTCTCAGCATGATGGCTCTCAGTCTCAGTGTGATGGATCTCAGTCTCAGCCTGATGGATATCGGTCTCAGTGCAATGATCTCAGTCACAGCATGATGGTACTCAATCTCAGAATGATGGATCTCAGTCTCATTGTGATCGATCTCTGTCTCAGCGTGATAGATCTCAGTCTCAGTATGTTGGTTCTCAATCTCAGCATGATGGATCTCAGTCACAGCATAATGGATCTCTGTCTCAGTGTGACGGATCTCAGTTTCAACATGATAGGTCTCAGTCTCAGAATGATGGATCTCAGTCACAACATGATGGATCATAGTCACATTGCGAAGGATCTCAGTCTCAGCATGAAGGATCTCAGTCTCAGCATGATGAATCTCATTCACAGCATGATGGATTTCTGTCTCAGTGTGATAGATCTCAGTCTCAGCATGATGCATCTCTGTCTCAGTTTGACGAATCTCAGTTTCATCATGATGGATCTCCATCTCAGAATGATGGATCTCAGTCACAGCATGATGGATCTTAGTCTCAGTGTAATGGATCTCACTCTCAGTATGATGGATCTCAGTCTCAGTGTGATAGATCTCTGTCTCAGTGTGATGGATCTCAGTCTCATCATGATGGCTCTCCGTCTCAGTGTGATGGATCTCAGTCTCAGCCTGATGGATCTCAGACTCAGTGCGATGATCTCAGTCACAGCATGATGTTTCACAATCTCAGCATGATGGATCTCAGTCTCCGTGTGATAGATCTCAGTATCTGCATGATGAATCTCAATCTCAGAATGATGGATCTCACTCACTGCACGATGGATCATAGTCTCAGTTTAATGGATCTCACTCTCAGCATGATGGATCTCAGTCTCAGTGTGATAGATCTCAATCTCAGCATGATGGATCGCAGTCTCAGCATGATGGATCTTCTCCGCTGCATAATGGATTTCTGTCTCAGTGTGATAGATCTGTCTCAACATGATGGATCTCAGTCACTGCATGATGGATCTCTGTCTCAGAATGTTGGATCTCAGTCACAGCATGATGGATCATAGTCTCAGTGTAATGGATCTCACTCTCAGCATGATGGATCTCAGTCTCAGTGTGATGGATCTCAGTCTCAGTGTAATGGATCTCAGTCTCAGCATGATGGATCATAATCACATTGCGTTGGATCTCAGTCTCTGCATGATGGATCTCAGTCTCAGCATGATGGATCTTCTCCTCAGCATGATGGATTTCTGTCTCAGTGTAATAGGTCTCAGTCTCAGAATGATGGATCGCAGTCACAGCATGATTGATCTCTGTCTCAGAATGATGGATCTCAGTCACAGCATGATGGATCTCAGTCTCAGTGTGATAGATCTCAGTCTCAGCATGATGGATCGCAGTCTCAGCATGATGGATCTTCTCCGCTGCATGATGGATTTCTGTCTCAGTGTGATAGATCTGTCTCAAAATGATGGATCTCAGTCACAGCATGATGGATCTCTGTCTCAGAATGTTGGATCTCAGTCACAGCATGATGGATCATAGTCTCAGTGTAATGGATCTCACTCTCAGCATGATGGATCTCAGTCTCAGTGTGATGGATCTCAGTCTCAGTGTAATGGATCTCAGTCTCAGCATGATGGATCATAATCACATTGCGTTGGATCTCAGTCTCTGCATGATGGATCTCAGTCTCAGCATGATGGATCTCAGTCTCAGCATGATGGCTCTCAGTCTCAGTGTGATGGATCTCAGTCTCAGCCTGATGGATCTCACTCTCAGAGCAATGATCTCAGTCACAGCATGATGGTTCTCAATCTCAGCATGATGGATCTCAGTCTCCGTGTGATCAATCTCAATCTCATCATGATGGATCTCAGTCTCAGCATGATGGATCTCAGTCTCAGTGCAATGATCTCAGTCACAGCATGATGGTTCTCAATCTCAGAATGATGGAGCTCAGTCACAGCATGATGGATCATAGTCACATTGCGATTGATCTCAGTCTCAGCATGATGGATCTCAGTCTCAGCATGATGGATCTCATTCACAGCATGATGGATTTCTGTCTCAGTGTGATAGATCTTAGTCTCAGCATGATGGATCTCAGTCACAGCATTATGGATCTCTGTCTCAGTGTGACGGATCTCAGTTTCAGCATGATGGACCTCAATCTCAGAATGATGGATCTCAGTCAGAGCATGATGGACCATCGTCTCAGTGTAATGGATCTCACTCTCAGCATGATGGATCTCAGTCACAGCATGATGGATATCAGTCTCAGTCTGATGAATCTCAGTCTCTGCATGATGGATCTCACTCTCAGCATGATGGCTCTCCGTCTCAGTGTGATGGATCTCAGTCTCAGCATGATGGATCTCAGACTTAGTGCGATGATCTCAGTCACAGCATGATAGGTTTCTGTCTCAGTGTGATAAATCTAAGTCTCAGCAAAATGGATCTCAGTCTCAGAATGATGGATCTCAGTCACAGCATGATGGATCATATTCTCAGTGTAATGGATCTCACACTCAGCATGATGGATCTCAGTCTCAGTCTGATGGATCTCAGTCTCAGCCTGATGGATATCGGTCTCAGTGCAATGATCTCAGTCACAGCATGATGGTACTCAATCTCAGAATGATGGATCTCAGTCTCCATGTGATCGATCTCTGTCTCAGCGTGATAGATCTCAGTCTCAGTATGTTGGTTCTCAATCTCAGCATGATGGATCTCAGTCACAGCATAATGGATCTCTGTCTCAGTGTGACGGATCTCAGTTTCAACATGATAGGTCTCAGTCTCAGAATGATGGATCTCAGTCACAACATGATGGATCATAGTCACATTGCGAAGGATCTCAGTCTCAGCATGAAGGATCTCAGTCTCAGCATGATGAATCTCATTCACAGCATGATGGATTTCTGTCTCAGTGTGATAGATCTCAGTCTCAGCATGATGCATCTCTGTCTCAGTTTGACGAATCTCAGTTTCATCATGATGGATCTCAATCTCAGAATGATGGATCTCAGTCACAGCATGATGGATCTTAGTCTCAGTGTGATAGATCTCTGTCTCAGTGTGATGGATCTCAGTCTCATCATGATGGCTCTCCGTCTCAGTGTGATGGATCTCAGTCTCAGCCTGATGGATCTCAGACTCAGTGCGATGATCTCAGTCACAGCATGATGTTTCACAATCTCAGCATGATGGATCTCAGTCTCCGTGTGATAGATCTCAGTATCTGCATGATGAATCTCAATCTCAGAATGTTGGATCTCACTCACTGCACGATGGATCATAGTCTCAGTTTAATGGATCTCACTCTCAGCATGATGGATCTCAGTCTCAGTGTGATAGATCTCAATCTCAGCATGATGGATCGCAGTCTCAGCATGATGGATCTTCTCCGCTGCATAATGGATTTCTGTCTCAGTGTGATAGATCTGTCTCAACATGATGGATCTCAGTCACAGCATGATGGATCTCTGTCTCAGAATGTTGGATCTCAGTCACAGCATGATGGATCATAGTCTCAGTGTAATGGATCTCACTCTCAGCATGATGGATCTCAGTCTCAGTGTGATGGATCTCAGTCTCAGTGTAATGGATCTCAGTCTCAGCATGATGGATCATAATCACATTGCGTTGGATCTCAGTCTCTGCATGATGGATCTCAGTCTCAGCATGATGGATCTTCTCCTCAGCATGATGGATTTCTGTCTCAGTGTGATAGGTCTCAGTCTCAGAATGATGGATCGCAGTCACAGCATGATTGATCTCTGTCTCAGAATGATGGATCTCAGTCACAGCATGATGGATCATAGTCTCAGTGTAATGGATCTCAGTCTCAGCATGATGGATCTCAGTCTCAGTGTGATGGATTTCAGTCTCAGCATGATGGTTCTCAGTCTCAGTACAATGGAAGTCAGTCACAACATAATGGATCTCAGCCTCAGCATGAAAGTTCAAATTCTTAGTGCCATGCAATTCAGTTTCAGTATGATGGCTCACTGGATCAGCATGATGGATCTCAGTCGCAACATGACAGATCTCAGTCTCAGTGTGATGGATCTCTGTCTCAGCATGATGAAGCTCACTCCCAGTTATATGGTTCTCAGTGTCACCACGATGGATCTCTGCCTCAGCATGATGGATCTCAGTCTCACTGTGATGGATCTCATTCGCTGCATGATGGATCTCAGTCTCAGCATGATGGATCGCTGTCTCAGCAGGATGGATCTCAGTGTCACCACGATGGATCTCTGTCTCAGCATGACGGATCTCAGTCTCAGTGTGATGGATCTCAGTCACAGCATGATGGATCTCTGTCTCACCATGATGGATCTCAGTCACTGAATGATGGATCTCAGTCACAGCATGATGGATCATAGTCTCAGTGTAATGGATCTCACTCTCAGCATGATGGATCTCAGTCTCAATCGGATGGATCTCAGTCTCAGCATGATGGATCTCAGTCTCAGCATGATGGCTCTCAGTCTCAGTGTGATGGATCTCAGTCTCAGCCTGATGGATCTCACTCTCAGAGCAATGATCTCAGTCACAGCATGATGGTTCTCAATCTCAGCATGATGGATCTCAGTCTCCGTGTGATCAATCTCAATCTCATCATGATGGATCTCAGTCTCAGCATGATGGATCTCAGTCTCAGTGTGATGGATCTCAATCTCAGCATGATGGATCTCAGTCACAGCATGATGCATCTCTGTCTCTGTGTGACGGATCTCAGTTTCAGCATGATGGATCTCAGTCTCAGAATGATGGATCTCACTCACAGCATGAGGGATCATAGTCACATTGCAATGGAACTCAGTCTCAGCATGATGGATCTCAGTCTCAGCATTATGAATCTTCTCAGCATGATGGATTTCTGTCTCAGTGTGATAGATCTCAGTCTCAAAATGATGGATCTCAGTCACAGCATGATTGATCTCAATCTCAGAATGATGGATCTCAGTCACAGCATGATGGATCATAATCTCAGTGTAATGGATCTCACTCTCAGCATGATTGATCTCAGTCTCAGTGTGATAGATCTCAGTCTCAGTGTGATGGATCTCAGTTCAGCATGATGGATCTCAGTCACATCAAGATGGATCTTAGTCTCTGCATGATGGAGTTCTATCTCAGTGTGATAAATCTAAGTCACAGCAAAATGGATCTCAATCTCAGAATGATGGATCTCAGTCACAGCATGATGGATCATAGTCTCAGTGTAATGGATCTCAGTCTCAGCATGATGGATCTCAGTCTCATTGTGATGGATCTCAGTCTCAGCCTGGTGGATCTCAGTCTCAGTGCAATGATCTCAGTCACAGCATGATGGTTCTCAATCTCAGAATGATGGAGCTCAGTCACAGCATGATGGATCATAGTCACATTGCGATTGATCTCAGTCTCAGCATGATGGATCTCAGTCTCAGCATGATGGATCTCATTCACAGCATGATGGATTTCTGTCTCAGTGTGATAGATCTTAGTCTCAGCATGATGGATCTCAGTCACAGCATTATGGATCTCTGTCTCAGTGTGACGGATCTCAGTTTCAGCATGATGGACCTCAATCTCAGAATGATGGATCCCAGTCAGAGCATGATGGACCATCGTCTCAGTGTAATGGATCTCACTCTCAGCATGATGGATCTCAGTCACAGCATGATGGATATCAGTCTCAGTCTGATGAATCTCAGTCTCTGCATGATGGATCTCACTCTCAGCATGATGGCTCTCCGTCTCAGTGTGATGGATCTCAGTCTCAGCATGATGGATCTCAGACTTAGTGCGATGATCTCAGTCACAGCATGATAGGTTTCTGTCTCAGTGTGATAAATCTAAGTCTCAGCAAAATGGATCTCAGTCTCAGAATGATGGATCTCAGTCACAGCTTGATGGATCATATTCTCAGTGTAATGGATCTCACACTCAGCATGATGGATCTCAGTCTCAGTCTGATGGATCTCAGTCTCAGCATGATGGATCTCAGTCTCAGCATGATGGCTCTCAGTCTCAGTGTGATGGATCTCAGTCTCAGCCTGATGGATATCGGTCTCAGTGCAATGATCTCAGTCACAGCATGATGGTACTCAATCTCAGAATGATGGATCTCAGTCTCCATGTGATCGATCTCTGTCTCAGCGTGATAGATCTCAGTCTCAGTATGTTGGTTCTCAATCTCAGCATGATGGATCTCAGTCACAGCATAATGGATCTCTGTCTCAGTGTGACGGATCTCAGTTTCAACATGATAGGTCTCAGTCTCAGAATGATGGATCTCAGTCACAACATGATGGATCATAGTCACATTGCGAAGGATCTCAGTCTCAGCATGATGGATCTCAGTCTCAGCATGATGAATCTCATTCACAGCATGATGGATTTCTGTCTCAGTGTGATAGATCTCAGTCTCAGCATGATGCATCTCTGTCTCAGTTTGACGAATCTCAGTTTCATCATGATGGATCTCAATCTCAGAATGATGGATCTCAGTCACAGCATGATGGATTTTAGTCTCAGTGTAATGGATCTCACTCTCAGTATGATGGATCTCAGTCTCAGTGTGATAGATCTCTGTCTCAGTGTGATGGATCTCAGTCTCATCATGATGGCTCTCCGTCTCAGTGTGATGGATCTCAGTCTCAGCCTGATGGATCTCAGACTCAGTGCGATGATCTCAGTCACAGCATGATGTTTCACAATCTCAGCATGATGGATCTCAGTCTCCGTGTGATAGATCTCAGTATCTGCATGATGGATCTCAATCTCAGAATGATGGATCTCACTCACTGCACGATGGATCATAGTCTCAGTTTAATGGATCTCACTCTCAGCATGATGGATCTCAGTCTCAGTGTGATAGATCTCAGTCTCAGCATGATGGATCGCAGTCTCAGCATGATGGATCTTCTCCGCTGCATGATGGATTTCTGTCTCAGTGTGATAGATCTGTCTCAAAATGATGGATCTCAGTCACAGCATGATGGATCTCTGTCTCAGAATGTTGGATCTCAGTCACAGCATGATGGATCATAGTCTCAGTGTAATGGATATCACTCTCAGCATGATGGATCTCAGTCTCAGTGTGATGGATCTCAGTCTCAGTGTAATGGATCTCAGTCTCAGCATGATGGATCATAATCACATTGCGTTGGATCTCAGTCTCTGCATGATGGATCTCAGTCTCAGCATGATGGATCTTCTCCTCAGCATGATGGATTTCTGTCTCAGTGTGATAGGTCTCAGTCTCAGAATGATGGATCGCAGTCACAGCATGATTGATCTCTGTCTCAGAATGATGGATCTCAGTCACAGCATGATGGATCTCAGTCTCAGTGTGATAGATCTCAGTCTCAGCATGATGGATCGCAGTCTCAGCATGATGGATCTTCTCCGCTGCATGATGGATTTCTGTCTCAGTGTGATAGATCTGTCTCAAAATGATGGATCTCAGTCACAGCATGATGGATCTCTGTCTCAGAATGTTGGATCTCAGTCACAGCATGATGGATCATAGTCTCAGTGTAATGGATCTCACTCTCAGCATGATGGATCTCAGTCTCAGTGTGATGGATCTCAGTCTCAGTGTAATGGATCTCAGTCTCAGCATGATGGATCATAATCACATTGCGTTGGATCTCAGTCTCTGCATGATGGATCTCAGTCTCAGCATGATGGATCTCAGTCTCAGCATGATGGCTCTCAGTCTCAGTGTGATGGATCTCAGTCTCAGCCTGATGGATCTCACTCTCAGAGCAATGATCTCAGTCACAGCATGATGGTTCTCAATCTCAGCATGATGGATCTCAGTCTCCGTGTGATCAATCTCAATCTCATCATGATGGATCTCAGTCTCAGCATGATGGATCTCAGTCTCAGTGCAATGATCTCAGTCACAGCATGATGGTTCTCAATCTCAGAATGATGGAGCTCAGTCACAGCATGATGGATCATAGTCACATTGCGATTGATCTCAGTCTCAGCATGATGGATCTCAGTCTCAGCATGATGGATCTCATTCACAGCATGATGGATTTCTGTCTCAGTGTGATAGATCTTAGTCTCAGCATGATGGATCTCAGTCACAGCATTATGGATCTCTGTCTCAGTGTGACGGATCTCAGTTTCAGCATGATGGACCTCAATCTCAGAATGATGGATCTCAGTCAGAGCATGATGGACCATCGTCTCAGTGTAATGGATCTCACTCTCAGCATGATGGATCTCAGTCACAGCATGATGGATATCAGTCTCAGTCTGATGAATCTCAGTCTCTGCCTGATGGATCTCACTCTCAGCATGATGGCTCTCCGTCTCAGTGTGATGGATCTCAGTCTCAGCATGATGGATCTCAGACTTAGTGCGATGATCTCAGTCACAGCATGATAGGTTTCTGTCTCAGTGTGATAAATCTAAGTCTGAGCAAAATGGATCACAGTCTCAGAATGATGGATCTCAGTCACAGCTTGATGGATCATATTCTCAGTGTAATGGATCTCACACTCAGCATGATGGATCTCAGTCTCAGTCTGATGGATCTCAGTCTCAGCATGATGGATCTCAGTCTCAGCATGATGGCTCTCAGTCTCAGTGTGATGGATCTCAGTCTCAGCCTGATGGATATCGGTCTCAGTGCAATGATCTCAGTCACAGCATGATGGTACTCAATCTCAGAATGATGGATCTCAGTCTCCATGTGATCGATCTCTGTCTCAGCGTGATAGATCTCAGTCTCAGTATGTTGGTTCTCAATCTCAGCATGATGGATCTCAGTCACAGCATAATGGATCTCTGTCTCAGTGTGACGGATCTCAGTTTCAACATGATAGGTCTCAGTCTCAGAATGATGGATCTCAGTCACAACATGATGGATCATAGTCACATTGCGAAGGATCTCAGTCTCAGCATGAAGGATCTCAGTCTCAGCATGATGAATCTCATTCACAGCATGATGGATTTCTGTCTCAGTGTGATAGATCTCAGTCTCAGCATGATGCATCTCTGTCTCAGTTTGACGAATCTCAGTTTCATCATGATGGATCTCAATCTCAGAATGATGGATCTCAGTCACAGCATGATGGATCTTAGTCTCAGTGTAATGGATCTCACTCTCAGTATGATGGATCTCAGTCTCAGTGTGATAGATCTCTGTCTCAGTGTGATGGATCTCAGTCTCATCATGATGGCTCTCCGTCTCAGTGTGATGGATCTCAGTCTCAGCCTGATGGATCTCAGACTCAGTGCGATGATCTCAGTCACAGCATGATGTTTCACAATCTCAGCATGATGGATCTCAGTCTCCGTGTGATAGATCTCAGTATCTGCATGATGAATCTCAATCTCAGAATGATGGATCTCACTCACTGCACGATGGATCATAGTCTCAGTTTAATGGATCTCACTCTCAGCATGATGGATCTCAGTCTCAGTGTGATAGATCTCAGTCTCAGCATGATGGATCGCAGTCTCAGCATGATGGATCTTCTCCGCTGCATGATGGATTTCTGTCTCAGTGTGATAGATCTGTCTCAAAATGTTGGATCTCAGTCACAGCATGATGGATCTCTGTCTCAGAATGTTGGATCTCAGTCACAGCATGATGGATCATAGTCTCAGTGTAATGGATCTCACTCTCAGCATGATGGATCTCAGTCTCAGTGTGATGGATCTCAGTCTCAGTGTAATGGATCTCAGTCTCAGCATGATGGATCATAATCACATTGCGTTGGATCTCAGTCTCTGCATGATGGATCTCAGTCTCAGCATGATGGATCTTCTCCTCAGCATGATGGATTTCTGTCTCAGTGTGATAGGTCTCAGTCTCAGAATGATGGATCGCAGTCACAGCATGATTGATCTCTGTCTCAGAATGATGGATCTCAGTCACAGCATGATGGATCATAGTCTCAGTGTAATGGATCTCAGTCTCAGCATGATGGATCTCAGTCTCAGTGTGATGGATTTCAGTCTCAGCATGATGGTTCTCAGTCGCAGTACAATGGAAGTCAGTCACAACATAATGGATCTCAGCCTCAGCATGAAAGTTCAAATTCTTAGTGCCATGCAATTCAGTTTCAGTATGATGGCTCACTGGATCAGCATGATGGATCTCAGTCGCAACATGACAGATCTCAGTCTCAGTGTGATGGATCTCTGTCTCAGCATGATGAAGCTCACTCCCAGTTATATGGTTCTCAGTGTCACCACGATGGATCTCTGCCTCAGCATGATGGATCTCAGTCTCACTGTGATGGATCTCATTCGCTGCATGATGGATCTCAGTCTCAGCATGATGGATCGCTGTCTCAGCAGGATGGATCTCAGTGTCACCACGATGGATCTCTGTCTCAGCATGACGGATCTCAGTCTCAGTGTGATGGATCTCAGTATCAGCATGATGGATCTCAGTCACAGCATGATGGATCTCTGTCTCACCATGATGGATCTCAGTCTCAGTGTGATGGATCTCTGTCTCAGCATGATGGATCTCAGTCACAGAATGATGGATCTCAGTCACAGCATGATGGATCATAGCTTCAGTGTAATGGATCTCACTCTTAGCATGATGGATCTCAGTCTCAATCGGATGGATCTCAGTCTCAGCATGATGGATCTCAGTCTCAGCATGATGGCTCTCAGTCTCAGTGTGATGGATCTCAGTCTCAGCCTGATGGATCTCACTCTCAGAGCAATGATCTCAGTCACAGCATGATGGTTCTCAATCTCAGCATGATGGATCTCAGTCTCCGTGTGATCAATCTCAATCTCATTATGATGGATCTCAGTCTCAGCATGATGGATCTCAGTCTCAGTGCAATGATCTCAGTCACAGCATGATGGTTCTCAATCTCAGAATGATGGAGCTCAGTCACAGCATGATGGATCATAGTCACATTGCGAAGGATCTCAGTCTCAGCATGAAGGATGTCAGTCTCAGCATGATGGATCTCATTCACAGCATGATGGATTTCTGTCTCAGTGTGATAGATCTTAGTCTCAGCATGATGGATCTCAGTCACAGCATTATGGATCTCTGTCTCAGTGTGACGGATCTCAGTTTCAGCATGATGGACCTCAATCTCAGAATGATGGATCTCAGTCAGAGCATGATGGACCATCGTCTCAGTGTAATGGATCTCACTCTCAGCATGATGGATCTCAGTCACAGCATGATGGATATCAGTCTCAGTCTGATGAATCTCAGTCTCTGCCTGATGGATCTCACTCTCAGCATGATGGCTCTCCGTCTCAGTGTGATGGATCTCAGTCTCAGCATGATGGATCTCAGACTTAGTGCGATGATCTCAGTCACAGCATGATAGGTTTCTGTCTCAGTGTGATAAATCTAAGTCTCAGCAAAATGGATCACAGTCTCAGAATGATGGATCTCAGTCACAGCTTGATGGATCATATTCTCAGTGTAATGGATCTCACACTCAGCATGATGGATCTCAGTCTCAGTCTGATGGATCTCAGTCTCAGCATGATGGATCTCAGTCTCAGCATGATGGCTCTCAGTCTCAGTGTGATGGATCTCAGTCTCAGCCTGATGGATATCGGTCTCAGTGCAATGATCTCAGTCACAGCATGATGGTACTCAATCTCAGAATGATGGATCTCAGTCTCCATGTGATCGATCTCTGTCTCAGCGTGATAGATCTCAGTCTCAGTATGTTGGTTCTCAATCTCAGCATGATGGATCTCAGTCACAGCATAATGGATCTCTGTCTCAGTGTGACGGATCTCAGTTTCAACATGATAGGTCTCAGTCTCAGAATGATGGATCTCAGTCACAACATGATGGATCATAGTCACATTGCGAAGGATCTCAGTCTCAGCATGAAGGATCTCAGTCTCAGCATGATGGATCTCATTCACAGCATGATGGATTTCTGTCTCAGTGTGATAGATCTTAGTCTCAGCATGATGGATCTCAGTCACAGCATTATGGATCTCTGTCTCAGTGTGACGGATCTCAGTTTCAGCATGATGGACCTCAATCTCAGAATGATGGATCTCAGTCAGAGCATGATGGACCATCGTCTCAGTGTAATGGATCTCACTCTCAGCATGATGGATCTCAGTCACAGCATGATGGATATCAGTCTCAGTCTGATGAATCTCAGTCTCTGCCTGATGGATCTCACTCTCAGCATGATGGCTCTCCGTCTCAGTGTGATGGATCTCAGTCTCAGCATGATGGATCTCAGACTTAGTGCGATGATCTCAGTCACAGCATGATAGGTTTCTGTCTCAGTGTGATAAATCTAAGTCTCAGCAAAATGGATCACAGTCTCAGAATGATGGATCTCAGTCACAGCTTGATGGATCATATTCTCAGTGTAATGGATCTCACACTCAGCATGATGGATCTCAGTCTCAGTCTGATGGATCTCAGTCTCAGCATGATGGATCTCAGTCTCAGCATGATGGCTCTCAGTCTCAGTGTGATGGATCTCAGTCTCAGCCTGATGGATATCGGTCTCAGTGCAATGATCTCAGTCACAGCATGATGGTACTCAATCTCAGAATGATGGATCTCAGTCTCCATGTGATCGATCTCTGTCTCAGCGTGATAGATCTCAGTCTCAGTATGTTGGTTCTCAATCTCAGCATGATGGATCTCAGTCACAGCATAATGGATCTCTGTCTCAGTGTGACGGATCTCAGTTTCAACATGATAGGTCTCAGTCTCAGAATGATGGATCTCAGTCACAACATGATGGATCATAGTCACATTGCGAAGGATCTCAGTCTCAGCATGAAGGATCTCAGTCTCAGCATGATGAATCTCATTCACAGCATGATGGATTTCTGTCTCAGTGTGATAGATCTCAGTCTCAGCATGATGCATCTCTGTCTCAGTTTGACGAATCTCAGTTTCATCATGATGGATCTCAATCTCAGAATGATGGATCTCAGTCACAGCATGATGGATCTTAGTCTCAGTGTAATAGATCTCTGTCTCAGTGTGATGGATCTCAGTCTCATCATGATGGCTCTCCGTCTCAGTGTGATGGATCTCAGTCTCAGCCTGATGGATCTCAGACTCAGTGCGATGATCTCAGTCACAGCATGATGTTTCACAATCTCAGCATGATGGATCTCAGTCTCCGTGTGATAGATCTCAGTATCTGCATGATGAATCTCAATCTCAGAATGTTGGATCTCACTCACTGCACGATGGATCATAGTCTCAGTTTAATGGATCTCACTCTCAGCATGATGGATCTCAGTCTCAGTGTGATAGATCTCAATCTCAGCATGATGGATCGCAGTCTCAGCATGATGGATCTTCTCCGCTGCATAATGGATTTCTGTCTCAGTGTGATAGATCTGTCTCAACATGATGGATCTCAGTCACAGCATGATGGATCTCTGTCTCAGAATGTTGGATCTCAGTCACAGCATGATGGATCATAGTCTCAGTGTAATGGATCTCACTCTCAGCATGATGGATCTCAGTCTCAGTGTGATGGATCTCAGTCTCAGTGTAATGGATCTCAGTCTCAGCATGATGGATCATAATCACATTGCGTTGGATCTCAGTCTCTGCATGATGGATCTCAGTCTCAGCATGATGGATCTTCTCCTCAGCATGATGGATTTCTGTCTCAGTGTGATAGGTCTCAGTCTCAGAATGATGGATCGCAGTCACAGCATGATTGATCTCTGTCTCAGAATGATGGATCTCAGTCACAGCATGATGGATCATAGTCTCAGTGTAAAGGATCTCAGTCTCAGCATGATGGATCTCAGTCTCAGTGTGATGGATTTCAGTCTCAGCATGATGGTTCTCAGTCTCAGTACAATGGAAGTCAGTCACAACATAATGGATCTCAGCCTCAGCATGAAAGTTCAAATTCTTAGTGCCATGCAATTCAGTTTCAGTATGATGGCTCACTGGATCAGCATGATGGGTCTCAGTCGCAACATGACAGATCTCAGTCTCAGTGTGATGGATCTCTGTCTCAGCATGATGAAGCTCACTCCCAGTTATATGGTTCTCAGTGTCACCACGATGGATCTCTGCCTCAGCATGATGGATCTCAGTCTCACTGTGATGGATCTCATTCGCTGCATGATGGATCTCAGTCTCAGCATGATGGATCGCTGTCTCAGCAGGATGGATCTCAGTGTCACCACGATGGATCTCTGTCTCAGCATGACGGATCTCAGTCTCAGTGTGATGGATCTCAGTCTCAGCATGATGGATCTCAGTCACAGCATGATGGATCTCTGTCTCACCATGATGGATCTCAGTCTCAGTGTGATGGATCTCTGTCTCAGCATGATGGATCTCAGTCACAGAATGATGGATCTCAGTCACAGCATGATGGATCGTAGTCTCAGTGTAATGGATCTCACTCTTAGCATGATGGATCTCAGTCTCAATCGGATGGATCTCAGTCTCAGCATGATGGATCTCAGTCTCAGCATGATGGCTCTCAGTCTCAGTGTGATGGATCTTCTCCGCTGCATGATGGATTTCTGTCTCAGTGTGATAGATCTGTCTCAAAATGATGGATCTCAGTCACAGCATGATGGATCTCTGTCTCAGAATGTTGGATCTCAGTCACAGCATGATGGATCATAGTCTCAGTGTAATGGATCTCAGTCTCAGCATGATGGATCTCAGTCTCATTGTGATGGATCTCAGTCTCAGCCTGGTGGATCTCAGTCTCAGTGCAATGATCTCAGTCACAGCATGATGGTTCTCAATCTCAGAATGATGGAGCTCAGTCTCAATGTGATCGATCTCTGTCTCAGCATGATGGATCTCAGTCTCAGCCTGAATGATGTCAGTCTCAGTGTGATGGATCTCAATCTCATCATGATCGATCTCAGACACGGCATAATGGATCTCTGTCTCAGTTTGACGGATCTCACTTACAACATGATGGATCTCAGTCTCAGAATGATGGATCTCAGTCACAGCATGATGGATCATAGTCACATTGCGATTGATCTCAATCTCATCATTATCGATCTCAGACACGGCATAATGGATCTCTGTCTCAGTTTGACGGATCTCACTTACAACATGATGGATCTCAGTCTCAGAATGATGGATCTCAGTCACAGCATGATGGATCATAGTCACATTGCGATTGATCTCAGTCTCAGCATGATGGATCTCAGTCTCAGCATGATGGATCTCAGTCTCAGCATGATGGCTCTCAGTCTCAGTGTGATGGATCTCAGTCTCAGCATGATGCATCTCACTCTCGGAGCAATGATCTCAGTCACAGCATGATGGTTCTCAATCTCAGCATGATGGATCTCAGTCTCCGTGTGATCAATCTCAATCTCATCATGATGGATCTCAGTCTCAGCATGATGGATCTCAGTCTCAGTGCAATGATCTCTGTCTCAGCATGATGGATCTCAGTCTCAGAATGATGGATCTCAGTCACAGCATGATGGATCATAGTCACATTGCGATTGATCTCAGTCTCAGCATGATGGATCTCAGTCTCAGCATGATGGATCTCATTCACAGCATGATGGATTTCTGTCTCAGTGTGATAGATCTTAGTCTCAGCATGATGGATCTCAGTCACAGCATTATGGATCTCTGTCTCAGTGTGACGGATCTCAGTTTCAGCATGATGGACCTCAATCTCAGAATGATGGATCTCAGTCAGAGCATGATGGACCATCGTCTCAGTGTAATGGATCTCACTCTCAGCATGATGGATCTCAGTCACAGCATGATGGATATCAGTCTCAGTCTGATGAATCTCAGTCTCTGCCTGATGGATCTCACTCTCAGCATGATGGCTCTCCGTCTCAGTGTGATGGATCTCAGTCTCAGCATGATGGATCTCAGACTTAGTGCGATGATCTCAGTCACAGCATGATAGGTTTCTGTCTCAGTGTGATAAATCTAAGTCTCAGCAAAATGGATCACAGTCTCAGAATGATGGATCTCAGTCACAGCTTGATGGATCATATTCTCAGTGTAATGGATCTCACACTCAGCATGATGGATCTCAGTCTCAGTCTGATGGATCTCAGTCTCAGCATGATGGATCTCAGTCTCAGCATGATGGCTCTCAGTCTCAGTCTGATGGATCTCAGTCTCAGCCTGATGGATATCGGTCTCAGTGCAATGATCTCAGTCACAGCATGATGGTACTCAATCTCAGAATGATGGATCTCAGTCTCCATGTGATCGATCTCTGTCTCAGCGTGATAGATCTCAGTCTCAGTATGTTGGTTCTCAATCTCAGCATGATGGATCTCAGTCACAGCATAATGGATCTCTGTCTCAGTGTGACGGATCTCAGTTTCAACATGATAGGTCTCAGTCTCAGAATGATGGATCTCAGTCACAACATGATGGATCATAGTCACATTGCGAAGGATCTCAGTCTCAGCATGAAGGATCTCAGTCTCAGCATGATGAATCTCATTCACAGCATGATGGATTTCTGTCTCAGTGTGATAGATCTCAGTCTCAGCATGATGCATCTCTGTCTCAGTTTGACGAATCTCAGTTTCATCATGATGGATCTCAATCTCAGAATGATGGATCTCAGTCACAGCATGATGGATCTTAGTCTCAGTGTAATGGATCTCACTCTCAGTATGATGGATCTCAGTCTCAGTGTGATAGATCTCTGTCTCAGTGTGATGGATCTCAGTCTCATCATGATGGCTCTCCGTCTCAGTGAGATGGATCTCAGTCTCAGCATGATGGATCTCAGTCTCCGTGTGATAGATCTCAGTATCTGCATGATGAATCTCAATCTCAGAATGATGGATCTCACTCACTGCACGATGGATCATAGTCTCAGTTTAATGGATCTCACTCTCAGCATGATGGATCTCAGTCTCAGTGTGATAGATCTCAGTCTCAGCATGATGGATCGCAGTCTCAGCATGATGGATCTTCTCCGCTGCATGATGGATTTCTGTCTCAGTGTGATAGATCTGTCTCAAAATGATGGATCTCAGTCACAGCATGATGGATCTCTGTCTCAGAATGTTGGATCTCAGTCACAGCATGATGGATCATAGTCTCAGTGTAATGGATCTCACTCTCAGCATGATGGATCTCAGTCTCAGTGTGATGGATCTCAGTCTCAGTGTAATGGATCTCAGTCTCAGCATGATGGATCATAATCACATTGCGTTGGATCTCAGTCTCTGCATGATGGATCTCAGTCTCAGCATGATGGATCTTCTCCTCAGCATGATGGATTTCTGTCTCAGTGTGATAGGTCTCAGTCTCAGAAGTATGGATCGCAGTCAAAGCATGATGAATCTCTTCTCAGAATGATGGTTCTCAGTCACAGCATGATGGATCATAGACTCAGTGTAATGGATCTCAGTCTCAGCATGATGGATCTCATTCTCAGTGTGATGGATTTCAGTCTCAGCATGATGGTTCTTAGTCTCAGTACAATTGAAGTCAGTCACAACCTGATGGATCTCAGTCTCAGCATGAAAGATCAAATTCTTAGTGCCATGCAATTCAGTTTCAGTATGATGGCTCACTGGATCAGCATGATGGATCTCAGTCGCAACATGACAGATCTCAGTCTCAGTGTGATGGATCTCTGTCTCAGCATGATGAAGCTCACTCCCAGTTATATGGTTCTCAGTGTCACCACGATGGATCTCTGCCTCAGCATGATGGATCTCAGTCTCACTGTGATGGATCTCATTCGCTGCATGATGGATCTCAGTCTCAGCATGATGGATCGCTGTCTCAGCAGGATGGATCTCAGTGTCACCACGATGGATCTCTGTCTCAGCATGACGGATCTCAGTCTCAGTGTGATGGATCTCAGTCACAGCATGATGGATCTCTGTCTCACCATGATGGATCTCAGTCTCAGTGTGATGGATCTCTGTCTCAGCATGATGGATCTCAGTCACAGAATGATGGATCTCAGCCACAGCATGATGGATCATAGTCTCAGTGTAATGGATCTCACTCTTAGCATGATGGATCTCAGTCTCAATCGGATGGATCTCAGTCTCAGCATGATGGATCTCAGTCTCAGCATGATGGCTCTCAGTCTCAGTGTGATGGATCTCAGTCTCAGCCTGATGGATCTCACTCTCAGAGCAATGATCTCTGTCACAGCATGATGGATCATAGTCTCAGTGTAATGGATCTCAGTCTCAGCATGATGGATCTCAATCTCATTGTGATGGATCTCAGTCTCAGCCTGGTGGATCTCAGTCTCAGTGCAATGATCTCAGTCACAGCATGATGGTTCTCAATCTCAGAATGATGGACCTCAGTCTCCATGTGATCGATCTCTGTCTCAGCATGATGGATCTCAGTCTCAGCCTGATGGATGTCAGTCTCAGTGTGATGGATCTCAATCTCATCATGATTGATGTCAGACACGGCATAATGGATCTCTGTCTCAGTTTGACGGATCTCACTTACAACATGATGGATCTCAGTCTCAGAATGATGGATCTCAGTCACAGCATGATGGATCATAGTCACATTGCGATTGATCTCAGTCTCAGCATGA
Source organism: Carcharodon carcharias (assembly GCF_017639515.1). Lineage (NCBI taxonomy): Eukaryota > Metazoa > Chordata > Chondrichthyes > Lamniformes > Lamnidae > Carcharodon > Carcharodon carcharias. The sequence goes on along the minus strand of NC_054477.1, from coordinate 164,877,710 downwards.
TGGATCTCAGTCTCAGCATGATGGATCTCATTCACAGCATGATGGATTTCTGTCTCAGTGTGATAGATCTTAGTCTCAGCATGATGGCTCTCAGTCTCAGTGTGATGGATCTCAGTCTCAGCCTGATGGATATCGGTCTCAGTGCAATGATCTCAGTCACAGCATGATGGTACTCAATCTCAGAATGATGGATCTCAGTCTCCATGTGATCGATCTCTGTCTCAGCGTGATAGATCTCAGTCTCAGTATGTTGGTTCTCAATCTCAGCATGATGGATCTCAGTCACAGCATAATGGATCTCTGTCTCAGTTTGACGGATCTCACTTACAACATGATGGATCTCAGTCTCAGAATGATGGATCTCAGTCACAGCATGATGGATCATAGTCACATTGCGATTGATCTCAGTCTCAGCATGATGGATCTCAGTCTCAGCATGATGGATCTCATTCACAGCATGATGGATTTCTGTCTCAGTGTGATAGATCTTAGTCTCAGCATGATGGATCTCAGTCACAGCATTATGGATCTCTGTCTCAGTGTGACGGATCTCAGTTTCAGCATGATGGACCTCAATCTCAGAATGATGGATCTCAGTCAGAGCATGATGGACCATCGTCTCAGTGTAATGGATCTCACTCTCAGCATGATGGATCTCAGTCACAGCATGATGGATATCAGTCTCAGTCTGATGAATCTCAGTCTCTGCCTGATGGATCTCACTCTCAGCATGATGGCTCTCCGTCTCAGTGTGATGGATCTCAGTCTCAGCATGATGGATCTCAGACTTAGTGCGATGATCTCAGTCACAGCATGATAGGTTTCTGTCTCAGTGTGATAAATCTAAGTCTCAGCAAAATGGATCACAGTCTCAGAATGATGGATCTCAGTCACAGCTTGATGGATCATATTCTCAGTGTAATGGATCTCACACTCAGCATGATGGATCTCAGTCTCAGTCTGATGGATCTCAGTCTCAGCATGATGGATCTCAGTCTCAGCATGATGGCTCTCAGTCTCAGTGTGATGGATCTCAGTCTCAGCCTGATGGATATCGGTCTCAGTGCAATGATCTCAGTCACAGCATGATGGTACTCAATCTCAGAATGATGGATCTCAGTCTCCATGTGATCGATCTCTGTCTCAGCGTGATAGATCTCAGTCTCAGTATGTTGGTTCTCAATCTCAGCATGATGGATCTCAGTCACAGCATAATGGATCTCTGTCTCAGTGTGACGGATCTCAGTTTCAACATGATAGGTCTCAGTCTCAGAATGATGGATCTCAGTCACAACATGATGGATCATAGTCACATTGCGAAGGATCTCAGGCTCAGCATGATGGATCTCAGTCTCAGCATGATGAATCTCATTCACAGCATGATGGATTTCTGTCTCAGTGTGATAGATCTCAGTCTCAGCATGATGCATCTCTGTCTCAGTTTGACGAATCTCAGTTTCATCATGATGGATCTCAATCTCAGAATGATGGATCTCAGTCACAGCATGATGGATCTTAGTCTCAGTGTAATGGATCTCACTCTCAGTATGATGGATCTCAGTCTCAGTGTGATAGATCTCTGTCTCAGTGTGATGGATCTCAGTCTCATCATGATGGCTCTCCGTCTCAGTGCGATGATCTCAGTCACAGCATGATGTTTCACAATCTCAGCATGATGGATCTCAGTCTCCGTGTGATAGATCTCAGTATCTGCATGATGAATCTCAATCTCAGAATGATGGATCACACTCACTTCACGATGGATCATAGTCTCAGTTTAATGGATCTCACTCTCAGCATGATGGATCTCAGTCTCAGTGTGATAGATCTCAGTCTCAGCATGATGGATTGCAGTCTCAGCATGATGGATCTTCTCCGCTGCATGATGGATTTCTGTCTCAGTGTGATAGATCTGTCTCAAAATGATGGATCTCAGTCACAGCATGATGGATCTCTGTCTCAGAATGTTGGATCTCAGTCACAGCATGATGGATCACAGTCTCAGTGTAATGGATCTCACTCTCAGCATGATGGATCTCAGTCTCAGTGTGATGGATCTCAGTCTCAGTGTAATGGATCTCAGTCTCAGCATGATGGATCATAATCACATTGCGTTGGATCTCAGTCTCAGCATGATGGATCTCAGTCTCAGCATGATGGATCTTCTCCTCAGCATGATGGATTTCTGTCTCAGTGTGATAGGTCTCAGTCTCAGAATGTTGGATCGCAGTCACAGCATGATTGATCTCTGTCTCAGAATGATGGATCTCAGTCACAGCATGATGGATCATAGTCTCAGTGTAATGGATCTCAGTCTCAGCATGATGGATCTCAGTCTCAGTGTGATGGATTTCAGTCTCAGCATGATGGTTCTCAGTCTCAGTAAAATGGAAGTCAGTCACAACATAATGGATCTCAGCCTCAGCATGAAAGTTCAAATTCTTAGTGCCATGCAATTCATTTTCAGTATGATGGCTCACTGGATCAGCATGATGGATCTCAGTCGCAACATGACAGATCTCAGTCTCAGCATGATGCATCTCTGTCTCAGTTTGACGAATCTCAGTTTCATCATGATGGATCTCATTCCCAGAATGATGGATCTCAGTCACAGCATGATGGATCTTAGTCTCAGTGTAATGGATCTCACTCTCAGTATGATGGATCTCAGTCTCAGTGTGATAGATCTCTGTCTCAGTGTGATGGATCTCAGTCTCATCATGATGGCTCTCCGTCTCAGTGTGATGGATCTCAGTCTCAGCCTGACGGATCTCAGACTCAGTGCGATGATCTCAGTCACAGCATGATGTTTCACAATCTCAGCATGATGGATCTCAGTCTCCGTGTGATAGATCTCAGTATCTGCATGATGAATCTCAATCTCAGAATGATGGATCTCACTCACTGCACGATGGATCATAGTCTCAGTTTAATGGATCTCACTCTCAGCATGGTGGATCTCAGTCTCAGTGTGATAGATCTCAGTCTCAGTGTGATGGATCTCAGTCTCAGCATGATGGATCTCAGTCACAGCATGATGGATCTCAGCGTCACCAAGATGGATCTCAGTCTCAGCGTGATGGCCTCAGTCTCAGTGCAATGATCTCAGTCACAGCATGATGGTTCTCAATCTCAGCATGATGGATCTCAGTCACAGCATGATGGATCTCAGTCACAGCATGATGGATCTCTGTCTCAGTGTGACGGATCTCAGTTTCAGCTGATGGATATAAGTCTCAGAATTATGGATCTCACTCACAGCATGATGGATCATAATCACATTGCGATGGATCTCAGTCTCAGCATGATGGATCTCAGTCTCAGCATGATGGATCTCATTCTCAGCATGATGGATTTCTGTCTCATTGTGATAGATCTCATTCTCAGCAAATGGATCGCAGTCACAGCATGATGGATCTCTGTCTCAGAATGATGGATCTCAGTCACAGCATGACGGCTCATTCTCAGTGTAATGGAACTCAGTCTCAGAATGATGGATCTCAGTCTCAGTGTAATGGATTTCAGTCTCTGCATGATGGTTCTCAGTCTCAGTACAATGGAAGTCAATCACAACATAATGGATCTCAGTCTCAGCATGAAAGATCAAATTCTTAGTGCCATGCAATACAGTTTCAGTATGATGGCTCACTGGATCAGCATGATGGATCTCAGTAGCAGCATGACAGATCTCAGTCTCAGTGTGATGGATCTCAGCCTCAGCATGATGGATCTCAGTCTCAGCAGGATGGATCTCAGTGTCACCACGATGGATCTCTGTCTCAGCATGACGGATCTCAGTCTCAGTGTGATGGATCTCAGTCTCAGCGTGATGGATCTCAGTCACAGCATGATGGATCTCAGTCTCAGTAAAATGGATCTCAGTCTCAGAATGATGGATCTCTGACAGCATGATGGATCATAGCCTCAATGTAATGGATCTCACTCTCAGCATCATGGATCTCAGTCTCAATCTGATGGATCTCCATCTCAGCATGATGGATCTCAGTCTCAGCATGATGGCTCTCAGTCTCAGTGTGATGGATCTCAGTCTCAGCCTGATGGATCTCAGCCTCAGTGCAATGATCTCAGTCACAGCATGATGGTTCTCAATCTCAGCATGATGGATCTCAGTCTCCGTGTGATCAATCTCAAACTCTGCATGATGGATCTCAGTCTCAGCATGATGGATCTCAGTCTCAGTGTGATGTATCTCAATCTCAGCATGATGGATCTCCGACTCAGCATGATGTATCTCAGTCAGAGCATGATGGATCTCAGTCTCAGTGCAATGATCTCAGTCACAGCATGATGGTTCTCACTCTAAGAATGATGGATCTCAGTCTCCATGTGATCGATCTCTTTTTCAGCATGATGGATCTCAATATCAGCGTGATGGATCTCAGTCTCAGTGTGATGGGACTCAATATCAGCATGATGGAACTCAGTCACAGCATAATGTATCTCTGTCTCAGTGTGACGGATCTCAGTTTCAGCATGATGGATCCCAGTCTCAGAATGATGGATCTCAGTCACAGCATGATGGATCATAGTCACATTGCGATGGATCTCAGTCTCAGAATGATGGATCACAGTCTCAGTGTGATGGATCTCAGTCACAGCATGATGGATCGCAGTCTCAGTGTGATGGATCTCAGTCTCAGCATGATGGATCTCCGTCTCAGCATGATGGATCTCAGTCTCAGCATGATGGATCTTAGTCTCAGAATGATGGATCTCAGTCACAGCATGATGGATCATAGTCACATTGCGATGGATCTCAGTCTCAGCATGATGGATCTCATTCTCAGTGTGATGGATCTCATTCTCAGCATGATGGATTTCTGTCTCAGTGTGATAGAGCTCAGTCTCAAAATGATGGATCTCAGTCACAGCATGATGGATCCCTGTCTCAGAATGTTGGATCTCAGTCACAGCATGATGGATCATAGTCTCAGTGTAATGGATCTCACTCTCAGCATGATGGATCTCAGTCTCAGTGTGATGGATCTCAGTCTCAGTGTAATGGATCTCAGTCTCAGCATGATGGATCATAATCACATTGCGTTGAATCTCAGTCTCAGCATGATGGATCTCAGTCTCAGCATGATGGATCTCATCCTTAGCATGATGGATTTCTGTCTCAGTGTGATAGGTCTCAGTCTCAGAATGATGGATCGCAGTCACAGCATGATTGATCTCTGTCTCAGAATGATGGATCTCAGTCACAGCATGATGGATCATAGTCTCAGTGTAATGGATCTCAGTCTCAGCATGATGGATCTCAGTCTCAGTGTGATGGATTTCAGTCTCAGCATGATGGTTCTCAGTCTCAGTACAATGGAAGTCATTCACAACATAATGGATCTCAACCTCAGCATGAAAGTTCAAATTCTTAGTGCCATGCAATTCAGTTTCAGTATGATGGCTCACTGGATCAGCATGATGGATCTCAGTCAAAACATGACAGATCTCAGTCTCAGTGTGATGGATCTCAGTCTCGGCATGATGGATCTCATGTCGCATCAGGATGGATCTCAGTGTCACCACGATGGATCTCTGTCTCAGCATGTTGGATCTCAGTCTCAGTGTGATGGATCTCTGTCTCAGCAGGATGGATCTCAGTGTCACCACGATGGATCTCAGTCTCAGCATGATGGATCTCAGTCACAGCATGATGGATCTCTGTCTCAGTGTGACGGATCTCAGTTTCAGCATGATGGATATAAGTCTCAGGATGATGGATCTCACTCACAGCATGATGGATCATAATCACATTGCGATGGATCTCAGTCTCAGCATGATGGATCTCAGTCTCAGCAGGATGGATCTCAGAGTCACCACGATGGATCTCTGTTTCAGCATGTTGGATCTCAGTCTCAGTGTGATGGATCTCTGTTTCAGCAGGATGGATCTCAGTGTCACCACGATGGATCTCAGTCTCAGCATGATGGATCTCAGTCTCAGAATGATGGATCTCATCCACAGCATGATGGATCATAATCACATTGCGATGTATCTCGGTCTCAGCATGATGGATCTCAGTCTCAGTCAGATGGATCTCAGTCTCAGCATGATGGATCTCAGTCACAGCATGATGGATCTCAGTCTCAGTGTGATGGATCTCAATCTCAGCCTGATGGATCTTAGTCTCAGTGCAACGATCTCAATCACAGCATGATGGTTCTCAATCTAAGCATGATGGATCTCAGTCACAGCATGATGGATCTCTGTCTCAGTGTGACGGATCTCAGTTTCAGCATGAAGTATCTCTGTCTCAGAATGATGGATCTCACTCACAGCATGATGGATCATAATCACATTGCGATCGATCTCAGTCTCAGCATGATGGATCTCCTTCTCAGCATGATGGATCTTCTCCTCAGCATGATGGATTTCTGTCCCAGTGTGATAGATCTCAGTCTCAAATTGATGGATCTCAGTCACAGCATGATGGATCTCTGTCTCAGAATGTTGGATCTCAGTCACAGCATGATGGATCATAGTCTCAGTGTAATGGATCTCACTCTCAGCATGATGGATCTCAGTCTCAGTGTGATGGATCTCAGTCTCAGTGTAATGGATCTCAGTCTCAGCATGATGGATCATAATCACATTGCGATGGATCTCAGTCTCAGCATGATGGATCTCAGTCTCAGCATGATGGATCTTCTCCTCAGCATGATGGATTTCTGTCTCAGTGTGATAGATCTGTCTCAAAATGATGGATCTCAGTCACAGCATGATGGATCTCTGTCTCAGAATGTTGGATCTCAGTCACAGCGTGAAGGATCATAGTCTCAGTGTAATGGATCTCACTCTCAGCATGATGGATCTCAGTCTCAGTGTGATGGATCTCAGTCTTAGTGTAATGGATCTCAGTCTCAGCATGATGGATCATAATCACATTGTGATGGATCTCAGTCTCAGCATGATGGATCTCAGTCTCAGCATGATGGATCTTCTCCTCAGCATGATGGATTTCTGTCTCAGTGTGATAGATCTGTCTCAAAATGATGGATCTCAGTCACAGCATGATGGATCTCTGTCTCAGAATGATGGATCTCAGTCACAGCATGAAGGATCATAGTCTCAGTGTAATGGATCTCACTCTCAGCATGATGGATCTCAGTCTCAGCATGATGGATCTTCTCCTCAGCATGATGGATTTCTGTCTCAGTGTGATAGATCTCAGTCTCAAATTGATGGATCTCAGTCACAGCATGATGGATCTCTGTCTCAGAATGTTGGATCTCAGTCACAGCATGATGGATCATAGTCTCAGTGTAATGGATCTCACTCTCAGCATGATGGATCTCAGTCTCAGTGTGATGGATCTCAGTCTCAGTGTAATGGATCTCAGTCTCAGCATGATGGATCATAATCACATTGCGATGGATCTCAGTCTCAGCATGATGGATCTCAGTCTCAGCATGATGGATCTTCTCCTCAGCATGATGGATTTCTGTCTCAGTGTGATATATCTGTCTCAAAATGATGGATCTCAGTCACAGCATGATGGATCTCTGTCTCAGAATGTTGGATCTCAGTCACAGCATGATGGATCATAGTCTCAGTGTAATGGATCTCAGTCTCAGCATGATGGATCTCAGTCTCAGTGTGATGGATTTCAGTCTCAGTGTAATGGATCTCAGTCTCAGCATGATGGATCATAATCACATTGTGTTAGATCTCAGTCTCAGCATGATGGATCTCATTCTCAGCATGATGGATCTCATTCTCAGCATGATGGATTTCTGTCTCAGTGTGATAGGTCTCAGTCTCAGAATGATGGATCTCAGTCAGAGCATGATTGATCTTTGTCTCAGAATGATGGATCTCAGTCACAGCATGATGGATCTCTGTCTCAGTGTGACGGATCTCAGTTTCAGCATGAAGGATCTCTGTCTCAGAATGATGGATCTCACTCACAGCATGATGGATCATTATCACATTGTGATGGATCTCAGTCTCAGCATGATGGATCTCAGTCTCAGTATGATGGATCTTCTCCTCAGCATGATGGATTTCTGTCTCAGTGTGATAGATCTCAGTCTCAAATTGATGGATCTCAGTCACAGCATGATGGATCTCTGTTTCAGAATGTTGGATCTCAGTCACCGCATGATGGATCATAGTCTCAGTGTAATGGATCTCACTCTCAGCATGATGGATCTCAATCTCAGTGTGATGGATCTCAGTCTCAGTGTAATGGATCTCAATCTCAGCATGATGGATCATAATCACATTGTATTAGATCTCAGTCTCAGCATGATGGATCTCATTCTCAGCATGATGGATCTCATTCTCAGCATGATGGATTTCTGTCTCAGTGTGATAGGTCTCAGTCTCAGAATGATGGATCGCAGTCACAGCATGATTGATCTCTGTCTCAGAATGTTGGATCTCAGTCACAGCATGATGGATCATAGTCTCAGTGTAATGGATCTCTGTCTCAGCATGATGGATCTCAGTCTAAGTGTGATGGATTTCAGTCTCAGCATGATGGTTCTCAGTCTCAGTACAATGGAAGTCATTCACAACATAATGGATCTCAACCTCAGCATGAAATTTCAAATTCTTAGTGCCATGCAATTCAGTTTCAGTATGATGGCTCACTGGATCAGCATGATGGATCTCAGTCACATCAGGATGGATCTCAGTGTCACCATGATGGATCTCTGTCTCAGCATGTTGGATCTCAGTCTCAGCATGATGGATCTCAGTCTCAGCATGATGGATCTTCTCCTCAGCATGATGGATTTCTGTCTCAGTGTGATAGATCTGTCTCAAAATGATGGATCTCAGTCACAGGATGATGGATCTCTGTCTCAGAATGTTGGATCTCAGTCACAGCATGATGGATCATAGTCTCAGTGTAATGGATCTCACTCTCAGCATGATGGATCTCAGTCTCAGTGTGATGGATCTCAGTCTCAATGTAATGGATCTCAGTCTCAGCATGATGGATCATAATCACATTGCGATGGATCTCAGTCTCAGCATGATGGATCTTCTCCTCAGCATGATGGATTTCTGTCTCAGTGTGATAGATCTGTCTCAAAATGATGGATCTCAGTCACAGCATGATGGATCTCTGTTTCAGAATGTTGGATCTCAGTCACAGCATGATGGATCATAGTCTCAGTGTAATGGATCTCACTCTCAGCATGATGGATCTCAGTCTCAGTGTGATGGATCTCAGTCTCAGTGTAATGGATCTCAATCTCAGCATGATGGATCATAATCACATTGTATTATATCTCAGTCTCAGCATGATGGATCTCATTCTCAGCATGATGGATCTCATTCTCAGCATGATGGATTTCTGTCTCAGTGTGATAGATCTCAGTCTCAAATTGATGGATCTCAGTCACAGCATGATTGATCTCTGTCTCAGAATGTTGGATCTCAGTCACAGCATGATGGATCTCAGTCTCAGTGTGATGGATTTCAGTCTCAGCATGATGGTTCTCAGTCTCAGTACAATGGAAGTCATTCACAACATAATGGATCTCAACCTCAGCATGAAAGTTCAAATTCTTAGTGCCATGCAATTCAGTTTCAGTATGATGGCTCACTGGATCAGCAAGATGGATCTCAGTCGAAACATGACAGGCCTCAGTCTCAGTGTGATGGATCTCAGTCTCGGCATGATGGATCTCAGTCGCATCAGGATGGATCTCAGTGTCACCACGATGGATCTCTGTCTCAGCATGTTGGATTTCTGTCTCAGTGTGATAGTTCTAAGTCTCAGTAAAATGGATCTCAGTCTCAGAATGATGGATCTCTGTCACAGCATGATGGATCATACCCTCAATATAATGTATCTCACTCTCAGCATGATGGATCTCAGTCTCAATCTGATGGATCTCCATCTCAGCATGATGGATCTCAGTCTCAGCATGATGGCTCTCAGTCTCAGTGTGATGGATCTCAGTCTCAGCCTGATGGATCTCAGACTCAGTGCAATGATCTCAGTCACAGCATGATGGTTCTCAATCTCAGCATGATGGATCTCAGTCTCCTTGCGATCAATCTCAAACTCTGCATGATGGATCTCAGTCGCAGCATGATGGATCTCAGTCTCAGTGTGATGGATATCAATCTCAGCATGATGGATCTCAGACTCAGCATGATGTATCTCAGTCAGAGCATGATGGATCTCTGTCTCAGTGTGACGGATCTCAGTTTCAGCATGAAGGATCTCTGTCTCAGAATGATGGATCTCACTCACAGCATGATGGATCATAATCACATTGCGATGGATCTCAGTCTCAGCATGATGGATCTCAGTCTCAGCATGATGGATCTTCTCCTCAGCATGATGGATTTCTGTCTCAGTGTGATAGATCTCAGTCTCAAATTGATGGATCTCAGTCACAGCATGATGGATCTCTGTCTCAGAATGTTGGATCTCAGTCACAGCATGAAGGATCATAGTCTCAGTGTAATGGATCTCACTCTCAGCATGATGGATCTCAGTCTCAGTGTGATGGATCTCAGTCTCAGTGTAATGGATCTCAGTCTCAGCATGATGGATCATAATCACATTGCGTTGGATCTCAGTCTCAGCATGATGGATCTCAGTCTCAGCATGATGAATCTCATTCTCAGCATGATGGATTTCTGTCTCAGTGTGATAGGTCTCAGTCTCAGAATGATGGATCGCAGTCACAGCATGATTGATCTCTGTCTCAGAATGTTGGATCTCAGTCACAGCATGATGGATCATAGTCTCAGTGTAATGGATCTCTGTCTCAGCATGATGGATCTCAGTCTAAGTGTGATGGATTTCAGTCTCAGCATGATGGTTCTCAGTCTCAGTACAATGGAAGTCATTCACAACATAATGGATCTCAACCTCGGCATGAAATTTCAAATTCTTAGTGCCATGCAATTCAGTTTCAGTATGATGGCTCACTGGATCAGCATGATGGATCTCAGTCACATCAGGATGGATCTCAGTGTCACCATGATGGATCTCTGTCTCAGCATGTTGGATCTCAGTCTCAGCATGATGGATCTCAGTCTCAGCATGATGGATCTTCTCCTCAGCATGATGGATTTCAGTCTCAGTGTGATAGATCTGTCTCAAAATGATGGATCTTAGTCACAGGATGATGGATCTCTGTCTCAGAATGTTGGATCTCAGTCACAGCATGATGGATCATAGTCTCAGTGTAATGGATCTCACTCTCAGCATGATGGATCTCAGTCTCAGTGTGATGGATCTCAGTCTCAATGTAATGGATCTCAGTCTCAGCATGATGGATCATAATCACATTGCGATGGATCTCAGTCTCAGCATGATGGATCTTCTCCTCAGCATGATGGATTTCTGTCTCAGTGTGATAGATCTGTCTCAAAATGATGGATCTCAGTCACAGCATGATGGATCTCTGTTTCAGAATGTTGGATCTCAGTCACAGCATGATGGATCATAGTCTCAGTGTAATGGATCTCACTCTCAGCATGATGGATCTCAGTCTCAGTGTGATGGATCTCAGTCTCAGTGTAATGGATCTCAATCTCAGCATGATGGATCATAATCACATTGTATTATATCTCAGTCTCAGCATGATGGATCTCATTCTCAGCATGATGGATCTCATTCTCAGCATGATGGATTTCTGTCTCAGTGTGATAGATCTCAGTCTCAAATTGATGGATCTCAGTCACAGCATGATTGATCTCTGTCTCAGAATGTTGGATCTCAGTCACAGCATGATGGATCTCAGTCTCAGTGTGATGGATTTCAGTCTCAGCATGATGGTTCTCAGTCTCAGTACAATGGAAGTCATTCACAACATAATGGATCTCAACCTCAGCATGAAAGTTCAAATTCTTAGTGCCATGCAATTCAGTTTCAGTATGATGGCTCACTGGATCAGCAAGATGGATCTCAGTCGAAACATGACAGGTCTCAGTCTCAGTGTGATGGATCTCAGTCTCGGCATGATGGATCTCAGTCGCATCAGGATGGATCTCAGTGTCACCACGATGGATCTCTGTCTCAGCATGTTGGATTTCTGTCTCAGTGTGATAGTTCTAAGTCTCAGTAAAATGGATCTCAGTCTCAGAATGATGGATCTCTGTCACAGCATGATGGATCATACCCTCAATATAATGTATCTCACTCTCAGCATGATGGATCTCAGTCTCAATCTGATGGATCTCCATCTCAGCATGATGGATCTCAGTCTCAGCATGATGGCTCTCAGTCTCAGTGTGATGGATCTCAGTCTCAGCCTGATGGATCTCAGACTCAGTGCAATGATCTCAGTCACAGCATGATGGTTCTCAATCTCAGCATGATGGATCTCAGTCTCCTTGCGATCAATCTCAAACTCTGCATGATGGATCTCAGTCGCAGCATGATGGATCTCAGTCTCAGTGTGATGGATATCAATCTCAGCATGATGGATCTCAGACTCAGCATGATGTATCTCAGTCAGAGCATGATGGATCTCTGTCTCAGTGTGACGGATCTCAGTTTCAGCATGAAGGATCTCTGTCTCAGAATGATGGATCTCACTCACAGCATGATGGATCATAATCACATTGCGATGGATCTCAGTCTCAGCATGATGGATCTCAGTCTCAGCATGATGGATCTTCTCCTCAGCATGATGGATTTCTGTCTCAGTGTGATAGATCTCAGTCTCAAATTGATGGATCTCAGTCACAGCATGATGGATCTCTGTCTCAGAATGTTGGATCTCAGTCACAGCATGATGGATCATAGTCTCAGTGTAATGGATCTCACTCTCAGCATGATGGATCTCAGTCTCAGTGTGATGGATCTCAGTCTCAGTGTAATGGATCTCAGTCTCAGCATGATGGATCATAATCACATTGCTTTGGATCTCAGTCTCAGCATGATGGATCTCAGTCTCAGCATGATGGATCTCAGTCTCAGCATGATGGATTTCTGTCTCAGTGTGATAGGTCTCAGTCTCAGAATGATGGATCGCAGTCACAGCATGATTGATCTCTGTCTCAGAATGATGGATCTCAGTCACAGCATGATGGATCATAGTCTCAGTGTAATGGATCTCAGTCTCAGAATGATGGATCTCAGTCTCAGTGTGATGGATTTCAGTCTCAGCATGATGGTTCTCAGTCTCAGTACAATGGAAGTCATTCACAACATAATGGATCTCAACCTCAGCATGAAAGTTCAAATTCTTAGTGCCATGCAATTCAGTTTCAGTATGATGGCTCACTGGATCAGCATGATGGATCTCAGTCGAAACATGACAAGTCTCAGTCTCAGTGTGATGGATCTCAGTCTCGGCATGATGGATCTCAGTCGCATCAGGATGGATCTCAGCGTCACCACGATGGATCTCTGTCACAGCATGATGGATCATACCCTCAATGTAATGTATCTCACTCTCAGCATCATGGATCTCAGTCTCAATCTGATGGATCTCCATCTCAGCATGATGGATCTCAGTCTCAGCATGATCGCTCTCAGTCTCAGTGTGATGGATCTCAGTCTCAGCCTGATGGATCTCAGCCTCAGTGCAATGATCTCAGTCACAGCATGATGGTTCTCAATCTCAGCATGATGGATCTCAGTCTCCGTGTGATCAATCTCAAACTCTGCATGATGGATCTCAGTCTCAGCAAGATGGATCTCAGTCTCAGTGTGATGGATCTCAATCTCAGCATGATGGATCTCCGACTCAGCATGATGTATCTCAGTCAGAGCATGATGGATCTCAGTCTCAGTGCAATGATCTCAGTCACAGCATGATGGTTCTCACTCTAAGAATGATGGATCTCAGTCTCCATGTGATCGATCTCTTTTTCAGCATGATGGATCTCAGTCTCAGCGTGATGGATCTCAGTCTCAGTGTGATGGATCTCAATATCAGCATGATGGAACTCAGTCACAGCATAATGTATCTCTGTCTCAGTGTGACGGATCTCAGTTTCAGCATGATGGATCCCAGTCTCAGAATGATGGATCTCAGTCACAGCATGATGGATCATAGTCACATTCCGATGGATCTCAGTCTCAGCATGATGGATCAGAGTCTCAGTGTGATGGATCTCAGTCACAGCATGATGGATCGCAGTCTCAGTGTGATGGATCTCAGTCTCAGCATGATGGATCTCCGTCTCAGCATGATGGATCTCAGTCTCAGCATGATGGATCTCAGTCTCAGAATGATGGATCTCAGTCACAGCATGAAGGATCATAGTCTCAGTGTAATGGATCTCACTCTCAGCATGATGGATCTCAGTCTCAGTGTGATGGATCTCAGTCTCAGTGTAATGGATCTCAGTCTCAGCATGATGGATCATAATCACATTGCGTTGGATCTCAGTCTCAGCATGATGGATCTCAGTCTCAGCATGATGAATCTCATTCTCAGCATGATGGATTTCTGTCTCAGTGTGATAGGTCTCAGTCTCAGAATGATGGATCGCAGTCACAGCATGATTGATCTCTGTCTCAGAATGATGGATCTCAGTCACAGCATGATGGATCATAGTCTCAGTGTAATGGATCTCAGTCTCAGCATGATGGATCTCAGTCTCAGTGTGATGGATTTCAGTCTCAGCATGATGTTTCTCAGTCTCAGTACAATGGAAGTCATTCACAACATAATGGATCTCAACCTCAGCATGAAAGTTCAAATTCTTAGTGCCATGCAATTCAGTTTCAGTATGATGGCTCACTGGATCAGCATGATGGATCTCAGTCGAAACATGACAGGTCTCAGTCTCAGTGTGATGGATCTCAGTCTCGGCATGATGGATCTCAGTCGCATCAGGATGTATCTCAGTGTCACCACGATGGATCTCTGTCTCAGCATGTTGGATTTCTGTCTCAGTGTGATAGTTCTAAGTCTCAGTAAAATGGATCTCAGTCTCAGAATGATGGATCTCTGTCACAGCATGATGGATCATACCCTCAATTTAATGTATCTCACTCTCAGCATCATGGATCTCAGTCTCAATCTGATGGATCACCATCTCAGCATGATGGATCTCAGTCTCAGCATGATCGCTCTCAGTCTCAGTGTGATGGATCTCAGTCTCAGCCTGATGGATCTCAGCCTCAGTGCAATGATCTCAGTCACAGCATGATGGTTCTCAATCTCAGCATGATGGATCTCAGTCTCCGTGTGATCAATCTCAAACTCTGCATGATGGATCTCAGTCTCAGCATGATGGATCTCAGTCTCAGTGTGATGGATCTCAATCTCAGCATGATGGATCTCCGACTCAGCATGATGTATCTCAGTCAGAGCATGATCGATCTCAGTCTCAGTGCAATGATCTCAGTCACAGCATGATGGTTCTCACTCTAAGAATGATGGATCTCAGTCTCCATGGGATCGATCTCTTTTTCGGCATGATGGATCTCAGTCTCAGCGTGATGGATCTCAGTCTCAGTGTGATGGATCTCAATATCAGCATGATGGAACTCAGTCACAGCATAATGTATCTCTGTCTCAGTGTGACGGATCTCAGTTTCAGCATGATGGATCCCAGTCTCAGAATGATGGATCTCAGTCACAGCATGATGGATCATAGTCACATTGCGATGGATCTCAGTCTCAGCATGATGGATCTCAGTCTCAGTGTGATGGATCTCAGTCACAGCATGATGGATCGCAGTCTCAGTGTGATGGATCTCAGTCTCAGCATGATGGACCTCCGTCTCAGCATGATGGATCTCAGTCTCAGCATGATGGATCTCAGTCTCAGAATGATGGATCTCAGTCACAGCATGATGGATCATAGTCACATTGCGATGGATCTCAGTCTCAGCATGATGGATCTCATTCTCAGTGTGATGGATCTCATTCTCAGCATGATGGATTTCTTTCTCAGTGTGATAGAGCTCAGTCTCAAAATGATGGATCTCAGTCACAGCATGATGGATCCCTGTCTCAGAATGTTGGATCTCAGTCACAGCATGATGGATCATAGTCTCAGTGTAATGGATCTCACTCTCAGCATGATGGATCTCAGTCTCAGTGTGATGGATCTCAGTCTCAGTGTAATGGATCTCAGTCTCAGCATGATGGATCATAATCACATTGCATTGGATCTCAGTCTCAGCATGATGGATCTCAGTCTCAGCATGATGAATCTCATTCTCAGCATGATGGATTTCTGTCTCAGTGTGATAGGAATCAGTCTCAGAATGATGGATCGCAGTCACAGCATGATTGATCTCTGTCTCAGAATGATGGATCTCAGTCACAGCATGATGGATCATAGTCTCAGTGTAATGGATCTCAGTCTCAGCATGATGGATCTCAGTCTCAGTGTGATGGATTTCAGTCTCAGCATGATGTTTCTCAGTCTCAGTACAATGGAAGTCATTCACAACATAATGGATCTCAACCTCAGCATGAAAGTTCAAATTCTTAGTGCCATGCAATTCAGTTTCAGTATGATGGCTCACTGGATCAGCATGATGGATCTCAGTCGAAACATGACAGGTCTCAGTCTCAGTGTGATGGATCTCAGTCTCGGCATGATGGATCTCAGTCGCATCAGGATGGATCTCAGTGTCACCACGATGGATCTCTGTCTCAGCATGTTGGATCTCAGTCTCAGTGTGATGGATCTCTGTCTCAGCAGGATGGATCTCAGTGTCACCACGATGGATCTCAGTCTCAGCATGATGGATCTCAGTCACAGCATGATGGATCTCTGTCTCAGTGTGACGGATCTCAGTTTCAGCATGATGGATATAAGTCTCAGGATGATGGATCTCACTCACAGCATGATGGATCATAATCACATTGCGATGGATCTCAGTCTCAGCATGATGGATCTCAGTCTCAGCATGATGGATCTTCTCCTCAGCATGATGGATTTCTGTCTCAGTGTGATAGATCTGTCTCAAAATGATGGATCTCAGTCACAGCATGATGGGTCTCTGTCTCAGAATGTTGGATCTCAGTCACAGCATGATGGATCATAGTCTCAGTGTAATGGATCTCACTCTCAGCATGATGGATCTCAGTCTCAGTGTGATGGATCTCAGTCTCAGTGTAATGGATCTCAGTCTCAGCATGATGGATCATAATCACATTGTGTTAGATCTCAGTCTCAGCATGATGGATCTCATTCTCAGCATGATGGATCTCAGTCTCAGCATGATGGATTTCTGTCTCAGTGTGATAGGTCTCAGTCTCAGAATGATGGATCGCAGTCACAGCATGATTGATCTCTGTCTCAGAATGATGGATCTCAGTCACAGCATGATGGATCTCTGTCTCAGTGTGACGGATCTCAGTTTCAGCATGAAGGATCTCTGTCTCAGAATGATGGATCTCACTCACAGCATGATGGATCATAATCACATTGCGATGCATCTCTGCCTCAGCATGATGGATCTCAGTCTCAGTATGATGGAACTTCTCCTCAGCATGATGGATTTCTGTCTCAGTGTGATAGAGCTCAGTCTCAAAATGATGGATCTCAGTCACAGCATGATGGATCCCTGTCTCAGAATGTTGGATCTCAGTCACAGCATGATGGATCATAGTCTCAGTGTAATGGATCTCACTCTCAGCATGATGGATCTCAGTCTCAGTGTGATGGATCTCAGTCTCAGTGTAATGGATCTCAGTCTCAGCATGATGGATCATAATCACATTGCGTTGGATCTCAGTCTCAGCATGATGGATCTCAGTCTCAGCATGATGAATCTCATTCTCAGCATGATGGATTTCTGTCTCAGTGTGATAGGTCTCAGTCTCAGAATGATGGATCGCAGTCACAGCATGATTGATCTCTGTCTCAGAATGATGGATCTCAGTCACAGCATGATGGATCATAGTCTCAGTGTAATGGATCTCAGTCTCAGCATGATGGATCTCAGTCTCAGTGTGATGGATTTCAGTCTCAGCATGATGGTTCTCTGTCTCAGTGCAATGGAAGTCATTCACAACATAATGGATCTCAACCTCAGCATGAAAGTTCAAATTCTTAGTGCCATGCAATTCAGTTTCAGTATGATGGCTCACTGGATCAGCATGATGGATGTCAGTCGAAACATGACAGGTATCAGTATCAGTGTGATGGATCTCAGTCTCGGCATGATGGATCTCAGTCGCATCAGGATGGATCTCAGTGTCACCACGATGGATCTCTGTCTCAGCATGTTGGATCTCAGTCTCAGTGTGATGGATCTCTGTCTCAGCAGGATGGATCTCAGTGTCACCACGATGGATCTCAGTCTCAGCATGATGGATCTCAGTCACAGCATGATGGATCTCTGTCTCAGTGTGACGGATCTCAGTTTCAGCATGATGGATATAAGTCTCAGGATGATGGATCTCACTCACAGCATGATGGATCATAATCACATTGCGATGGATCTCAGTCTCAACATGATGGATCTCAGTCTCAGCATGATGGATCTTCTCCTCAGCATGATGGATTTCTGTCTCAGTGTGATAGATCTGTCTCAAAATGATGGATCTCAGTCACAGCATGATGGATCTCTGTCTCAGAATGTTGGATCTCAGTCACAGCACGATGGATCATAGTCTCAGTGTAATGGATCTCACTCTCAGCATGATGGATCTCAGTCTCAGTGTGATGGATCTCAGTCTCAGTGTAATGGATCTCAGTCTCAGCATGATGGATCATAATCACATTGCGTTGGATCTCAGTCTCTGCATGATGGATCTCAGTCTCAGCATGATGGATCTTCTCCTCAGCATGATGGATTTCTGTCTCAGTGTGATAGATCTCAGTCTCAGCATGATGGAACTCATTCTCAGCATGATGGATCTCAGTCTCAGCATGATGGATTTCTGTCTCAGTGTGATAGGTCTCAGTCTCAGAATGATGGATCGCAGTCACAGCATGATTGATCTCTGTCTCAGAATGATGGATCTCAGTCACAGCATGATTGATCTCTGTCTCAGTGTGACGGATCTCAGTTTCAGCATGAAGGATCTCTGTCTCAGAATGATGGATCTCACTCACAGCATGATGGATCATGATCACATTGCGATGCATCTCAGTCTCAGCATGATGGATCTCAGTCTCAGTATGATGGATCTTCTCCTCAGCATGATGGATTTCTGTCTCAGTGTGATAGATCTCAGTCTCAAATTGATGGATCTCAGTCACAGCATGATGGATCTCTGTCTCAGAATGTTGGATCTCAGTCACAGCATGATGGATCATAGTCTCAGTGTTATGGATCTCACTCTCAGCATGATGGATCTCAGTCTCAGTGTGATGGATCTCAGTCTCAGTGTAATGGATCTCAGTCTCAGCATGATGGATCTCAGTCTCAGCATGATGGATCTTCTCCTCAGCATGATGGATTTCTGTCTCAGTGTGATAGATCTGTGTCAAAATGATGGATCTCAGTCACAGCATGATGGATCTCTGTTTCAGAATGTTGGATCTCAGTCACAGCATGATGGATCATAGTCTCAGTGTAATGGATCTCACTCTCAGCATGATGGATCTCAGTCTCAGTGTGATGGATCTCAGTCTCAGTGTAATGGATCTCAATCTCAGCATGATGGATCATAATCACATTGTATTAGATCTCAGTCTCAGCATGATGGATCTCATTCTCAGCATGATGGATCTCATTCTCAGCATGATGGATTTCTGTCTCAGTGTGATAGATCTCAGTCTCAAATTGATGGATCTCAGTCACAGCATGATGGATCTCTGTCTCAGAATGTTGGATCTCAGTCACAGCATGATGGATCATGGTCTCAGTGTAATGGATCTCACTCTCAGCATGATGGATCTCAGTCTCAGTGTGATGGATCTCAGTCTCAGTGTAATGGATCTCAGTCTCAGCATGATGGATCATAATCACATTGCGATGGATCTCAGTCTCAGCATGATGGATCTCATTCTCAGCATGATGGATCTTCTCCTCAGCATGATGGATTTCTGTCTCAGTGTGATAGATCTGTCTCAAAATGATGGATCTCAGTCACAGCATGATGGATCTCTGTTTCAGAATGTTGGATCTCAGTCACAGCATGATGGATCATAGTCTCAGTGTTATGGATCTCACTCTCAGCATGATGGATCTCAGTCTCAGTGTGATGGATCTCAGTCTCAGTGTAATGGATCTCAGTCTCAGCATGATGGATCTCAGTCTCAGCATGATGGATCTTCTCCTCAGCATGATGGATTTCTGTCTCAGTGTGATAGATCTGTGTCAAAATGATGGATCTCAGTCACAGCATGATGGATCTCTGTTTCAGAATGTTGGATCTCAGTCACAGCATGATGGATCATAGTCTCAGTGTAATGGATCTCACTCTCAGCATGATGGATCTCAGTCTCAGTGTGATGGATCTCAGTCTCAGTGTAATGGATCTCAATCTCAGCATGATGGATCATAATCACATTGTATTAGATCTCAGTCTCAGCATGATGGATCTCATTCTCAGCATGATGGATCTCATTCTCAGCATGATGGATTTCTGTCTCAGTGTGATAGATCTCAGTCTCAAATTGATGGATCTCAGTCACAGCATGATGGATCTCTGTCTCAGAATGTTGGATCTCAGTCACAGCATGATGGATCATGGTCTCAGTGTAATGGATCTCACTCTCAGCATGATGGATCTCAGTCTCAGTGTGATGGATCTCAGTCTCAGTGTAATGGATCTCAGTCTCAGCATGATGGATCATAATCACATTGCGATGGATCTTAGTCTCAGCATGATGGATCTCATTCTCAGCATGATGGATCTTCTCCTCAGCATGATGGATTTCTGTCTCAGTGTGATAGATCTGTCTCAAAATGATGGATCTCAGTCACAGCATGATGGATCTCTGTTTCAGAATGTTGGATCTCAGTCACAGCATGATGGATCATAGTCTCAGTGTAATGGATCTCACTCTCAGCATGATGGATCTCAGTCTCAGTGTGATGGATCTCAGTCTCAGTGTAATGGATCTCAATCTCAGCATGATGGATCATAATCACATTGTATTAGATCTCAGTCTCAGCATGCTGGATCTCATTCTCAGCATGATGGATCTCATTCTCAGCATGATGGATTTCTGTCTCAGTGTGATAGGTCTCAGTCTCAGAATGATGGATCGCAGTCACAGCATGATTGATCTCTGTCTCAGAATGATGGATCTCAGTCACAGCATGATGGATCATAGTCTCAGTGTAATGGATCTCTGTCTCAGCCTGATGGATCTCAGTCTAAGTGTGATGGATTTCAGTCTCAGCATGATGGTTCTCAGTCTCAGTACAATGGAAGTCATTCACAACATAATGGATCTCAAGCTCAGCATGAAAGTTCAAATTCTTAGTGCCATGCAATTCAGTTTCAGTATGATGGCTCACTGGATCAGCATGATGGATCTCAGTCGAAACATGACAGGTCTCAGTCTCAGTGTGATGGATCTCAGTCTCGTCATGATGGATCTCAGTCGCATCAGGATGGATCTCACTGTAACCACGATGGATCTCTGTCTCAGCATGTTGGATCTCAGTCTCAGCATGATGGATCTCTGTCTCAGCATGATGGATCTTCTCCTCAGCATGATGGATTTCTGTCTCAGTGTGATAGATCTGTCTCAAAATGATGGATCTCAGTCACAGCATGATGGATCTCTGTCTCAGAATGTTGGATCTCAGTCACAGCATGATGGATCATAGTCTCAGTGTAATGGATCTCAATCTCAGCATGATGGATCTCAGTCTCAGTGTGATGGATCTCAGTCTCAGTTTAATGGATCTCAATCTCAGCATGATGGATCATAATCACATTGTATTAGATCTCAGTCTCAGCATGATGGATCTCATTCTCAGCATGATGGATCTCATTCTCAGCATGATGGATTTCTGTCTCAGTGTGATAGATCTCAGTCTCAAATTGATGGATCTCAGTCACAGCATGATGGATCTCTGTCTCAGAATGTTGGATCTCAGTCACAGCATGATGGATCATGGTATCAGTGTAATGGATCTCACTCTCAGCATGATGGATCTCAGTCTCAGTGTGATGGATCTCAGTCTCAGTGTAATGGATCTCAGTCTCAGCATGATGGATCATAATCACATTGCGATGGATCTCAGTCTCAGCATGATGGATCTCATTCTCAGCATGATGGATCTTCTCCTCAGCATGATGGATTTCTGTCTCAGTGTGATAGATCTGTCTCAAAATTATGGATCTCAGTCACAGCATGATGGATCTCTGTTTCAGAATGTTGGATCTCAGTCACAGCAAGATGGATCATAGTCTCAGTGTAATGGATCTCAGTCTCAGCATGATGGATCTCAGTCTCAGTGTGATGGATCTCAGTCTCAGTGTAATGGATCTCAATCTCAGCATGATGGATCATAATCACATTGTATTAGATCTCAGTCTCAGCATGCTGGATCTCATTCTCAGCATGATGGATCTCATTCTCAGCATGATGGATTTCTGTCTCAGTGTGATAGGTCTCAGTCTCAGAATGATGGATCGCAGTCACAGCATGATTGATCTCTGTCTCAGAATGATGGATCTCAGTCACAGCATGATGGATCATAGTCTCAGTGTAATGGATCTCTGTCTCAGCCTGATGGATCTCAGTCTAAGTGTGATGGATTTCAGTCTCAGCATGATGGTTCTCAGTCTCAGTACAATGGAACTCATTCACAACATAATGGATCTCAACCTCAGCATGAAAGTTCAAATTCTTAGTGCCATGCAATTCAGTTTCAGTATGATGGCTCACTGGATCAGCATGATGGATCTCAGTCGAAACATGACAGGTCTCAGTCTCAGTGTGATGGATCTCAGTCTCGTCATGATGGATCTCAGTCGCATCAGGATGGATCTCACTGTCACCACGATGGATCTCTGTCTCAGCATGTTGGATCTCAGTCTCAGCATGATGGATCTCTGTCTCAGCATGATGGATCTTCTCCTCAGCATGATGGATTTCTGTCTCAGTGTGATAGATCTGTCTCAAAATGATGGATCTCAGTCACAGCATGATGGATCTCTGTCTCAGAATGTCTCAGTCACAGCATGATGGATCATAGTCTCAGTGTAATGGATCTCAATCTCAGCATGATGGATCATAATCACATTGTATTAGATCTCAGTCTCAGCATGCTGGATCTCATTCTCAGAATGATGGATCTCATTCTCAGCATGATGGATTTCTGTCTCAGTGTGATAGGTCTCAGTCTCAGAATGATGGATCGCAGTCACAGCATGATTGTTCTCTGTCTCAGAATGATGGATCTCAGTCACAGCATGATGGATCATAGTCTCAGTGCAATGGATCTCTGTCTCAGCCTGATGGATCTCAGTCTAAGTGTGATGGATTTCAGTCTCAGCATGATGGTTCTCAGTCTCAGTACAATGGAAGTCATTCACAACATAATGGATC
The DNA here is from genome assembly GCF_017639515.1 of Carcharodon carcharias. Lineage (NCBI taxonomy): Eukaryota > Metazoa > Chordata > Chondrichthyes > Lamniformes > Lamnidae > Carcharodon > Carcharodon carcharias. The sequence continues at coordinate 164,854,328 of NC_054477.1, read as the reverse complement.
TCAACCTCAGCATGAAAGTTCAAATTCTTAGTGCCATGCAATTCAGTTTCAGTATGATGGCTCACTGGATCAGCATGATGGATCTCAGTCGAAACATGACAGGTCTCAGTCTCAGTGTGATGGATCTCAGTCTCGTCATGATGGATCTCAGTCGCATCAGGATGGATCTCACTGTCACCACGATGGATCTCTGTCTCAGCATGTTGGATCTCAGTCTCAGCATGATGGATCTCTGTCTCAGCATGATGGATCTTCTCCTCAGCATGATGGATTTCTGTCTCAGTGTGATAGATCTGTCTCAAAATGATGGATCTCAGTCACAGCATGATGGATCTCTGTCTCAGAATGTTGGATCTCAGTCACAGCATGATGGATCATAGTCTCAGTGTAATGGATCTCACTCTCAGCATGATGGATCTCAGTCTCAGTGTGATGGATCTCAGTCTCAGTGTAATGGATCTCAGTCTCAGCATGATGGATCATAATCACATTGCGTTGGATCTCAGTCTCAGCATGATGGATCTCAGTCTCAGCATGATGGATCTCATTCTCAGCATGATCGACTTCGGTCTCAGTGTGATAGGTCTCAGTCTCAGAATGATGAATCGCAGTCACAGCATGATTGATCTCTGTCTCAGAATGATGGATCTCAGTCACAGCATGATGGATCATAGTCTCAGTGTAATGGATCTCTGTCTCAGCCTGATGGATCTCAGTCTAAGTGTGATGGATTTCAGTCTCAGCATGATGGTTCTCAGTCTCAGTACAATGGAAGTCATTCACAACATAATGGATCTCAACCTCAGCATGAAAGTTCAAATTCTTAGTGCCATGCAATTCAGTTTCAGTATGATGGCTCACTGGATCAGCATGATGGATCTCAGTCGAAACATGACAGGTCTCAGTCTCAGTGTGATGGATCTCAGTCTCGTCATGATGGATCTCAGTCGCATCAGGATGGATCTCACTGTCACCACGATGGATCTCTGTCTCAGCATGTTGGATCTCAGTCTCAGCATGATGGATCTCTGTCTCAGCATGATGGATCTTCTCCTCAGCATGATGGATTTCTGTCTCAGTGTGATAGATCTGTCTCAAAATGATGGATCTCAGTCACAGCATGATGGATCTCTGTCTCAGAATGTCTCAGTCACAGCATGATGGATCATAGTCTCAGTGTAATGGATCTCAATCTCAGCATGATGGATCATAATCACATTGTATTAGATCTCAGTCTCAGCATGCTGGATCTCATTCTCAGAATGATGGATCTCATTCTCAGCATGATGGATTTCTGTCTCAGTGTGATAGATCTCAGTCTCAGAATGATGGATCGCAGTCACAGCATGATTGTTCTCTGTCTCAGAATGATGGATCTCAGTCACAGCATGATGGATCATAGTCTCAGTGCAATGGATCTCTGTCTCAGCCTGATGGATCTCAGTCTAAGTGTGATGGATTTCAGTCTCAGCATGATGGTTCTCAGTCTCAGTACAATGGAAGTCATTCACAACATAATGGATCTCAACCTCAGCATGAAAGTTCAAATTCTTAGTGCCATGCAATTCAGTTTCAGTATGATGGCTCACTGGATCAGCATGATGGATCTCAGTCGAAACATGACAGGTCTCAGTCTCAGTGTGATGGATCTCAGTCTCGTCATGATGGATCTCAGTCGCATCAGGATGGATCTCACTGTCACCACGATGGATCTCTGTCTCAGCATGTTGGATCTCAGTCTCAGCATGATGGATCTCTGTCTCAGCATGATGGATCTTCTCCTCAGCATGATGGATTTCTGTCTCAGTGTGATAGATCTGTCTCAAAATGATGGATCTCAGTCACAGCATGATGGATCTCTGTCTCAGAATGTTGGATCTCAGTCACAGCATGATGGATCATAGTCTCAGTGTAATGGATCTCACTCTCAGCATGATGGATCTCAGTCTCAGTGTGATGGATCTCAGTCTCAGTGTAATGGATCTCAGTCTCAGCATGATGGATCATAATCACATTGCGTTGGATCTCAGTCTCAGCATGATGGATCTCAGTCTCAGCATGATGGATCTCATTCTCAGCATGATCGACTTCGGTCTCAGTGTGATAGGTCTCAGTCTCAGAATGATGGATCGCAGTCACAGCATGATTGATCTCTGTCTCAGAATGATGGATCTCAGTCACAGCATGATGGATCATAGTCTCAGTGTAATGGATCTCTGTCTCAGCCTGATGGATCTCAGTCTAAGTGTGATGGATTTCAGTCTCAGCATGATGGTTCTCAGTCTCAGTACAATGGAAGTCATTCACAACATAATGGATCTCAACCTCAGCATGAAAGTTCAAATTCTTAGTGCCATGCAATTCAGTTTCAGTATGATGGCTCACTGGATCAGCATGATGGATCTCAGTCGAAACATGACAGGTCTCAGTCTCAGTGTGATGGATCTCAGTCTCGTCATGATGGATCTCAGTCGCATCAGGATGGATCTCAGTGTCACCACGATGGATCTCTGTCTCAGCATGTTGGATTTCTGTCTCAGTGTGATAGTTCTAAGTCTCAGTAAAATGGATCTCAGTCTCAGAATGATGGATCTCTGTCACAGCATGATGGATCATACCCTCAATGTAATGTATCTCACTCTCAGCATCATGGATCTCAGTCTCAATCTGATGGATCTCCATCTCAGCATGATGGATCTCAGTCTCAGCATGATGGCTCTCAGTCTCAGTGTGATGGATCTCAGTCTCAGCCTGATGGATCTCAGCCTCAGTGCAATGATCTCAGTCACAGCATGATGGTTCTCAATCTCAGCATGATGGATCTCAGTCTCCTTGTGATCAATCTCAAACTCTGCATGATGGATCTCAGTCTCAGCATGATGGATCTCAGTCTCAGTGTGATGGATCTCAATCTCAGCATGATGGATCTCAGACTCAGCATGATGTATCTCAGTCAGAGCATGATGGATCTCTGTCTCAGTGTGACGGATCTCAGTTTCAGCATGAAGGATCTCTGTCTCAGAATGATGGATCTCACTCACAGCATGATGGATCATAATCACATTGCGATGGATCTCAGTCTCAGCATGATGGATCTCAGTCTCAGCATGATGGATCTTCTCCTCAGCATGATGGATTTCTGTCTCAGTGTGATAGATCTCAGTCTCAAATTGATGGATCTCAGTCACAGCATGATGGATCTCTGTCTCAGAATGTTGGATCTCAGTCACAGCATGATGGATCATAGTCTCAGTGTAATGGATCTCACTCTCAGCATGATGGATCTCAGTCTCAGTGTGATGGATCTCAGTCTCAGTGTAATGGATTTCAGTCTCAGCATGATGGTTCTCAGTCTCAGTACAATGGAAGTCATTCACAACATAATGGATCTCAACCTCAGCATGAAAGTTCAAATTCTTAGTGCCATGCAATTCAGTTTCAGTATGATGGCTCACTGGATCAGCATGATGGATCTCAGTCGAAACATGACAGGTCTCAGTCTCAGTGTGATGGATCTCAGTCTCGTCATGATGGATCTCAGTCTCATCAGGATGGATCTCACTGTCACCACGATGGATCTCTGTCTCAGCATGTTGGATCTCAGTCTCAGCATGATGGATCTCTGTCTCAGCATGATGGATCTTCTCCTCAGCATGATGGATTTCTGTCTCAGCGTGATAGATCTCAGTGTCAAACTGATGGATCTCAGTCACAGCATGATGGATCTCTGTCTCAGAATGTTGGATCTCAGTCACAGCATGATGGATCATAGTCTCAGTGTAATGGATCTCACTCTCAGCATGATGGATCTCAGTCTCAGTGTGATGGATCTCAGTCTCAGTGTAATGGATCTCAGTCTCAGCATGATGGATCATAATCACATTGCGTTGGATCTCAGTCTCAGCATGATGGATCTCAGTCTCAGCATGATGGATCTCATTCTCAGCATGATCGACTTCGGTCTCAGTGTGATAGGTCTCAGTCTCAGAATTATGGATCGCAGTCACAGCATGATTGCTCTCTGTCTCAGAATGATGGATCTCAGTCACAGCATGATGGATCATAGTCTCAGTGTAATGGATCTCTGTCTCAGCCTGATGGATCTCAGTCTAAGTGTGATGGATTTCAGTCTCAGCATGATGGTTCTCAGTCTCAGTACAATGGAAGTCATTCACAACATAATGGATCTCAACCTCAGCATGAAAGTTCAAATTCTTAGTGCCATGCAATTCAGTTTCAGTATGATGGCTCACTGGATCAGCATGATGGATCTCAGTCGAAACATGACAGGTCTCAGTCTCAGTGTGATGGATCTCAGTCTCGGCATGATGGATCTCAGTCGCATCAGGATGGATCTCAGTGTCACCACGATGGATCTCTGTCTCAGCATGTTGGATTTCTGTCTCAGTGTGATAGTTCTAAGTCTCAATAAAATGGATCTCAGTCTCAGAATGATGGATCTCTGTCACAGCATGATGGATCATACCCTCAATGTAATGTATCTCACTCTCAGCATCATGGATCTCAGTCTCAATCCGATGGATCTCCATCTCAGCATGATGGATCTCAGTCTCAGCATGATGGCTCTCAGTCTCAGTGTGATGGATCTCAGTCTTAGCCTGATGGATCTCAGCCTCAGTGCAATGATCTCAGTCACAGCATGATGGTTCTCAATCTCAGCATGATGGATCTCAGTCTCCTTGTGATCAATCTCAAACTCTGCATGATGGATCTCAGTCTCAGCATGATGGATCTCAGTCTCAGTGTGATGGATCTCAATCTCAGCATGATGGATCTCAGACTCAGCATGATGTATCTCAGTCAGAGCATGATGGATCTCTGTCTCAGTGTGACGGATCTCAGTTTCAGCATGAAGGATCTCTGTCTCAGAATGATGGATCTCACTCACAGCATGATGGATCATAATCACATTGCGATGGATCTCAGTCTCAGCATGATGGATCTCAGTCTCAGCATGATGGATCTTCTCCTCAGCATGATGGATTTCTGTCTCAGTGTGATAGATCTCAGTCTCAAATTGATGGATCTCAGTCACAGCATGATGGATCTCTGTCTCAGAATGTTGGATCTCAGTCACAGCATGATGGATCATAGTCTCAGTGTAATGGATCTCACTCTCAGCATGATGGATCTCAGTCTCAGTGTGATGGATCTCAGTCTCAGTGTAATGGATCTCAGTCTCAGCATGATGGATCATAATCACATTGCGTTGGATCTCAGTCTCAGCATGATGGATCTCAGTCTCAGCATGATGGATCTCATTCTCAGCATGATGGATTTCTGTCTCAGTGTGATAGGTCTCAGTCTCAGAATGATGGATCGCAGTCACAGCATGATTGACCTCTGTCTCAGAATGATGGATCTCTGTCACAGCATGATGGATCATAGTCTCAGTGTAATGGATCTCAGTCACAGCATGATGGATCTCAGTCTCAGTGTGATGGATTTCAGTCTCAGCATGATGGTTCTCAGTCTCAGTACAATGGATCTCATTCACAACATAATGGATCTCAACCTCAGCATGAAAGTTCAAATTCTTAGTGCCATGCAATTCAGTTTCAGTATGATGGCTCACTGGATCAGCATGATGGATCTCAGTCGAAACATGACAGGTCTCAGTCTCAGTAAAATGGATCTCAGTCTCAGAATGATGGATCTCTGTCACAGCATGATGGATCATACCCTCAATGTAATGTATCTCACTCTCAGCATGATGGATCTCAGTCTCAATCTGATGGATCTCCATCTCAGCATGATGGATCTCAGTCTCAGCATGATGGCTCTCAGTCTCAGTGCGATGGATCTCAGTCTCAGCCTGATGGATCTCAGCCTCAGTGCAATGATCTCAGTCACAGCATGATGGTTCTCAATCTCAGCATGATGGATCTCAGTCTCCTTGTGATCAATCTCAAACTCTGCATGATGGATCTCAGTCTCAGCATGATGGATCTCAGTCTCAGTGTGATGGATCTCAATCTCAGCATGATGGATCTCCGACTCAGCATGATGTATCTCAGTCAGAGCATGATCGATCTCAGTCTCAGTGCAATGATCTCAGTCACAGCATGATGGTTCTCACTCTAAGAATGATGGATCTCAGTCTCCATGTGATCGATCTCTTTTTCAGCATGATGGATCTCAGTCTCAGCGTGATGGATCTCAGTCTCAGTGTGATGGATCTCAATATCAGCATGATGGAACTCAGTCACAGCATAATGTATCTCTGTCTCAGTGTGACGGATCTCAGTTTCAGCATGATGGATCCCAGTCTCAGAATGATGGATCTCAGTCACAGCATGATGGATCATAGTCACATTGCGATGGATCTCAGTCTCAGCATGATGGATCTCAGTCTCAGTGTGATGGATCTCAGTCACAGCATGATGGATCGCAGTCTCAGTGTGATGGATCTCAGTCTCAGCATGATGGATCTCCGTCTCAGCATGATGGATCTCAGTCTCAGCATGATGGATCTCAGTCTCAGAATGATGGATCTCAGTCACAGCATGATGGATCATATTCACATTGAGATGGATCTCAGTCTCAGCATGATGGATCTCATTCTCAGTGTGATGGATCTCATTCTCAGCATGATGGATTTCTGTCTCAGTGTGACAGAGCTCAGTCTCAAAATGATGGATCTCAGTCACAGCATGATGGATCCCTGTCTCAGAATGTTGGATCTCAGTCACAGCATGATGGATCATAGTCTCAGTGTAATGGATCTCACTCTCAGCTTGATGGATCTCAGTCTCAGTGTGATGGATCTCAGTCTCAGTGTAATGGATCTCAGTCTCAGCATGATGGATCATAATCACATTGCGTTGGATCTCAGTCTCAGCATGATGGATCTCAGTCTCAGCATGATGGATCTCTGTCTCAGTGTGATAGGTCTCAGTCTCAGAATGATGGATCGCAGTCACAGCATGATTGATCTCTGTCTCAGAATGATGGATCTCAGTCACAGCATGATGGATCATAGTCTCAGTGTAATGGATCTCAGTCTCAGCATGATGGATCTCAGTCTCAGTGTGATGGATTTCAGTCTCAGCATGATGGTTCTCAGTCTCAGTACAATGGAAGTCATTCACAACATAATGGATCTCAACCTCAGCATGAAAGTTCAAATTCTTAGTGCCATGCAATTCAGTTTCAGTATGATGGCTCACTGGATCAGCATGATGGATCTCAGTCGAAACATGACAGGTCTCAGTCTCAGTGTGATGGATCTCAGTCAGAGCATGATGGATCTCAGTCTCAGTGCAATGATCTCAGTCACAGCATGATGGTTCTCACTCTAAGAATGATGGATCTCAGTCTCCATGTGATCGATCTCTTTTTCAGCATGATGGATCTCAGTCTCAGCGTGATGGATCTCAGTCTCAGTGTGATGGATCTCAATATCAGCATGATGGAACTCAGTCACAGCATAATGTATCTCTGTCTCAGTGTGACGGATCTCAGTTTCAGCATGATGGATCCCAGTCTCAGAATGATGGATCTCAGTCACAGCATGATGGATCATAGTCACACTGCGATGGATCTCAGTCTCAGCATGATGGATCTCATTCTCAGTGTGATGGATCTCAGTCACAGCATGATGGATCGCAGTCTCAGTGTGATGGATCTCAGTCTCAGCATGATGGATCTCCGTCTCAGCATGATGGATCTCAGTCTCAGCATGATGGATCTCAGTCTCAGAATGATGGATCTCAGTCACAGCATGATGGATCATATTCACATTGAGATGGATCTCAGTCTCAGCATGATGGATCTCATTCTCAGTGTGATGGATCTCATTCTCAACATGATGGATTTCTGTCTCAGTGTGACAGAGCTCAGTCTCAAAATGATGGATCTCAGTCACAGAATGATGGATCCCTGTCTCAGAATGTTGGATCTCAGTCACAGCATGATGGATCATAGTCTCAGTGTAATGGATTTCACTCTCAGCATGATGGATCTCAGTCTCAGTGTGATGGATCTCAGTCTCAGTGTAATGGATCTCAGTCTCAGCATGATGGATCATAATCACATTGCGTTGGATCTCAGTCTCAGCATGATGGATCTCAGTCTCAGCATGATGGATCTCTGTCTCAGTGTGATAGGTCTCAGTCTCAGAATGATGGATCGCAGTCACAGCATGATTGATCTCTGTCTCAGAATGATGGATCTCAGTCACAGCATGATGGATCATAATCTCAGTGTAATGGATCTCAGTCTCAGCATGATGGATCTCAGTCTCAGTGTGATGGATTTCAGTCTCAGCATGATGGTTCTCAGTCTCAGTACAATGGAAGTCATTCACAACATAATGGATCTCAACCTCAGCATGAAAGTTCAAATTCTTAGGGCCATGCAATTCAGTTTCAGTATGATGGCTCACTGGATCAGCATGATGGATCTCAGTCGAAACATGACAGGTCTCAGTCTCAGTGTGATGGATGTCAGTCTCGGCATGATGGATCTCAGTCGCATCAGGATGGATCTCAGTGTCACCACGATGGATCTCTGTCTCAGCATGTTGGATCTCAGTCTCAGTGTGATGGATCTCTGTCTCAGCAGGATGGATCTCAGTGTTACCACGATGGATCTCAGTCTCAGCATGATGGATCTCAGTCACAGCATGATGGATCTCTGTCTCAGTGTGACGGATCTCAGTTTCAGCATGATGGATATAAGTCTCAGGATGATGGATCTCACTCACAGCATGATAGATCATAATCACATTGCGATGGATCTCAGTCTCAGCATGATGGATCTCAGTCTCAGCAGGATGGATCTCAGAGTCACCACGATGGATCTCTGTCTCAGCATGTTGGATCTCAGTCTCAGTGTGGTGGCTCTCTGTCTCAGCATCATGGATCTCAGTATCAGTGTGATGGATCTCAGTCTCAGTGTAATGGATCTCAGTCTCAGCATGATGGATCATAATCACATTGCGTTGGATCTCAGTCTCTGCATGATGGATCTCAGTCTCAGCATGATGGATCTTCTCCTCAGCATGATGGATTTCTGTCTCAGTCTGATAGATCTCAGTCTCAGCATGATGGATCTCATTCTCAGCATGATGGATCTCAGTCTCAGCATGATGGATTTCTGTCTCAGTGTGATAGGTCTCAGTCTCAGAATGATGGATCGCAGTCACAGCATGATTGATCTCTGTCTCAGAATGATGGATCTCAGTCACAGCATGATGGATCATAATCTCAGTGTAATGGATCTCAGTCTCAGCATGATGGATCTCAGTCTCAGTGTGATGGATTTCAGTCTCAGCATGATGGTTCTCAGTCTCAGTACAATGGAAGTCATTCACAACATAATGGATCTCAACCTCAGCATGAAAGTTCAAATTCTTAGGGCCATGCAATTCAGTTTCAGTATGATGGCTCACTGGATCAGCATGATGGATCTCAGTCGAAACATGACAGGTCTCAGTCTCAGTGTGATGGATCTCAGTCTCGGCATGATGGATCTCAGTCGCATCAGGATGGATCTCAGAGTCACCACGATGGATCTCTGTCTCAGCATGTTGGATCTCAGTCTCAGTGTGGTGGATCTCTGTCTCAGCAGGATGGATCTCAGTGTCACCACGATGGATCTCAGTCTCAGCATGATGGATCTCAGTCTCAGAATGATGGATCTCAGCCACAGCATGATGGATCATAGTCACATTGCGATGTATCTCAGTCTCAGTCAGATGGATCTCCGTCTCAGTCAGATGGAACTCAGTCTCAGCATGATGGATCTCAGTCACAGCATGATGGATCACTGTCTCAGTGTGACGGATCTCCGTTTCAGCATGAAGGATCTCTGTCTAAGAATGATGGATCTCACTTTCAGCATGATGGATCATAATCACATTGCGATGGATCTCAGTCTCAGCATGATTGATCTCAGTCTCAGCATGATGGATCTTCTCCTGAGCATGATGGATTTCTGTCTCAGTGTGATAGATCTCAGTCTCAAATTGATGGATCTCAGTCACAGCATGATGGATCTCTGTCTCAGAATGTTGGATCTCAGTCACAGCATGATGGATCATAGTCTCAGTGTGATGGATCTCAGTCTCAGTGTGATAGATCTCAGTCTCAAATTGATGGATCTCAGTCACAGCATGATGGATCTCTGTCTCAGAATGATGGATCGCAGTCACAGCATGATTGATCTCTGTCTCAGAATGATGGATCTCACTCACAGCATGATGGATCATAATCACATTGCGATGGATCTCAGTCTCAGCATGATGGATCTCAGTCACAGCATGATGGATCTTCTCCTCAGCATGATGGATTTCTGTCTCAGTGTGATAGATCGCAGTCTCAAATTGATGGATCTCAGTCACAGCATGATGGATCCCTGTCTCAGAATGTTGGATCTCAGTCACAGCATGATGGATCATAGTCTCAGTGTAATGGATCTCACTCTCAGGATGATGGATCTCAGTCTCAGTGTGATGGATCTCAGTCTCAGTGTAATGGATCTCAGTCTCAGCATGATGGATCATAATCACATTGTGTTAGATCTCAGTCTCAGCATGATGGATCTCATTCTCAGCATGATGGATCTCAGTCTCAGCATGATGGATTTCTGTCTCAGTGTGATAGGTCTCAGTCTCAGAATGATGGATCGCAGTCACAGCATGATTGATCTCTGTCTCAGAATGATGGATCTCAGTCACAGCATGATGGATCTCTGTCTCAGTGTGACGGATCTCAGTTTCAGCATGAAGGATCTCTGTCTCAGAATGATGGATCTCACTCACAGCATGATGGATCATAATCACATTGTGATGCATCTCAGTCTCAGCATGATGGATCTCAGTCTCAGTATGATGGATCTTCTCCTCAGCATGATGGATTTCTGTCTCAGTGTGATAGAGCTCAGTCTCAAAATGATGGATCTCAGTCACAGCATGATGGATCCCTGTCTCAGAATGTTGGATCTCAGTCACAGCATGATGGATCATAGTCTCAGTGTAATGGATCTCACTCTCAGCATGATGGATCTCAGTCTCAGTGTGATGGATCTCAGTCTCAGTGTAATGGATCTCAGTCTCAGCATGATGGATCATAATCACATTGCGTTGGATCTCAGTCTCAGCATGATGGATCTCAGTCTCAGCATGATGAATCTCATTCTCAGCATGATGGATTTCTGTCTCAGTGTGATAGGTCTCAGTCTCAGAATGATGGATCGCATTCACAGCATGATTGATCTCTGTCTCAGAATGATGGATCTCAGTCACAGCATGATGGATCATAGTCTTAGTGTAATGGATCTCAGTCTCAGCATGATGTATCTCAGTCTCAGTGTGATGGATTTCAGTCTCAGCATGATGGTTCTCAGTCTCAGTACAATGGAAGTCATTCACAACATAATGGATCTCAACCTCAGCATGAAAGTTCAAATTCTTAGTGCCATGCAATTCAGTTTCAGTATGATGGCTCACTGGATCAGCATGATGGATCTCAGTCGAAACATGACAGGTATCAGTATCAGTGTGATGGATCTCAGTCTCGGCATGATGGATCTCAGTCGCATCAGGATGGATCTCAGTGTCACCAAGATGGATCTATGACTCAGCATGATGGATCTCAGTCTCAGCATGATGGATCTCAGTCTCCATGTGATCAATCTCAATCTCAGCATAATGGATCTCTGTCTCAGTGTGACGGATCTCAGTTTTAGCATGATGGATATTAGTCTCAGAATGATGGATCTCACTCACAGCATGATAGATCGTAATCACATTGCGATGGAGCTCAGTCTCAGCATGATGGATCTCAGTCTCAGCAGGATGGATCTCAGTGTCACCACGATGGATCTCTGTCTCAGCATGTTGGATCTCAGTCTCAGTGTGATGGATCTCAGTCGCTGCATGATGGATCTCAGTCTCCGCATGATGGATCTCTGTCTCAGCAGGATGGATTTCAGTGTCACCACGATGGATCTCAGTCTCAGCATGTTGGATCTCAGTCTCAGAATGATGGATCGCAGTCACAGCATGATGAATCATAGTCACATTGCGATGTATCTCAGTCTCAGCATGATGGATCTCATTCACAGCATGATGGATCTCAGTCTCAGTGTGATGGATCTCAATCTCAGCCTGATGGATCTCAGTCTCAGTGCAATGATCTCAGTCACAGCATGATGGTTCTCAATCTCAGCCTGATGGATCTCACTCTCCGTGTGATCAATCTCAGTCTCAGTCAGATGGATCTCAGTCTCAGCATGATGGATCTCAGTCACAGCATGATGGATCTCAGTCTCAGTGTGATGGATCTCAATCTCAGCCTGATGGATCTCAGTTTCAGTGCAATGATCTCAGTCACAGCATGATGGTTCTCAATCTCAGCATGATGGATCTCACTCTCCGTGTGATCAATCTCAATCTCTGCATGGTGGATCTCAGTCTCAGCATGATGGATCTCAGTCTCAGTGTGATGGATCTCAATCTCAGCATGATGGATCTCAGTCACAGCATGATGGATCTCTGTCTCAGTGTGACGCCTCTCAGTTTCAGCATGAAGGATCTCAGTCTCAGAATGATGGATCTCACTCACAGCATGATGGATCATAATCACATTGCAATGTGTCTCAGTCTCAGCATGATGGATCTCAGTCTCAGCATGATGGATCTCAGTCTCAGCATGATGGATTTCTGTCTCAGAATGATGGATCTCAGTCACAGCATGATGGATCATTATCTCAGTGTAATGGATCTCACTCTCAGCATGATTGATCTCAGCCTCAGTCTGATGGATCTCAGTCTCAGTGTAATGGATCTCAGTCTCAACATGATGGATCATAATCACATTGCGATGTATCTCAGTCTCAGCATGATGGATCTCAGTCTCAGTCAGATGGATCTCAGTCTCAGCATGTTGGATCTCAGTCTCAGTCAGAAGGATCTCAGTCACAGCATGATGGATCTCAGTCTCAGTGTGATGGATCTCAATCTCAGCCTGATGGATCTCAGTCTCAGTGCAATGATCTCAGTCACAGCATGATGGTTCTCAATCTCAGCATGATGGATCTCACTCTCCGTGTGATCAATCTCAATCTCTGCATGGTGGATCTCAGTCTCAGCATGATGGATCTCAGTCTCAGTGTGATGGATCTCAATCTCAGCATGGTGGATCTCTGTCTCAGCATGATGGATCTCAGTCTCAGCATGATGGATTGCTGTCTCAGTGTGATAGATCTGTCTTAAAATGATGGATCTCAGTCACAGCATGATGGATCTCTGTCTCAGAATGATGGATCTCAGTCACAGAATGATGGATCATTATCTCAGTGTAATGGATCTCACTCTCAGCATGATTGATCTCAGTCTCTGTGTGATGGATCTCAGTCTCAGTGTAATGGATCTCAGTCTCAGCATGATGGATCATAATCACATTGCGATGTATCTCAGTCTCAGCATGATGGATCTCAGTCTCAGTCAGATGGATCTCAGTCTCAGCATGATGGATCTCAGTCACAGCATGATGGATCTCAGTCTCAGTGTGATGGATCTCAATCTCAGCCTGATGGATCTCAGTCTCAGTGCAATGATCTCAGTCACAGCATGATGGTTCTCAATCTCAGCATGATGGATCTCACTCTCCGTGTGATAAATCTCAATCTCTGCATGGTGGATCTCAGTCTCAGCATGATGGATCTCAGTCTCAGCGTGATGGATCTCATTCTCAGCATGATGGATTTCAGTCTCAGTGTGATAGGTCTCAGTCTCAGAATGATGGATCGCAGTCACGGCATGATTGATCTCTGTCTCAGAATGATGGATCTCAGTCACAGCATGATGGATCATAGTCTCAGTGTAATGGATCTCAGTCTCAGCATGATGGATCTCAGTCTCAGTGTGATCGATTTCAGTCTCAGCATGATGGTTCTCAGTCTCAGTACAATTGAAGTCAGTCACAGCATAATGGATCTCAGCCTCAGCATGAAAGTTCAAATTCTTAGTGTCATGCTATTCAGTTTCAGTATAATGGCTCACTGGATCAGCATGATGGATCTCAGTCGCAACATGACAGATCTCAGTCTCAGTGTGATGGATCTCAGTCTCGGCATGATGGTTCTCAGTCCCAGCAGCATGGATCTCAGTGTCCCCACGATGGATCTCTGTCTCAGCAGGATGGATCTCAGTCTCACTGTGATGGATCTCATTCGCTGCATGATGGATCTCAGTCTCAGCATGATGGATCTCTGTCTCAGCATGATGGATCTCAGTGTCACCACGATGGATCTCTGTCTCAGCATGACGGATCTCAGTCTCAGTGTGATGGATCTCAGCCTCAGCGTGATGGATCTCAGTCACAGCATGATGGATCTCTGTCTCACCATGTTGGATCTCATTCTCAGTGTGATGGATCTCTGTCTCAGAATGATGGATCTCAGACACAGCATGATGGATCTCTGTCTCAGCATGATGGATCTCAGTCTCCATGTGATCAATCTCAATCTCAGCATAATGGATCTCACTCTCAGAATGATGGATCTCAGACTCAGTGTGATGGATCTCAATCTCAGCATGATGGATCTCAGTCACAGCATGATGGATCTCTGTCTCAGTGTGACGGATCTCAGTCTCAGCATGATGGATCTCAGTCTCAGTGCAATGACCTCAGTCACAGCATGATGCTTCTCAATCTCAGAATTATGGATCACAGTCTCCATGTGATCGATCTGTGTCTCAGCATGATGGATCTCAGTCTCAGCGTGTTGGATGTCATTCACAGCATGATGGATTTCTGTCTCAGTGTGATAGATCTCAGTCTCAGCATGATGGATCTCAGTAACAGCACGATGGATCTCTGTTTCAGTGTGACGGATTTGAGTTTCAGCATGATGGATCTCAATCTCAGAATGATGGATCTCATTCACAGCATGATGGTTCATAGTCTCAGTGTAATGGATCTCACTCTCAGCGTGATGGATCTCAGTCTCATTGTGATAGATCTCTGTCTCAGTCTGATGGATCTCAGTCTCAGCCTGATGGATCTCTGTCTCAGTGCAATGATCTCAGTCACAGCATGATGGTTCACAATATCAGCATGATGGATCTCAGTCTCCGTGTGATAGATCTCAGTCTCTGCATGATGGATCTCAATCTCAGAATGATGGATCTCAGTCACAGCATGATGGATCATAGTCTCAGTGTAATGGATCTCACTCTCAGCATGATGGATTTCAGTCTCAGTGTGATCGATCTCAGTCACAGCATGATGGTTCTCAATCTCAGCGTGATGGATCTCAGTCTCAGCATGATGGATCTCAGTCACAGCATGATGGATCTCTGTCTCAGTGTGACGGATCTCAGCTTCAGCATGATGGATATAAGTCTCAGAATGATGGATCTCACTCACAGCATGATAGATCATAATCACATTGCGATGGATCTCTGTCTCAGCATGATGGATCTCAGTCTCAGCAGGATGGATCTCAGTGTCACCACGATGGATCTGTCTCAGCATGTTGGATCTCAGTCTCAGTGTGATGGATCTCAGTTGCTGCATGATGGATCTCAGTCTCAGCATGATGGATCTCTGTCTCAGCAGGATGGATATCAGTGTCACCACGATGTATCTCAGTCTCAGCATGTTGGATCTCAGTCTCAGAATGATGGATCGCAGTCATAGCATGATGGATCATAGTCACATTGCGATGTATCTCAGTCTCAGCATGATGGATCTCAGTCTCAGTCAGATGGATCTCAGTCTCAGCATGATGGATCTCAGTCACAGCATGATGGATCTCAGTCTCAGTGTGATGGATCTCAATCTCAGCCTGATGGATCTCAGTCTCAGTGCAATGATCTCAGTCACAGCATGATGGTTTTCAATCTCAGCATGATGGATCTCAATCTCCGTGTGATCAATCTCAATCTCTGCATGGTGGATCTCAGTCTCAGCATGATGGATCTCAGTCTCAGTGTGATTGATCTAAATCTCAGCATGATGGATCTCAGTCACAGCATGATGGATCTCTGTCTCAGTGTGACGCATCTCAGTTTCAGCATGAAGGATCTCAGTCTCAGCATGATGGATTTCTGTCTCAGTGTGATAGATCTGTCTTAAAATGATGGATCTCAGTCACAGCATGATGGATCTCTTTCTCAGAATGATGGATCACAGTCACAGCATGATGGATCATTATCTCAGTGTAATGGATATCACTCTCAGCATGATTGATCTCAGTCTCAGTGTGATGGATCTCAGTCTCAGTGTAATGGATCTCAGTCTCAGCATGATGGATTTCTGTCTCAGAATGATGGATCTCAGTCACAGCATGATGGATCATAGTCTCAGTGTAATGGATCTCAGTCTCAGCATGATGGATCTCAGTCTCAGTGTGATGGATTTCATTCTCAGCATGATGGTTCTCAGTCTCGGTACAATTGAAGTCAGTCACAACATAATGGATCTCAGCCTCAGCATGAAAGTTCAAATTCTTAGTGCCATGCAATTCACTTTCACTATGATGGCTCACTGGATCAGCATTATGGATCTCAGTCGCAACATGACAGATCTCAGTCTCAGTGTGATGGATCTCAGTCTCGGTATGATGGATCTCAGTCCCAGCAGCATGGATCTCAGTGTCACCACGATGGATCTCAGTTTCAGCATGATGGATCTCAATCTCAGAATGATGGATCTCAGTCACAGCATGATGGTTCATATTCTCAGTCTAATGGATCTCACTCTCAGCATGATGGATTTCAGTCTCAGTGTGATAGATCTCAGTCTATGTCTGATGGATCTCAGTCTCAGCATGATGGATCTCATTGTCACCAAGATGGATCTCAGTTTCAGCATGATGGATATAAGTCTCAGAATGATGGATCTCACTCACAGCATGGTAGATCATAATCAAATTGCGATGGATCTCAGTCGCAGCATGATGGATCTCAGTCTCAGCAGGATGGAACTCAGTGTCACCACGATGGATCTCTGTCTCAGCATGTTGGATCTCAGTCTCGGTGTGATGGATCTCAGTCGCTGCATGATGGATCTCAGTCTCAGCATGATGGATCTCTGTCTCAGCAGGATGGATCTCAGTGTCACCACGATGGATCTCAGTCTCAGCATGTTGGATCTCAGTCTCAGAATGATGGATCGCAGTCTCAGCATGATGGATAATAATCACATTGCAATGTATCTCAGTCTCAGCATGATGGATCTCAGTCTCAGTCAGATGGATCTCAGTCTAAGCATGATGGATCTCAGTCACAGCATGATGGATCTCAGTCTCAGTGTGATGGATCTCAATCTCAGCCTGATGGATCTCAGTCTCACTGCAATGATCTCAGTCACAGCATGATGGTTCTCAATCTCAGCATGATGGATCTCAGTCTCCGTGTGATCAATCTCAATCTCTGCATGGTGGATCTCAGTCTCAGCATGATGGATCTCAGTCTCAGTGTGATGGATCTCAATCTCAGCATGAAGGATCTCAGTCACAGCATGATGGATCTCTGTCTCAGTGTGACGGATCTCAATTTCAGCATGAAGGATCTTAGTCTCAGAATGATGGATCTCACTCACAGCATGATGGATCATAATCTCATTGCGATGGTTCTCAGTGTCACACGATGGATCTCAGTCACAGCATGTTGGATCTCAGTCTCAGAATGATGGATCGCAGTCACAGAATGATGGATCATAGTCACATTGCAATGTATCTCAGTCTCAGCATGATGGATCTCAGTCTCAGTCAGATGGATCTCAGTCTCAGCATGATGGATCTCAGTCACAGCATGATGGATCTCAGTCTCAGTGTGATGGATCTCAATCTCAGCCTGATGGATCTCAGTCTCAGTGCAATGATCTCAGTCACAGCATGATGGTTCTCAATCTCAGCATGATGGATCTCAATCTCCGTGTGATCAATCTCAATCTCTGCATGGTGGATCTCAGTCTCAGCATGATGGATCTCAGTCTCAGTGTGATGGATCTCTGTCTCAGTGTGACGCATCTCAGTTTCAGCATGAAGGATCTCAGTCTCAGAATAATGGATCTCACTCACAGCATGATGTATCATAATCACATTGCGATTGGTCTCAGTCTCAGCATGATGGATCTCAGTCTCAGCATGATGTATTTCTGTCTCAGTGTGATAGATCTGTCTTAAAATGATGGATCTCAGTCACAGCATGATGGATCTCTTTCTCAGAATGATGGATCACAGTCGCAGCATGATGGATCATTATCTCAGTGTAATGGATATCACTCTCAGCATGATTGATCTCAGTCTCAGTGTGATGGATCTCAGTCTCAGTGTAATGGATCTCAGTCTCAGCATGATGGATTTCTGTCTCAGAATGATGGATCTCAGTCACAGCATGATGGATCATAGTCTCAGTGTAATGGATCTCAATCTCAGCATGATGGATCTCAGTCACAGCATGATGGATCTCTGTCTCAGTGTGACGCATCTCAGTTTCAGCATGAAGGATCTCACTCTCAGAATGATGGATCTCACTCACAGCATGATGTATCATAATCACATTGCGATTGGTCTCAGTCTCAGCATGATGGATCTCAGTCTCAGCATGATGGATTTCTGTCTCAGTGTGATAGATCTGTCTTAAAATGATGGATCTCAGTCACAGCATGATGGATCTCTGTCTCAGAATGATGGATCACAGTCGCAGCATGATGGATCATTATCTCAGTGTAATGGATATCACTCTCAGCATGATTGATCTCAGTCTCAGTGTGATGGATCTCAGTCTCAGTGTAATGGATCTCAGTCTCAGCATGATGGATTTCTGTCTCAGAATGATGGATCTCAGTCACAGCATGATGGATCATAGTCTCAGTGTAATGGATCTCAGTCTCAGCATGATGGATCTCAGTCTCAGTGTGATGGATTTCATTCTCAGCATGATGGTTCTCAGTCTCAGTACAATTGAAGTCAGTCACAACATAATGGATCTCAGCCTCAGCATGAAAGTTCAAATTCTTAGTGCCATGCAATTCACTTTCACTATGATGGCTCACTGGATCAGCATTATGGATCTCAATCGCAACATGACAGATCTCAGTCTCAGTGTGATGGATCTCAGTCTCGGTATGATGGATCTCAGTCCCAGCAGCATGGATCTCAGTGTCACCACGATGGATCTCAGTTTCAGCATGATGGATCTCAATCTCAGAATGATGGATCTCATTCACAGCATGATGGTTCATAGTCTCAGTCTAATGGATCTTACTCTCAGCATGATGGATTTCAGTCTCAGTGTGATAGATCTCAGTCTATGTCTGATGGATCTCAGTCTTAGCATGATGGATCTCAGTCACAGCATGATGGATCTCATTGTCACCAAGATGGATCTCTGTCTCAGCATGATGGATCTCAGTCTCAGTGCAATGATCTCAGTCACAGCATGATGGTTCTCAATCTCAGCATGTTGGATCTCAGTCTCAGCATGATGGATCTCAGTCACAGCATGATGGATCTCTGTCTCAGTGTGACGGATCTCAGTTTCAGCATGATGGATATAAGTCTCAGAATGATGGATCTCACTCACAGCATGGTAGATCATAATCACATTGCGATGGATCACAGTCGCAGCATGATGGATCTCAGTCTCAGCAGGATGGAACTCAGTGTCACCACGATGGATCTCTGTCTCAGCGTGTTGGATCTCAGTCTCGGTGTGATGGATCTCAGTCGCTGCATGATGGATCTCAGTCTCATCATGATGGATCTCTGTCTCAGCAGGATGGATCTCAGTGTCACCACGATGGATCTCAGTCTCAGCATGTTGGATCTCAGTCTCAGAATGATGGATCGCAGACTCAGCATGATGGATCATAATTACATTGCAATGTATCTCAGTCTCAGCATGATGGATCTCAGTCTCAGTCAGATGGATCTCAGTCTCAGCATGATGGATCTCAGTCACAGCATGATGGATCTCAGTCTCAGTGTGATGGATCTCAATCTCAGCCTGATGGATCTCAGTCTCAGTGCAATGATCTCAGTCACAGCATGATGGTTCTCAATCTCAGCATGATGGATCTCAGTCAGATGGATCTCAGTCTCAGCATGATGGATCTCATCACAGCATTATGGATCTCAGTCTCAGTGTGATGGATCTCAATCTCAGCCTGATGGATCTCAGTCTCAGTGCAATGATCTCAGTCACAGCATGATGGTTCTCAATCTCAGCATGATGGATCTCAGTCTCCGTGTGATCAATCTCAATCTCTGCATGGTGGATTTCAGTCTCAGCATGATGGATCTCAGTCTCAGTGTGATGGATCTCAATCTCAGCATGAAGGATCTCAGTCACAGCATGATGGATCTCTGTCTCAGTGTGACGGATCTCAATTTCAGCATGAAGGATCTTAGTCTCAGAATGATGGATCTCACTCACAGCATGATGGATCATAATCACATTGCGATGGATCTCAGTCTCAGCATGATGGATCGCAGTCTCAGCATGATGGATCTCAGTCTCAGCATGATGGATTTCTGTCTCAGTGTGATAGATCTGTCTTAAAATGATGGATCTCAGTCACAGCATGATGGATCTCTGTCTCAGAATGATGGATCTCAGTCACAACATGATGGATCATAGTCTCAGTGTAATGGGTCTCACTCTCAGCATGATCGATCTCAGACACGGCATAATGGATCTCTGTCTCTTTGTGACGGAACTCAGTTTCAGCATGATGGATCTCAGTCTCAGAATGATGGATCTCAGTCACAGCATGATGGATCATAGTCACATTGTGATTGATCTCAGTCTCAGCATGATGGATCTCAGTCTCAGCATGATGGATCTCATTCACAGCATGATGGATTTCTGTCTCAGTGTGATAGATCTCAGTCTCAGCATGATGGATCTCAGTCACAGCATTATGGATCTCTGTCTCAGTGTGACGGATCTCAGTTTCAGCATGATGGTTCTCAATCTCAGAATGATGGATCTCAGTCAGAGCATGATGGATCATAGTCTCAGTGTAATGGATCTCACTCTCAGCATGATGGATCTCAGTCACAGCATGATGCATCTCAGTCTCAGTGTGATGGGTTTCAATCTCAGCCTGATGGATCTCAGTCTCAGTGCAATGATCTCAGTCACAGCATGATGGTTCTCAATCTCAGCATGATGGATCTCAGTCTCTGTGTGATCAATCTCAATCTCTGCATGGTGGATCTCAGTCTCAGCATGATGGATCTCAGTCTCAGTGTGATGGATCTCAATCTCAGCATCATGCATCTCAGTCACAGCATGATGGATCTCTGTCTCAGTGTGACGGATCTCAGTTTCAGCATGAAGGATCTCAGTCTCAGAATGATGGATCTCACTCACAGCATGATGGATCATAATTACATTGCGTTGGGTCTTAGTCTCAGCATGATGGATCTCCGTCTCAGCATGATGGATCTTCTCCTCAGCATGATGGATTTCTGTCTCAGTGTGATCGATCTGTCTTAAAATGATGGATCTCAGTCACAGCATGATGGATCTCTGTCTCAGAATGTTGGATTTCAGTCACAGCATGATGGATCATAGTCTCAGTGTAATGGATCTCTCTCTCAGCATGATGGATCTCAGTCTCAGTGTGATGGATCTCAGTCTCAGCATGATGGATCTCGTTCTCAGCATGATGGATTTCTGTCTCAGTCTGATAGGTCTCAGTCTCAGAATGATGGATCGCAGTCACAGCATGATGGATCATAGTCTCAGTGTAATGGATCTCAGTCTCAGCATGATGGATCTCAGTCTCAGTGTGATGGATTTCAGTCTCAGCATGATGGTTCTCAGTCTCAGTACAATGGAAGCTAGTCACAACATAATGGATCTCAGCCTCAGCATGAAAGTTCAAATTCTTAGTGCCATGCAATTCAGTTTCAGTATGATGGCTCACTGGATCAGCATGATGGATCTCAGTCGCAACATGACAGATCTCAGTCTCCGTTTGATGGATCTCAGTCTCGGCATGATGAAGCTCAGTCCCAGCAATAATGATCTCAGTGTCACCACGATGGATCTCTGTCTCAGCATGATGGATCTCAGTCTCACTGTGATGGATCTCATTCGCTGCATGATGGATCTCATTCTCAGCATGATGGATCGCTGTCTCAGCATGATGGATCTCAGTGTCACCACGATTGATCTCTGTCTCAGCATGACGGATCTCAGTCACAGCATGATGGATCTCTGTCTCACCATGATGGATCTCAATCTCATTGTGATGGATCACTGTCACAGCATAATGGATCTCAGTCACAGAATGATGGATCTCAGTCACAGCATGATGGATCATAGTCTCAGTGTAATGGATCTCACTCTCAGCATGATGGATCTCAGTCTCAATCGGATGGATCTCAGTCTCAGCATGATGGATCTCAGTCTCAGCATGACGGCTCTCAGTCTCAGTGTGATGGATCTCAGTCTCAGCCTGATGGATCTCACTCTCAGTGCAATGATCTCAGTCACAGCATGACGGTTCTCAATCTCAGCATGCTGGATCTCAGTCTCCGTGTGATCAATCTCAATCTCAGCATGATGGATCGCAGTCTCAGCATGTTGGATCTCAGTCTCAGTGTGATGGATCTCAGTCTCAGCATGATGGATCTCAGTCACAGCACGATGCATCTCTATCTCTGTGTGACGGATCTCAGTTTCAGCATGATGGATCTCAGTCTCAGAATGATGGATCTCCCTCACAGCATGAGGGATCATAGTCACATTGCGATGGAACTCAGTCTCAGCATGATGGATCTCAGTCTCAGCATTATGAATCTTCTTCTCAGCATGATGGATTTCTGTCTTAGTGTGCTAGATCTCAATCTCAAAATGATGGATCTCAGTCACAGCATGATTGATCTCAATCTCAGAATGATGGATCTCTGTCACAGCATGATGGATCATAATCTCAGTGTCATGGATCTCACTCTCAGCATGATTGATCTCAGTCTCAGTGTGATAGAACTCATTCTCAGTGTGATGGATCTCAGTCTCAGCATGATGGATCTCAGTCACAGCATGATGGATCTTAGTCTCAGCATGATGGAGTTCTATCTCAGTGTGATAAATCTAAGTAACAGCAAAATGGATCTCAATCTCAGAATGATGGATATCAGTCACAGCATGATGGATCATAGTCTCAGTGTAATGGATCTCAGTCTCAGCATGATGGATCTCAGTCTCATTGTGATGGATCTCAGTCTCAGCCTGGTGGATCTCAATCTCAGTGCAATGACCTCAGTCACAACATGATGGTTCTCAATCTCAGAATGATGGAGCTCAGTCTCCATGTGATCGATCTCTGTCTCACCATGATGGATCATAGTCTCAGTGTGATGGATCTCAATCTCAGCATGATGGATCTCAGTCACAGCATGATGCATCTCTGTCTCTGTGTGACGGATCTCAGTTTCAGCATGATGGATCTCAGTCTCAGAATGATGGATCTCACTCACAGCATGAGGGATCACAGTCGCATTGCGATGGAACTCAGTCTCAGCATGATGGATCTCAGTCTCAGCATTATGAATCTTCTTCTCAGCATGATGGATTTCTGTCTCAGTGTGATAGATCTCAGTCTCAAAATGATGGATCTCAGTCACAGCATTATTGATCTCAATCCCAGAATGATGGATCTCAGTCACAGCATGATGGATCATAGTCTCAGTGTAATGGATCTCACTCTCAGCATGATGGATTTCAGTCTCAGTGTGATCGATCTCAGTCACAGCATGATGGTTCTCAATCTCAGCGTGATGGATCTCAGTCTCAGCATGATGGATCTCAGTCACAGCATGATGGATCTCTGTCTCAGTGTGACGGATCTCAGCTTCAGCATGATGGATATAAGTCTCAGAATGATGGATCTCACTCACAGCATGATAGATCATAATCACATTGCGATGGATCTCTGTCTCAGCATGATGGATCTCAGTCTCAGCAGGATGGATCTCAGTGTCACCACGATGGATCTGTCTCAGCATGTTGGATCTCAGTCTCAGTGTGATGGATCTCAGTCGCTGCATGATGGATCTCAGTCTCAGCATGATGGATCTCTGTCTCAGCAGGATGGATATCAGTGTCACCACGATGTATCTCAGTCTCAGCATGTTGGATCTCAGTCTCAGAATGATGGATCGCAGTCATAGCATGATGGATCATAGTCACATTGCGATGTATCTCAGTCTCAGCATGATGGATCTCAGTCTCAGTCAGATGGATCTCAGTCTCAGCATGATGGATCTCAGTCACAGCATGATGGATCTCAGTCTCAGTGTGATGGATCTCAATCTCAGCCTGATGGATCTCAGTCTCAGTGCAATGATCTCAGTCACAGCATGATGGTTTTCAATCTCAGCATGATGGATCTCAATCTCCGTGTGATCAATCTCAATCTCTGCATGGTGGATCTCAGTCTCAGCATGATGGATCTCAGTCTCAGTGTGATTGATCTAAATCTCAGCATGATGGATCTCAGTCACAGCATGATGGATCTCTGTCTCAGTGTGACGCATCTCAGTTTCAGCATGAAGGATCTCAGTCTCAGCATGATCGATTTCTGTCTCAGTGTGATAGATCTGTCTTAAAATGATGGATCTCAGTCACAGCATGATGGATCTCTTTCTCAGAATGATGGATCACAGTCACAGCATGATGGATCATTATCTCAGTGTAATGGATATCACTCTCAGCATGATTGATCTCAGTCTCAGTGTGATGGATCTCAGTCTCAGTGTAATGGATCTCAGTCTCAGCATGATGGATTTCTGTCTCAGAATGATGGATCTCAGTCACAGCATGATGGATCATAGTCTCAGTGTAATGGATCTCAGTCTCAGCATGATGGATCTCAGTCTCAGTGTGATGGATTTCATTCTCAGCATGATGGTTCTCAGTCTCGGTACAATTGAAGTCAGTCACAACATAATGGATCTCAGCCTCAGCATGAAAGTTCAAATTCTTAGTGCCATGCAATTCACTTTCACTATGATGGCTCACTGGATCAGCATTATGGATCTCAGTCGCAACATGACAGATCTCAGTCTCAGTGTGATGGATCTCAGTCTCGGTATGATGGATCTCAGTCCCAGCAGCATGGATCTCAGTGTCACCACGATGGATCTCAGTTTCAGCATGATGGATCTCAATCTCAGAATGATGGATCTCATTCACAGCATGATGGTTCATAGTCTCAGTCTAATGGATCTCACTCTCAGCATGATGGATTTCAGTCTCAGTGTGATAGATCTCAGTCTATGTCTGATGGATCTCAGTCTCAGCATGATGGATCTCAGTCACAGCATGATGGATCTCATTGTCACCAAGATGGATCTCTGTCTCAGCATGATGGATCTCAGTCTCAGTGCAATGATCTCAGTCACAGCATGATGGTTCTCAATCTCAGCATGTTGGATCTCAGTCTCAGCATGATGGATCTCAGTCAAAGCATTATTGATCTCAATCCCAGAATGATGGATCTCAGTCACAGCATGATGGATCATAGTCTCAGTGTAATGGATCTCAGTCTCAGCATGATGGATTTCAGTCTCAGTGTGATCGATCTCAGTCACAGCATGATGGTTCTCAATCTCAGCGTGATGGATCTCAGTCTCAGCATGATGGATCTCAGTCACAGCATGATGGATCTCTGTCTCAGTGTGACGGATCTCAGCTTCAGCATGATGGATATAAGTCTCAGAATGATGGATCTCACTCACAGCATGATAGATCATAATCACATTGCGATGGATCTCTGTCTCAGCATGATGGATCTCAGTCTCAGCAGGATGGATCTCAGTGTCACCACGATGGATCTGTCTCAGCATGTTGGATCTCAGTCTCAGTGTGATGGATCTCAGTCGCTGCATGATGGATCTCAGTCTCAGCATGATGGATCTCTGTCTCAGCAGGATGGATATCAGTGTCACCACGATGTATCTCAGTCTCAGCATGTTGGATCTCAGTCTCAGAATGATGGATCGCAGTCATAGCATGATGGATCATAGTCACATTGCGATGTATCTCAGTCTCAGCATGATGGATCTCAGTCTCAGTCAGATGGATCTCAGTCTCAGCATGATGGATCTCAGTCACAGCATGATGGATCTCAGTCTCAGTGTGATGGATCTCAATCTCAGCCTGATGGATCTCAGTCTCAGTGCAATGATCTCAGTCACAGCATGATGGTTTTCAATCTCAGCATGATGGATCTCAATCTCCGTGTGATCAATCTCAATCTCTGCATGGTGGATCTCAGTCTCAGCATGATGGATCTCAGTCTCAGTGTGATTGATCTAAATCTCAGCATGATGGATCTCAGTCACAGCATGATGGATCTCTGTCTCAGTGTGACGCATCTCAGTTTCAGCATGAAGGATCTCAGTCTCAGCATGATCGATTTCTGTCTCAGTGTGATAGATCTGTCTTAAAATGATGGATCTCAGTCACAGCATGATGGATCTCTTTCTCAGAATGATGGATCACAGTCACAGCATGATGGATCATTATCTCAGTGTAATGGATATCACTCTCAGCATGATTGATCTCAGTCTCAGTGTGATGGATCTCAGTCTCAGTGTAATGGATCTCAGTCTCAGCATGATGGATTTCTGTCTCAGAATGATGGATCTCAGTCACAGCATGATGGATCATAGTCTCAGTGTAATGGATCTCAGTCTCAGCATGATGGATCTCAGTCTCAGTGTGATGGATTTCATTCTCAGCATGATGGTTCTCAGTCTCGGTACAATTGAAGTCAGTCACAACATAATGGATCTCAGCCTCAGCATGAAAGTTCAAATTCTTAGTGCCATGCAATTCACTTTCACTATGATGGCTCACTGGATCAGCATTATGGATCTCAGTCGCAACATGACAGATCTCAGTCTCAGTGTGATGGATCTCAGTCTCGGTATGATGGATCTCAGTCCCAGCAGCATGGATCTCAGTGTCACCACGATGGATCTCAGTTTCAGCATGATGGATCTCAATCTCAGAATGATGGATCTCATTCACAGCATGATGGTTCATAGTCTCAGTCTAATGGATCTCACTCTCAGCATGATGGATTTCAGTCTCAGTGTGATAGATCTCAGTCTATGTCTGATGGATCTCAGTCTCAGCATGATGGATCTCAGTCACAGCATGATGGATCTCATTGTCACCAAGATGGATCTCTGTCTCAGCATGATGGATCTCAGTCTCAGTGCAATGATCTCAGTCACAGCATGATGGTTCTCAATCTCAGCATGTTGGATCTCAGTCTCAGCATGATGGATCTCAGTCAAAGCATGATGGATCTCTGTCTCAGTGTGACGCATCTCAGTTTCAGCATGAAGGATCTCACTCTCAGAATGATGGATCTCACTCACAGCATGATGTATCATAATCACATTGCGATTGGTCTCAGTCTCAGCATGATGGATCTCAGTCTCAGCATGATGGATTTCTGTCTCAGTGTGATAGATCTGTCTTAAAATGATGGATCTCAGTCACAGCATGATGGATCTCTGTCTCAGAATGATGGATCACAGTCGCAGCATGATGGATCATTATCTCAGTGTAATGGATATCACTCTCAGCATGATTGATCTCAGTCTCAGTGTGATGGATCTCAGTCTCAGTGTAATGGATCTCAGTCTCAGCATGATGGATTTCTGTCTCAGAATGATGGATCTCAGTCACAGCATGATGGATCATAGTCTCAGTGCAATGGATCTCAGTCTCAGCATGATGGATCTCAGTCTCAGTGTGATGGATTTCATTCTCAGCATGATGGTTCTCAGTCTCAGTACAATTGAAGTCAGTCACAACATAATGGATCTCAGCCTCAGCATGAAAGTTCAAATTCTTAGTGCCATGCAATTCACTTTCACTATGATGGCTCACTGGATCAGCATTATGGATCTCAATCGCAACATGACAGATCTCAGTCTCAGT
This sequence comes from Carcharodon carcharias, assembly GCF_017639515.1. Lineage (NCBI taxonomy): Eukaryota > Metazoa > Chordata > Chondrichthyes > Lamniformes > Lamnidae > Carcharodon > Carcharodon carcharias. The sequence continues at coordinate 164,826,370 of NC_054477.1, read as the reverse complement.
GTGATGGATCTCAGTCTCGATATGATGGATCTCAGTCCCAGCAGCATGGATCTCAGTGTCACCACGATGGATCTCAGTTTCAGCATGATGGATCTCAATCTCAGAATGATGGATCTCATTCACAGCATGATGGTTCATAGTCTCAGTCTAATGGATCTTACTCTCAGCATGATGGATTTCAGTCTCAGTGTGATAGATCTCAGTCTATGTCTGATGGATCTCAGTCTTAGCATGATGGATCTCAGTCACAGCATGATAGATCTCATTGTCACCAAGATGGATCTCTGTCTCAGCATGATGGATCTCAGTCTCAGTGCAATGATCTCAGTCACAGCATGATGGTTCTCAATCTCAGCATGTTGGATCTCAGTCTCAGCATGATGGATCTCAGTCACAGCATGATGGATCTCTGTCTCAGTGTGACGGATCTCAGTTTCAGCATGATGGATATAAGTCTCAGAATGATAGATCTCACTCACAGCATGGTAGATCATAATCACATTGCGATGGATCACAGTCGCAGCATGATGGATCTCAGTCTCAGCAGGATGGAACTCAGTGTCACCACGATGGATCTCTGTCTCAGCATGTTGGATCTCAGTCTCGGTGTGATGGATCTCAGTCGCTGCATGATGGATCTCAGTCTCATCATGATGGATCTCTGTCTCAGCAGGATGGATCTCAGTGTCACCACGATGGATCTCAGTCTCAGCATGTTGGATCTCAGTCTCAGAATGATGGATCGCAGACTCAGCATGATGGATCATAATTACATTGCAATGTATCTCAGTCTCAGCATGATGGATCTCAGTCTCAGTCAGATGGATCTCAGTCTCAGCATGATGGATCTCAGTCACAGCATGATGGATCTCAGTCTCAGTGTGATGGATCTCAATCTCAGCCTGATGGATCTCAGTCTCAGTGCAATGATCTCAGTCACAGCATGATGGTTCTCAATCTCAGCATGATGGATCTCAGTCAGATGGATCTCAGTCTCAGCATGATGGATCTCATCACAGCATTATGGATCTCAGTCTCAGTGTGATGGATCTCAATCTCAGCCTGATGGATCTCAGTCTCAGTGCAATGATCTCAGTCACAGCATGATGGTTCTCAATCTCAGCATGATGGATCTCAGTCTCCGTGTGATCAATCTCAATCTCTGCATGGTGGATCTCAGTCTCAGCATGATGGATCTCATTCTCAGTGTGATGGATCTCAATCTCAGCATGAAGGATCTCAGTCACAGCATGATGGATCTCTGTCTCAGTGTGACGGATCTCAATTTCAGCATGAAGGATCTTAGTCTCAGAATGATGGATCTCACTCACAGCATGATGGATCATAATCACATTGCGATGGATCTCAGTCTCAGCATGATGGATCGCAGTCTCAGCATGATGGATCTCAGTCTCAGCATGATGGATTTCTGTCTCAGTGTGATAGATCTGTCTTAAAATGATGGATCTCAGTCACAGCATGATGGATCTCTGTCTCAGAATGATGGATCTCAGTCACAACATGATGGATCATAGTCTCAGTGTAATGGGTCTCACTCTCAGCATGATCGATCTCAGACACCGCATAATGGATCTCTGTCTCTTTTTGACGGAACTCAGTTTCAGCATGATGGATCTCAGTCTCAGAATGATGGATCTCAGTCACAGCATGATGGATCATAGTCACATTGTGATTGATCTCAGTCTCAGCATGATGGATCTCAGTCTCAGCATGATGGATCTCATTCACAGCATGATGGATTTCTGTCTCAGTGTGATAGATCTCAGTCTCAGCATGATGGATCTCAGTCACAGCATTATGGATCTCTGTCTCAGTGTGACGGATCTCAGTTTCAGCATGATGGTTCTCAATCTCAGAATGATGGATCTCAGTCAGAGCATGATGGATCATAGTCTCAGTGTAATGGATCTCACTCTCAGCATGATGGATCTCAGTCACAGCATGATGCATCTCAGTCTCAGTGTGATGGGTTTCAATCTCAGCCTGATGGATCTCAGTCTCAGTGCAATGATCTCAGTCACAGCATGATGGTTCTCAATCTCAGCATGATGGATCTCAGTCTCTGTGTGATCAATCTCAATCTCTGCATGGTGGATCTCAGTCTCAGCATGATGGATCTCAGTCTCAGTGTGATGGATCTCCATCTCAGCATGATGCATCTCATTCACAGCATGATGGATCTGTCTCAGTGTGACGGATCTCAGTTTCAGCATGAAGGATCTCAGTCTCAGAATGATGGATCTCACTCACAGCATGATGGATCATAATTACATTGCGTTGGGTCTTAGTCTCAGCATGATGGATCTCCGTCTCAGCATGATGGATCTTCTCCTCAGCATGATGGATTTCTGTCTCAGTGTGATCGATCTGTCTTAAAATGATGGATCTCAGTCACAGCATGATGGATCTCTGTCTCAGAATGTTGGATTTCAGTCACAGCATGATGGATCATAGTCTCAGTGTAATGGATCTCTCTCTCAGCATGATGGATCTCAGTCTCAGTGTGATGGATCTCAGTCTCAGCATGATGGATCTCGTTCTCAGCATGATGGATTTCTGTCTCAGTCTGATAGGTCTCAGTCTCAGAATGATGGATCGCAGTCACAGCATGATGGATCATAGTCTCAGTGTAATGGATCTCAGTCTCAGCATGATGGATCTCAGTCTCAGTGTGATGGATTTCAGTCTCAGCATGATGGTTCTCAGTCTCAGTACAATGGAAGCTAGTCACAACATAATGGATCTCAGCCTCAGCATGAAAGTTCAAATTCTTAGTGCCATGCAATTCAGTTTCAGTATGATGGCTCACTGGATCAGCATGATGGATCTCAGTCGCAACATGACAGATCTCAGTCTCAGTTTGATGGATCTCAGTCTCAGCATGATGAAGCTCAGTCCCAGCAATATTGATCTCAGTGTCACCACGATGGATCTCTGCCTCAGCATGATGGATCTCAGTCTCACTGTGATGGATCTCATTCGCTGCATGATGGATCTCATTCTCAGCATGATGGATCGCTGTCTCAGCATGATGGATCTCAGTGTCACCACGATTGATCTCTGTCTCAGCATGACGGATCTCAGTCTCAGTGTGATGGATCTCAGTCTCAGCATGATGGATCTCAGTCACAGCATGATGGATCTCTGTCTCACCATGATGGATCTCAATCTCATTGTGATGGATCACTGTCACAGCATGATGGATCTCAGTCACAGAATGATGGATCTCAGTCACAGCATGATTGATCATAGTCTCAGTGTAATGGATCTCACTCTCAGCATGATGGATCTCAGTCTCAATCGGATGGATCTCAGTCTCAGCATGATGGATCTCAGTCTCAGCATGACGGCTCTCAGTCTCAGTGTGATGGATCTCAGTCTCAGCCTGATGGATCTCACTCTCAGTGCAATGATCTCAGTCACAGCATGACGGTTCTCAATCTCAGCATGCTGGATCTCAGTCTCTGTGTGATCAATCTCAATCTCAGCATGATGGATCTCAGTCTCAGCATGTTGGATCTCAGTCTCAGTGTGATGGATCTCAGTCTCAGCATGATGGATCTCAGTCACAGCACGATGCATCTCTATCTCTGTGTGACGGATCTCAGTTTCAGCATGATGGATCTCAGTCTCAGAATGATGGATCTCCCTCACAGCATGAGGGATCATAGTCACATTGCGATGGAACTCAGTCTCAGCATGATGGATCTCAGTCTCAGCATTATGAATCTTCTTCTCAGCATGATGGATTTCTGTCTTAGTGTGCTAGATCTCAATATCAAAATGATGGATCTCAGTCACAGCATGATTGATCTCAATCTCAGAATGATGGATATCTGTCACAGCATGATGGATCATAATCTCAGTGTCATGGATCTCACTCTCAGCATGATTGATCTCAGTCTCAGTGTGATAGATCTCATTCTCAGTGTGATGGATCTCAGTCTCAGCATGATGGATCTCAGTCACAGCATGATGGCTCTTAGTCTCAGCATGATGGAGTTCTATCTCAGTGTGATAAATCTAAGTAACAGCAAAATGGATCTCAATCTCAGAATGATGGATATCAGTCACAGCATGATGGATCATAGTCTCAGTGTAATGGATCTCAGTCTCAGCATGATGGATCTCAGTCTCATTGTGATGGATCTCAGTCTCAGCCTGGTGGATCTCAATCTCAGTGCAATGAACTCAGTCACAACATGATGGTTCTGAATCTCAGAATGATGGAGCTCAGTCTCCATGTGATCGATCTCTGTCTCACCATGATGGATCATAGTCTCAGTGTGATGGATCTCAATCTCAGCATGATGGATCTCAGTCACAGCATGATGCATCTCTGTCTCTGTGTGACGGATCTCAGTTTCAGCATGATGGATCTCAGTCTCAGAATGATGGATCTCACTCACAGCATGAGGGATCACAGTCGCATTGCGATGGAACTCAGTCTCAGCATGATGGATCTCAGTCTCAGCATTATGAATCTTCTTCTCAGCATGATGGATTTCTGTCTCAGTGTGATAGATCTCAGTCTCAAAATGATGGATCTCAGTCACAGCATTATTGATCTCAATCCCAGAATGATGGATCTCAGTCACAGCATGATGGATCATAATCTCAGTGTAATGGATCTCACTCTCAGCATGATTGATATCAGTCTCAGTGTGATAGATCTCATTCTCAGTGTGATGGATCTCAGTCTCAGCATGATGGATCTCAGTCACAGCATGATGGATCTTAGTCTCAGCATGATGGAGTTCTATCTCAGTGTGATAAATCTAAGTCACAGCAAAATGGATCTCAATCTCAGAATGATGGATCTCAGTCACAGCATGATGGATCACAGTCTCAGTGTAATGGATCTCAGTCTCATCATGATGGGTCTCAGTCTCAGAATGATGGAGCTCAGTCTCAATGTGATCGATCTCTGTCTCACCATGATGGATCTCAGTCTCAGCCTGATGGATGTCAGTCTCTGTGTGATGGATCTCAATATCAGCATGATCGATCTCAGACACGGCATAATGGATCTCTGTCTCAGTTTGACCGATCTCTTTTTCAGCATGATGGATTTCAGCCTCAGAATGATGGATCTCAGTCACAGCATGATGGATCATAGTCACATTGCAATTGATCTCAGTCTCAGCATGATGGATCTCAGTCTCAGCATGATGGATCTCATTCACAGCATGATGGATTTCTGTCTCAGTGTGATAGATCTCAGTCTCAGCATGATGGATCTCAGTCACAGCTTCATGGATCTCTGTCTCAGTGTGACGGATCTCAGTTTCAGCATGATGGATCTCAATCTCAGAATGATGGATCTCAGTCAGAGCATGATGGATCATCGTCTCAGTGTAATGGATCTCACTCTCAGCATGATGGATCTCAGTCACAGCATGATGGATATCAGTCTCAGTCTGATGAATCTCAGTCTCTGCATGATGGATCTCACTCTCAGCATGATGGCTCTCCGTCTCAGTGTGATGGATCTCAGTCTCAGCATGATGGATCTCAGACTTAGTGCGATGATCTCAGTCACAGCATGATAGATTTCTGTCTCAGTGTGATAAATCTAAGTCTCAGCAAAATGGATCTGAGTCTCAGAATGATGGATCTCAGTCACAGCTTGATGGATCATATTCTCAGTGTAATGGATCTCACACTCAGCATGATGGATCTCAGTCTCAGTCTGATGGATCTCAGTCTCAGCATGATGGATCTCAGTCTCAGCATGATGGCTCTCAGTCTCAGTGTGAAGGATCTCAGGCTCAGCCTGATGGATATCGGTCTCAGTGCAATGATCTCAGTCACAGAATGATGGTTCTCAATCTCAGAATGATGGATCTCAGTCTCCATGTGATCGATCTCTGTCTCAGCATGATGGATGTCAGTCTCAGTGTGATGGTTCTCAATCTCAGCATGATGAATCTCAGTCACAGCATAATGGATCTCTGTCTCAGTGTGACGGATCTCAGTTTCAACATGATAGATCTCAGTCTCAGAATGATGGATCTCAGTCACAACATGATGGATCATAGTCACATTGCGTTGGATCTCAGTCTCAGCATGATGGATCTCAGTCTCAGCATGATGGATCTCATTCACAGCATGATAGATTTCTGTCTCAGTGTGATAGATCTCAGTCTCAGCATGATGGATCTCTGTCTCAGTTTGACGAATCTCAGTTTCAGCATGATGGATCTCAATCTCAGAATGATGGATCTCAGTCACAGCATGATGGATCTCAGTCTCCGTGTGATACATCTCAGTATCTGCATGAGGAATATCAATCTCAGAATGATGGATCTCAGTCACAGCACGATGGATCATAGTCTCAGTTTAATGGATCTCACTCTCAGCATGATGGATCTCAGTCTCAGTGAGATAGATCTCAGTCTCAGTGTGATGGATCTCAGTCTCAGCATGATGGATCTCAGTCACAGCATGATGGATATCCGTGTCACCACAATGGATCTCAGTCTCAGCATGATGGCCTCAGTCTCAATGCAATGATCTCAGTCACAGCATGATTGTTCTCAATCAGAGCATGATGGATCTCAGTCCCAGCAGGATGGATCTCAGTCTCCGTGTGATAGATCTCAGTATCTGCATGAGGAATATCAATCTCAGAATGATGGATCTCAGTCACAGCACGATGGATCATAGTCTCAGTTTAATGGATCTCACTCTCAGCATGATGGATCTCAGTCTCAGTGAGATAGATCTCAGTCTCAGTGTGATGGATCTCAGTCTCAGCATGATGGATCTCAGTCTCAGCATGATGGCCTCAGTCTCAATGCAATGATCTCAGTCACAGCATGATGGTTCTCAATCAGAGCATGATGGATCTCAGTCCCAGCATGATGGATCTCAGTCACAGCATGATGGATCTCTGTCTCAGTGTGACGGATCTCAGTTTCAGCATGATGGATATCAGTCTCAGAATGATGGACATCACTCACAGCATGATGGATCATAATCACATTGCGATGGATCTCACTCTCAGCATGATGGATCTCAGTCTCAGCATGATGGATCTCAATCTCAGCATGATGGATTTCTGTCTCCTTGTGATAGATCTCAGTCTCAGCATGATGGATCGCCGTCACAGCATGATGGATCTCTGTCCCAGAATGATGGATCTCAGTCACAGCATGACGGCTCATAGTTTCAGTGTAATGGATCTCAGTCTCAGAATGATGGATCTCACTCTCAGTGTAATGGATTTCAGTCTCTGAATGATGGTTCTCAGTCTCAGTACAATGGAAGTCAATCACAACATGATGGATCTCAGTCTCAGCATGAAAGATCAATTTCTTAGTGCCATGCAATTCAGTTTCAGTATGATGGCTCACTGGATCAGCATGATGGATCTCAGTAGCAGCATGACAGATCTCAGTCTCAGTGTGATGGATCTCAGTCTCAGCATGATGGATCTCAGTCTCAGCAGGATGGATCTCAGTACCACCACGATGGATCTCTGTCTCAGCGTGACGGATCTCAGTCTCATTGTGATGGATCTCAGTCTCAGCATGATGGATCTCAGTCTCAATGAGATAGATCTCAGTCTCAGAATGATGGATCTCAGTAACAGCAAGATGGATCTCTGTCTCAGCATGATGGATTTCTCTCTCAGTGTGATAGTTCTAAGTCTCAGTAAAATGGATCTCAGTCTCAGAATGATGGATCTCTGTCACAGCATGATGGATCATAGCCTCAATGTAATGGATCTCACTCTCAGCATGATGGATCGCAGTCTCAATCTGATGGATCTCCATCTAAGCATGATGGATCTCAGTCTCAGCATGATGGCTCTCAGTCTCAGTGTGATGGATCTCAGTCTCAGCCTGATGGATCTCAGCCTCAGTGCAATGATCTCAGTCACAGCATGATGGTTCTCAATCTCAGCATGATGGATCTCAGTCTCCGTGTGATCAATCTCAAACTCTGCATGATGGATCTCAGTCTCAGCATGATGGATCTCAGTCTCAGTGTGATGGATCTCAATCTCAGCATGATGGATCTCAGACTCAGCATGATGTATCTCCGTCACAGCATGATGGATCTCAGTCTCAGTGCAATGATCTCAGTCTCAGCATGATGGTTCTCAGTCACAGCATGATGGATCATAGTCACATTCGCGATGGATATCAGTCTCAGCATGATGGATCTCAGTCTCAGTGTGATGTATCTTTGTCTCAGCATGATGGATCTCAGTCTCAGTGTGATGGATCTCAGTCTCCGCATGATGGATCTCAGTCTCAGCATGATGGATCTCAGTCTCAGCATGATGGATCTCGTTCTCAGAATGATGGATCTCAGTCACAGCATGATGGATCATAGTCACATTGCGATGGATCTCAGTCTCAACATGATGTATCTCAGTCTCAGTGTGATGGATCTCATTCTCAGCATGATGGATTTCTGTCTCAGTGTAATGGATCTCAGTCTCAGCATGATGGATCATAATCACATTGCATTGGATCTCAGTCTCAGTGTGATGGATCTCTGTCTCAGCATGATAGATCTCATTCTCAGCATGATGGATCTCAGTCTCAGTCTGATGGATCTCATTTTCAGCATAATGTATCTCAGTCACAGCATGATGGATCTCAGTCTCAGTGTGATGGATCTCAGTGTCAGCCTGATGGGTCTCAAACTCATTGCAATGATCTCAGTCACAGAATGATGGTTCTCAATCTCAGCATTATGGATCTCAGTCCCCGTGTGATCAATCACAATCTCAGCATAATGGATCTCACTCTCAGCATGATGGATCTCAGTCTCAGTCTGATGGATCTCAATCTCAGCATGATGGATCTCAGTCACAGCATGATGGATCTCTGTCTCAGTGTGACGGATCTCAGTCTCAGCCTGATGGATCTCAGTCTCAGTGCAATGATCTCAGTCACAGCATGATGGTTCTCAATCTCAGAATTATGGATCTCAGTCTCCATGTGATCGATCTGTGTCTCAGCATGATGGATCTCAGTCTCGGCGTTGTGGATGTCATTCACAGCATGATGGATTTCTGTCTCAGTGTGATAGATCTCAGTCTCAGCATGATGGATCTCAGTAACAGCATGATGGATCTCTGTCTCAGTGTGATGGATCTCAGGTTCAGCATGATGGATCTCAATCTCAGAATGATGGATCTCAATCACAGCATGATGGATCATAGTCTCAGTGTAATGGATGTCACTCTCAGCATGTTGGATCTCAGTTCAGTGTGATAGATCTCTGTCTCAGTGTGATGGATCTCAGGCTCAGCCTGATGGATCTCAGTCAAAGTGCGATGATCTCAGTCAACGCATGATGGTTCACAATCTCAGCATGATGGATCTCAGTCACCGTGTGATAGATCTCAGTCTCTGCATGATGGATCTCAATCTCAGAATGATGGATCTCATTCACAGCATGATGGATCATACTCTCAGTGTAATGGATCTCACTCTCAGCATGATGGATTTCAGTCTCAGTGTGATAGATCTCAGTCTAAGTCTGATGGATCTCAGTCTCAGAATGATGGATCTCAGTCACAGCATGATGGATCTCAGTGTCACCACGATGGATCTCTGTCTCAGCATGATGGATCTCAGTCTCAGTGCAATGATCTCAGTCACAGCATGATGGTTCTCAATCTCAGCATGATGGATCTCAGTCTCAGCATGATGCATCTCAGTCACAGCATGATGGATCTCTGTCTCAGTGTGACGGATCTCAGTTTCAGCATGATGGATATAAGTCTCAGAATGATGGATCTCACTCACAGCATGATAGATCATAATCACATTGCGATGGATCTAAGTCTCAGCATGATGGATCTCAGTCTCAGCAGGATGGATGTCAGTGTCACCACGATGGATCTCTGTCTCAGCATGTTAGATCTCAGTCTCAGTGTGATGGATCTCATTCGCTTCATGATGGATCTCAGTTTCAGCATGATGGATCTCTGTCTCAGCAGGATGGATTTCAGTGTCACCACGATGGATCTCAGTGTCAGCATGATGGATCTCAGTCTCAGAATGATGGATCTCAGTCACAGCATGATGGATCATAGTCACATTGCGATGTATCTCAGTCTCAGCATGATGGATCTCAGTCTCAGTCAGATGGATCTCAGTCTCAGCATGATGGATCTCAGTCACAGCATGATGCATCTCATTCTGAGTGTGATGGATCTCAATCTCAGCCTGATGGATCTCAGTCTCAGTGCAATGATCTCAGTCACAGCATGATGGTTCTCAATCTCAGCATGATGGATCTCAGTCTTCGTGTGATCAATCTCAATCTCTGCATGGTGGATCTCAGTCTCAGCATGATGGATCTCTGTCTCAGTGTGACGGATCTCAGTTTCAGCATGAAGGATATCAGTCTCAGAATGATGGATCTCTCTCACAGCATGATGGATCATAATCACATTGCGATGGATCTCTGACTCAGCATGATGGATCTCAGTCTCACCTTGATGGATCTTCTCCGCAGCATGATGGATTTTTGTCTCAGTGTGATAGATCTGTCTCAAAATGATGGATCTCAGTCACAGCATGATGGATCTCTGTCTCAGAATGTTGGATCTCAGACACAGCATGATGGATCATAGTCTCAGTGTAATGGATCTCACTCTCAGCATGATGGATCTCAGTCTCAGTGCGATGGATCTCAGTCTCAGTGTAATGGATCTCAGTCTCAGCATGATGGATCATAATCACATTGTGTTGGATCTCAGTCTCAGCATGATGGATCTCAGTCACAGCATGATGGACCTCATTCTCAGCATGATGGATTTTTGTCTCAGTGTGATAGGTCTCAGACTCAGAATGATGGATCACAGTCACAGCATGATTGATCTCTGTCTCGGAATGATGGATCTCAGTCACAGCATGATGGATCATAGTCTCTGGGTAATGGATCTCAGTCTCAGCATGATGGATCTCAGTCTCATTGTGATGGATTTCAGTCTCAGTATGATGGTTCTCAGTCTCAGTACAATGGAAGTCAGTCACAACATAATGGATCTCAGCCTCATCAACAAAGCTCAAATTCTTAGTGCCATGCAATTCAGTTTCAGTATGATGGCTCACTGGATCAGCATGATGGATCAAAGTCGCAAAATGACAGATCTCAGTCTGTGTGATGGATCTCAGTCTCGGCATGATGGATCTCAGTCCCAGCAGGATGGATCTCAGTATCCCCACGATGGATCTCTGTCTCAGCATGATGGATCTCAGTCTCACTGTGATGGATCTCAGACGCTGCATGATGGATCTCAGTCTCGTAATGATGGATCTCTGTCTCAGCAGGATGGATCTCAGTGTCACCACGATGGATCTCTGTCTCAGCATGACGGATCTCAGTCTCAGTGTGATGGATCTCAGTCTCAGCATGATGGATCTCAGTCACAGCATGATGGATCTCAGTCTCAGTGTGATGGATCTCAATCTCAGCCTGATGGATCTCAGTCTCTGTGCAATGATCTCAGTCACACATGATGGTTCTCAATCTCAGCATGATGGATCTCAGTCTCCGTGTGATGAATCTCAATCTCTGCATGGTGGATCTCAGGCTCAGCATGATGGATCTCAGTCTCAGTGTGATGGATCTCAATCTCAGCATGATGGATCTCTGTCACAGCATGATGGATCTCTGTCTCAGTGTGACGTATCTCAGTTTCAGAATGAAGGATCTCTGTCTCAGAATGATGGATCTCACTCAAAGCATGATGGATCATAATCACATTGCGATGGATCTCAGTCTCAGCATGATGGATCTCAGTCTCAGCATGATGGATCTTCTCCGCAGCATGATGGATTTCTGTCTCAGTGTGATAGATCTGTCTCAAAATGATGGATCTCATTCACAGCATGATGGATCTCTGTCTCAGAATGTTGGATCTCAGTCACAGCATGATGGATCATAGTCTCAGTGTAATGGATCTCACTCTCAGCATGATGGATCTCTGTCTCAATGTGATGGATCTCAGTCTCAGTGTAATGGATCTCAGTCTCAGCTTGATGGATCATAATCACATTGCGTTGGATCTCAGTCTCAGCATGATGGATCTCATTCTCAGCATGATGGATTTCTGTCTCAGTGTGATAGGTCTCAGTCTCAGAATGATGGATCGCAGTCACAGCATGATTGATCTCTGCCTCAGAATGATAGATCTCAGTCACAGCATGATGGATCATATTGTCAGTGTAAAGGATCTCAGTTTCAGCATGATGGATCTCAGTCTCAGTGTGATGGATTTCAGTCTCAGCATGATGGTTCTCAGTCTCAGTACAATGGAAGTCAGTCACAGCATAATGGATCTCAGTCTCAGCATGAACGTTCAAATTCTTAGTGCCATGCAATTCAGTTTCAGTATGATGGCTCACTGGATCAGTATGATGGATCTCAGTCGCAACATGACAGATCTCAGTCTCAGCGTGATGGATCTCAGTCTCGGCATGATGGATCTCAGTCCCAGCAGGATGGATCTCTGTCTCAGCATGATGGATCTCAGTCTCACTGTGATGGATCTCATTCGCTGCATGATGGATATCAGTCTCAGCATGATGGATCTCTGACTCAGCAGGATGGATCTCAGTGTCACCCCGATGGATCTCTGCCTCAACATGATAGGTCTCAGTCTCAGTGTGATGGATCTCAGTCTCAGCATGATGGATCTCAGTCACTGCATGATGGATCTCTGTCTCACCATGATGGATCTCAATCTCAGTGTGATGGATCTCTGTCTCAGCATGATGGATCTCAGTCACAGCATGATGGATCTCTGTCTCAGCATGATGGATCTCAGTCTCAGTGTGATCAATCTCAATCTCAGCATAATGGATCTCCCTCTCAGCATGATGGATCTCAGTCTCAGTGTGATGGATCTCAATCTCAGCATGATGGATCTCAGTCACAGCATGATGGATCTCTGTCTCAGTGTGACGGATCTCAGTCTCAGCCTGATGGATCTCAGTCTCAGTGCAATGATCTCAGTCACAGCATGTTGGTTCTCAGTCTCAGAATTATGGATCTCAGTCTCCATGTGATAGATCTTTGTCTCAGCACGATGGATCTCAGTCTCTGCGTGGTGGATGTCATTCACAAATGATGTATTTCTGTCTCAGTGTGATGGATCTCAGTCTCAGCATGATGGATCTCAGTAGCAGCATGATGGATCTCTGTCTCAGTGTGACGGATCTCAGTTTCAGCATGATGGATCTCAATCTCAGAATGATGGATCTCATTCACCGCATGATGGATCATAGTCTCAGTGTAATGGATCTCACTCTCAGCATGATGGATTTCAGGCTCAGTGTGATAGATCTCAGTCTAAGTCTGATGGATCTCAGTCTCAGCATGATGGATCTCAGTCACAGCATGATGGATCTCAGTGTCACCACGATGGATCTCTGTCTCAGCATGATGGATCTCAGTCTCAGTGCAATGATCTCAGTCACAGCATGATGGTTCTCAATCTCAGCATGATAGATCTCAGTCTCAGCATGATGGATATATGTCACAGAATGATGGATCTCACTCACAGCATGATAGATCATAATCACATTGCGATGGATCTCAGTCTCAGCATGATGGATCTCAGTCTCAGCAGGATGGTTCTCAGTGTCACGACGATGGATCTCTGTCTCAGCATGTTGGATCTCAGTCTCAGTGTGATGCATCTCATTCGCTGCATGCTAGATCTCAGTCTCAGCATGATGGATCTCTGTCTCAGTAGGATGGATCTCAGTGTCAATACGATGTATCTTAGTCTCAGCATGATGGATCTCAGTTTCAGAATGATGGATCTCAGTCACAGCATGATGGATCATAATCACATTGCGTTGTATCTCAGTCTCAGCATGATGGATCTCAGTCTCAGTCAGATGGACCTCAGTCTCAGCATGATGGATCTCAGTCACAGCATGATGAATCTCAGTCTCAGTGTGATGGATCTCAATCTCAGCCTGATGGATCTCAGTCTCACTGCAATGATCTCAGTCACAGCATGATGGTTCTCAATCTCAGCATGATGGATCTCAGTCTCCGTGTGATCAATCTCAATCTCTGCATGGTGAATCTCAGTCTCAGCATGATGGATCTCAGTCTCAGTGTGATGGATCTCAATCTCAGCATGATGGATCTCAGTTACAGCATGATGGATCTCTGTCTCAGTGTGACGGATCTCAGTTTCAGCATGAAGGATCTCAGTCTCAGAATGATGGATCTCACTCACAGCATGATGGATCATAATCACATTGCGATGGATCTGTCTCAGCATGATGGATCTCAGTCTCAGCATGATGGATCTTCTCTGCAGCATGATGGATTGCTGTCTCAGTGTGATAGATCTGTCTCAAAATGATGGATCTCAGTCACAGCATGATGGATCTCTGTCTCAGAATGTTGGATCTCAGTCACAGCATGATGGATCATAGTCTCAGTGTAATGGATCTCTCCCACCATGATGGATCTCAGTCTCAGTGTGATGGATCTCAGTCTCAGTGTAATGGATCTCAGTCTTAGCATGATGGATCATAATCACATTGCAGTCTATCTCAGTCTCAGCATGATGGATCTCAGTCTCAGCATGATGGATCTCATTCTCAGCATGATGGATTTCTGTCTCAGTGTGATAGGTCTCAGTCTCAGAATGATGGATCGCAGTCACAGCATGATTGATCTCTGTCTCAGAATGATGGATCTCAGTCACAGCATGATGGATCATAGTCTCAGTGTAATGGATCTCAGTCTCAGCATGATGGATCTCAGTCTCAGTGTGAAGGATTTCAGTCTCAGCATGATGGTTCTCAGTCTCAGTACAATGGAAGTAAGTAACAACATAATGGATCTCAGCCTCAGCATGAAAGTTCAAATTCTTAGTGCCATGCAATTCAGTTTCAGTATGATGGCTCACTGGATCAGCATGATGGATCTCAGTCGCGACATGACAGATCTCAGAATCAGTGTGATGGATCTCAGTCTCAGCATGATGGATCTCTGTCTCAGCAGGATGGATCTCAGTGTCACCACGATGGATCTCTGTCTCAGCATGTTGGATCTCAGTCTCAGTGTGATGGATCTCAGTCTCAGCATGATGGATCTCAGTCACAGCATGATGGATCTCTGTCTCAACATGATTGATCTCAGTCTCAGTATGATGGATCTCTGTCTCAGCATGGTGGATCTCAGTCTCAGCATGATGGATCTTCTTCGCAGCATGATGGATTTCTGTCTCAGTGTGATAGATCTGTCTCAAAATGATGAATCTCAGTCACCGCATGATGGATCTCTGTCTCAGAATGATGGATCTCAGTCTCAGTGTAATGGATCTCAGTCTCAACATGATGGATCTCAGTCTCAGTGTGATGGATCTCAATCTCAGTGTAATGGATCTCAGTCTCAGCATGATGGATCATTATCACATTGCGTTGGATCTCAGTCTCAGCATGATGGATCTCAGTCTCAGCATGATGGATCTCATTCTCAGCATGATGTATTTCTGTCTCAGTGTGATAGGTCTCTGTCTCAGAATGATGGATCGCAGTCACAGCATGATTGATCTCTGTCTCAGAATGATGGATCTCAGTCACAGCATGATGGATCATAGTCTCAGTGTAAAGGATCTCAGTCTCAGCATGATGGATCTCAGTCTCAGTGTGATGGATTTCAGTCTCAGCATGATGGTTCTCAGTCTCAGTACAATGGAAGTCAGTCACAACATAATGGATCTCAGCCTCAGCATGAAAGTTCAAATTTTTAGTGCCATGCAATTCAGTTTCAGTATGATGTCTCACTGGATCAGCATGATGGATCTCGGTCGCAACATGACAGATCTCAGTCTCAGAGTGATGGATCTCAGTCTTGGCATGATGGATCTCAGTCACAGCATGATGGATCTCTGTCTCACCATGATGGATCTCAGTCTCAGTGTGATGGATCTCTGTCTCACCATGATGTATCTCAGTCTCAGAGTGATGGATCTCAGTCTCGGCATGATGGATCTCAGTCCCAGCAGGATGGATCTCAGTGTCACCAAGATGGATCTCTGTCTCAGCATGATGGATCTCAGTCTCACTGTAATGGATCTCATTCGCTGCATGATGGATCTCAGTCTCAGCATGATGGATCTCTGTCTCAGCAGGATGGATCTCAGTGTCACCACGATGGATCTCTGTCTCAGCATGACGGATCTCAGTCTCAGTCAGATGGATCTCAGTCTCAGCATGATGGATCTTCTTCTCATCATGATTGGTTTCGGTCTGTGTGATAGATCTCAGTCTCAAAATGATGGATCTCAATCACATCATGATGGATCTCTGTCTCAGAATGATGGATCTCAGTCTCAGCATGATGGATCTCACTCTCAGTGTGATAGATCTCAATCTCAGCATGATGGATCTCAGGCACAGCATGATGGATCTCTGTCTTAGTGTGACGGTTCTCAGTTTCAGCATGAAGGATCTCAGGCTCAGTATGATGGATCTCACTCACAGCATGATGGATCATAGTCACATTGCGATGGATCTCAGTCAGCATGATGAATCTCAGTCTCAGCATGTTGGATCTTCATCTCATCATGATTGGTTTCTGTCTCAGTGTGATAGATCTCTGTCTCAAAATGATGGATCTCAATCACAGCATGATGGATCTCTGTCTCAGAATGATGGATATCAGTCTCAGCATGATGGAGTTCAGTCTCAGTGTGATAAATCTAAGTCTCAGCAAAATCGATCTCAGTCTCAGAATGATGGATCTCAGTCACAGCATGATGGATCTCAGTCTCAGTGTAATGGATCTCACTCTCAGCATGATGGATCTCAGTCTTAGTCCGATGGAACTCATTCTCAGCATGATGGATCTCAGTCTCAGCATCATGGCTCTCAGTCTCAGAGTGATGGATCTCAATCTCAGCCTAATGGATCTCAGTCTCAGTGCAATGATCTCAGTCACACCATGATGGTTCTCAATCTCAGCATGATGGATCTCAGTCTCTGCGTGATGGATGTCATTCACAGCATGATGGATTTCTGTCTCAGTGTGATAGATCTCAGTCTCGGCATGATGGATCTCAGTAACAGCATGATGGATCTCTGTCTCAGTGTGACGGATCTCAGTTTCAGCATGATGGATCTCAATCTCAGAATGATGGATCTCATTCACCGCATGATGGATCATAGTCTCAGTGTAATGGATCTAACTCTCAGCATGTTGGATCTCAGTCTCAGTGTGATAGATCTCTGTCTCAGTGTGATGGATCTCAGTCTCAGCCTGATGGATCTCAGACTCAGTGCGATGTTCTCAGTGACAGCATGATGAGTCACAATCTCAGCATGATGGATCTCAGTCTCCGTGTGATAGATCTCAGTCTCTGCATGATGGATCTCAATCTCAGAATGATGGATCTCAGTCACAGCATGATGGATCATAGTCTCTGTGTAATGGATCTCACTCTCAGCATGATGGATTTCAGTTTCAGTGTGATAGATCTCAGTCTAAGTCTGATGGATCTCAGTCTCAGCATGATGGATCTCAGTCACAGCATGATGGATCTCAGTGTCACCACGATGAATCTCTGTCTCAGCATGATGTATCTGTCTCAGTGCAATGATCTCAGTCACAGCATGATGGTTCTCAATCTCAGCATGATAGATCTCAGTCTCAGCATGATGGATCTCAGTCACAGCATGATGGATCTCTGTCTCAGTGTGACGGATCTCAGTCTCAGCATGATGGATCTCAGTCTCAGTGTGATGGATCTCAATCTCAGCATGATGGATCTCAGTCACAGCATGATGGATCTCTGTCTCAGTGTGACGGATCTCAGTTTCAGCATGATGGATATAAGTCTCAGAATGATGGATCTCACTCACAGCATGATAGATCATAATCACATTGCGATGGATCTCAGTCTCAGCATGATGGATCTCAGTCTCAACATGATGGATCTCATTCTCAGCATGATGGATTTCTGTCTCAGTGTGATAGATCTCAGTCTCAGCATGATGGATCTCAGTCGCCGCATAATGGATCTCTGTCTCAGAATGATGGATCTCAGTCACAGCATGATGGATCATAGTCTCAGTGTAATCGATCTCAGTCTCAGCATGATGGATCTCAGTCTCAGTGTGATGGATTTCAGTCTCAGCATGATGGTTCTCAGTCTCAGTACAATGGAAGTCAGTCACAACATGATCGATCTCAGTCTCAGCATGAAAGATCAAATTCTTAGTGCCATGCAATTCAGTTTCAGTATGATGGCTCACTGGATCAGCATGATGGATCTCAGTAGCATCATGACAGATCTCAGTCTCAGTGTGTTGGACCTCAGTCTCGGCATGATGGATCTCAGTCTCAGCAGGATGTATCTCAGTGACACCACGATGGATCTCTTTCTCAGCATGATGGATCCCATTCTCAGTGTGATGGATCTCATTCGCTGCATGATGGATCTCAGTCTCAGCATGAAAGTTCAAATTCTTAGTGCCATGCAATTCAGTTTCAGTATGATGGCTCACTGGATCAGCATGATGGATCTCAGTCGCAGCATGACAGATCTCAGTCTCAGAGTGATGGATCTCAGTCTCAGCATGATGGATCTCTGTCTCAGCTGGATGGATCTCAGTGTCACCACGATGGATCTCTGCCTCAGCATGATGGATCTCAGTCTCAGTGTGATGGATCTCAGTCTCAGCATGATGGACCTCTGTCACAGACTGATGGATCTCTGTCTCAGCTTGATGGATCTCTGTCTCAGTGTGATGGATCTCAGTCTCAGAATGATGGATCTCAGTCACAGCATGATGGATCTCTGTCTCAGCATGATGGATTTCTATCTCAAAGTGATAGTTCTAAGTCTCAGCAAAATGGACCTCAGTCTCAGAAAGATGGATCTCAGTCACAGCATGATGGATCATAGTCTCAGTGTAATGGATCTCAGTCTCAGCATGATGGATCTCAGTCTCAGCATGATGGATCTCAGTACCAGTGTGATGGATCTCAGTCTCAGAATGATGGATCTCAGTCACAGCATGATGGATCTCTGTCTCAGCATGATGGATTTCTTCTCAAATTGATAGTTCTAAGTCTCAGCAAAATGGATCTCAGTCTCAGAAAGATGGATCTCAGTCACAGCATGATGGATCATAGTCTCAGTGTAATGGATCTCAGTCTCAATCTGATGGATCTCAGTCTCAGCATGATGGATCTCAGTCTCAGCCTGATGGATCTCAGTCTCCGTGTGATCAATCTCAATCTCAGCATGATGGATCTCAGTCTCAGCATGATGGATCTCAGTCTCAGTGTGATGGATCTCAATCTCAGCATGATGGATCTCAGTCACAGCATGATGCATCTCTTTCTCTGTGTGACGGATCTCAGTTTCCGCATGATGGATCTCAGTCTCAGAATGATGGATCTCACTCACAGCATGAGGGATCATAGTCACTATGCGATGGAACTCAGTCTCAGCATGATGGATCTCAGTCTCAGCATTATGAATCTTCTTCTCTGCATGATGGATTTCTGTCTCAGTGTGATAGATCTCAGTCTCAAAATGATGTATCCAATCACAGCATGATTGATCTCAATCTCAGAATGATGGATCTCAGTCACAGCATGATGGATCATAGTCTCAGTGTAATCGATCTCAGTCTCAGCATGATGGATCTCAGTCTCAGTGTGATGGATTTCAGTCTCAGCATGATGGTTCTCAGTCTCAGTACAATGGAAGTCAGTCACAACATGATCGATCTCAGTCTCAGCATGAAAGATCAAATTCTTAGTGCCATGCAATTCAGTTTCAGTATGATGGCTCACTGGATCAGCATGATGGATCTCAGTAGCATCATGACAGATCTCAGTCTCAGTGTGTTGGACCTCAGTCTCGGCATGATGGATCTCAGTCTCAGCAGGATGTATCTCAGTGACACCACGATGGATCTCTTTCTCAGCATGATGGATCCCATTCTCAGTGTGATGGATCTCATTCGCTGCATGATGGATCTCAGTCTCAGCATGAAAGTTCAAATTCTTAGTGCCATGCAATTCAGTTTCAGTATGATGGCTCACTGGATCAGCATGATGGATCTCAGTCGCAGCATGACAGATCTCAGTCTCAGAGTGATGGATCTCAGTCTCAGCATGATGGATCTCTGTCTCAGCTGGATGGATCTCAGTGTCACCACGATGGATCTCTGCCTCAGCATGATGGATCTCAGTCTCAGTGTGATGGATCTCAGTCTCAGCATGATGGACCTCTGTCACAGACTGATGGATCTCTGTCTCAGCTTGATGGATCTCTGTCTCAGTGTGATGGATCTCAGTCTCAGAATGATGGATCTCAGTCACAGCATGATGGATCTCTGTCTCAGCATGATGGATTTCTATCTCAAAGTGATAGTTCTAAGTCTCAGCAAAATGGACCTCAGTCTCAGAAAGATGGATCTCAGTCACAGCATGATGGATCATAGTCTCAGTGTAATGGATCTCAGTCTCAGCATGATGGATCTCAGTCTCAGCATGATGGATCTCAGTTCCAGTGTGATGGATCTCAGTCTCAGAATGATGGATCTCAGTCACAGCATGATGGATCTCTGTCTCAGCATGATGGATTTCTTCTCAAATTGATAGTTCTAAGTCTCAGCAAAATGGATCTCAGTCTCAGAAAGATGGATCTCAGTCACAGCATGATGGATCATAGTCTCAGTGTAATGGATCTCAGTCTCAATCTGATGGATCTCAGTCTCAGCATGATGGATCTCAGTCTCAGCCTGATGGATCTCAGTCTCCGTGTGATCAATCTCAATCTCAGCATGATGGATCTCAGTCTCAGCATGATGGATCTCAGTCTCAGTGTGATGGATCTCAATCTCAGCATGATGGATCTCAGTCACAGCATGATGCATCTCTTTCTCTGTGTGACGGATCTCAGTTTCCGCATGATGGATCTCAGTCTCAGAATGATGGATCTCACTCACAGCATGAGGGATCATAGTCACTATGCGATGGAACTCAGTCTCAGCATGATGGATCTCAGTCTCAGCATTATGAATCTTCTTCTCTGCATGATGGATTTCTGTCTCAGTGTGATAGATCTCAGTCTCAAAATGATGTATCCAATCACAGCATGATTGATCTCAATCTCAGAATGATGGATCTCAGTCACAGCATGATGGATCATTATCTCAGTGTAATGGATCTTACTCTCAGCATGATTGATCTCAGTCTCAGTGTGATAGATCTCAGTCTCAGTGTGATGGATCTTAGTCTCAGCATGATGGAGTTCTGTCTCAGTGGGATAAATCAAGTCACAGCAAAATGGATCTCAATCTCAGAATGATGGATCTCAGTCACAGCATGATGGATCATAGTCTCAGTGTAATGGATCTCACTCTCAGCATGGTGGATCTCAGTCTCAGTCTTATCGATCTCAGTCTTAGCATGATGGATCTCAGTCTCAGCATTATGAATCTTCTTCTCTGCATGATGGATTTCTGTCTCAGTGTGATAGATCTCAGTCTCAAAATGATGTATCTCAATCACAGCATGATTGATCTCAATCTCAGAATGATGGATCTCAGTCACAGTATGATGGATCATTATCTCAGTGTAATGGATCTTACTCTCAGCATGATTGATCTCAGTCTCAGTGTGATAGATCTCAGTCTCAGTGTGATGGATCTCAGTCTCAGCATGATGGATCTCAGTCTCAGCATGATGGATCTTAGTCTCAGCATGATGGAGTTCTGTCTCAGTGTGATAAATCAAGTCACAGCAAAATGGATCTCAATCTCAGAATGATGGATCTCAGTCACAGCATGATGGATCATAGTCTCAGTGTAATGGATCTCACTCTCAGCATGGTGGATCTCAGTCTCAGTCTTATCGATCTCAGTCTCAGCATGATGGATCTCAGTCTCAGCATGATGGCTCTCAGTCTCAGCCTAATGGATCTCAGTCTCAGCCGGATGGATCTCAGTCTCAGTGCAATGATCTCAGTCACAGCATGATGGTTCTCAATATCAGAATGATGGAGCTCAGTCTCCATGTGATCGATCTCTGTCTCAGCATGATGGATCTCAGTCTCAGTGTGATGGATCTCAGTCTCAGTGTGATGGATCTCAATATCAGCATGATCGATCTCAGACACGGCATAATGGATCTCTGTCTCAGTTTGACGGATCTCAGTTTCAGCATGATGGATCTCAGTCTCAGAATGATGGATCTCAGTCACAGCATGATGGATCATAGTCACATTGTGATTGATCTCAGTCTCAGCATGATGGATCTCAGTCTCAGCATGATGGATCTCATTCACAGCATGATGGATTTCTGTCTCAGTGTGATAGATCTCAGTCTCGGCATGATGGATCTCAGTCACAGCATTATGGATCTCTGTCTCAGTGTGACGGATCTCAGTTTCAGCATGATAGTTCTCAATCTCAGAATGATGGATCTCAGTCAGAGCATGATGGATCATAGTCTCAGTGTAATTGATCTCACTCTCAGCATGATGGATCTCAGTCACAGCATGATGGATCTCAGTCTCAGTCTGATGAATCTCAGTCTCTGCATGATGGACCTCACTCTCAGCATGATGGCTCTCCGTCTCAGTGTGATGGATCTCAGTCTCAGCCTGATGGATTTCAGGCTCAGTGCGATGATCTCAGTCGCAGCATGATAGATTTCTGTCTCAGTGTGATAAACCTAAGTCTCAGCAAAATGGATCTCAGTCTCAGAATGATGGATCTCAGTCACAGCCTGATGGATCATAGTCTCAGTGTAATGGATCTCACTCTCAGCATGATGGATCTCAGTCTCAGTCTGATGGATCTCAGTCTCAGCATGATGGATCTCAGTCTCAGCATGATGGCTCTCACTCTCAGTGTGATGGATCTCAGTCTCAGCCTGATGGATCTCAGCCTCAGTGCAATGATCTCAGTCACAGCATGATGGTTCTCAATCTCAGAATGATGGATCTCAGTCTCCATGTGATCGATCTCTGTCTCAGTGTGATGGATCTCAGTCTCAGTGTGATGGTTCTCAATCTCAGCATGATGGATCTCAGTCACAGCATAATGGCTCTCAGTCTCAGCCTGATGGATCTCAGTCTCAGCCGGATGGATCTCAGTCTCAGTGTAATGATCTCATTCACAGCATGATGGTTCTTAATCTCAGAATGATGGAGCTCAGTCTCCATGTGATCGATCTCTGTCTCAGCATGATGGATCTCAGTCTCAGAATGATGGATCTCAGTCACAGCATGATGGATCATAGTCACATTGTGATTGATCTCAGTCTCGGCATGATGGATCTCAGTCTCAGCATGATGGATCTCATTCACAGCATGATGGATTTCTGTCTCAGTGTGATAGATCTCAGTCTCAGCATGATGGATCTCAGTCACAGCATTATGGATCTCTGTCTCAGTGTGACGGATCTCAGTTTCAGCATGATGGTTCTCAATCTCAGAATGATGGATCTCAGTCAGAGCATGATGGATCATAGTCTCAGTGTAATGGATCTCACTCTCAGCATGATGGATCTCAGTCACAGCATGATGGATCTCAGTCTCAGTCTGATGAATCTCAGTCTCTGCATGATGGACCTCACTCTCAGCATGATGGCTCTCCGTCTCAGTGTGATGGATCTCAGTCTCAGCCTGATGGATTTCAGGCTCAGTGCGATGATCTCAGTCGCAGCATGATAGATTTATGTCTCAGTGTGATAAATCTAAGTCTCAGCAAAATGGATCTCAATCTCAGAATGATGGATCTCAGTCACAGCTTGATGGATCATAGTCTCAGTGTAATGGATCTCACTCTCAGCATGATGGATCTCAGTCTCAGTCTGATGGATCTCAGTCTCAGCATGATGGATCTCAGTCTCAGCATGATGGCTCTCAGTCTCAGTGTGATGGATCTCAGTCTCAGCCTGATGGATCTCAGCCTCAGTGCAATGATCTCAGTCACAGCATGATGGTTCTCAATCTCAGAATGATGGATCTCAGTCTCCATGTGATCGATCTCTGTCTCAGTGTGATGGATCTCAGTCTCAGTGTGATGGTTCTCAATCTCAGCATGATGGATCTCAGTCACAGCATAATGGCTCTCAGTCTCAGCCTAATGGATCTCAGTCTCAGCCGGATGGATCTCAGTCTCAGTGTAATGATCTCAGTCACAGCATGATGGTTCTCAATCTCAGAATGATGGAGCTCAGTCTCCATGTGATCGATCTCTGTCTCAGCATGATGGATCTCAGTCTCAGTGTGATGGATCTCAGTCTCAGTGTGATGGATCTCAATATCAGCATGATCGATCTCAGACGCGGCATAATGGATCTCTGTCTCAGTTTGACGGATCTCAGTTTCAGCATGATGGATCTCAGTCTCAGAATGATGGATCTCAGTCACAGCATGATGGATCATAGTCACATTGCGATTGATCTCAGTCTCAGCATGATGGATCTCAGTCTCAGCATGATGGATCTCATTCACAGCATGATGGATTTCTGTCTCAGTGTGAGAGATCTCAGTCTCAGCATGCTGGATCTCAGTCACAGCATTATGTATCTCTGTCTCAGTGTGACGGATCTCAGTTTCAGCATGATGGTTCTCAATCTCAGAATGATGGATCTCAGTCAGAGCATGATGGATCATAGTCTCAGTGTAATGGATCTCACTCTCAGCATGATGGCTCTCAGTCTCAGCCTGATGGATCTCAGTCTCAGCATGATGGATCTCAGTCTCAGTGCAAGGATCTCAGTCACAGCATGATGGTTCTCAATCTCAGAATGATGGAGCTCAGTCTCCATGTGATCGATCTCTGTCTCAGCATGATGGATCTCAGTCTCAGCGTGATGGATGTCAGTCTCAGTGTGATGGATCTCAATATCAGCATGATCGATCTCAGACACGGCATAATGGATCTCTGTCTCAGTCTGACAGATCTCAGTTTCAGCATGATGGATCTCAGTCTCAGAATGATGGTTCTCAGTCACAGCATGATGGATCATAGTCACATTGCGATTGATCTCAGTCTCAGCATGATGGATCTCAGTCTCAGCATTATGTATCTCTGTCTCAGTGTGACGGATCTCAGTTTCAGCATGATGGTTCTCAATCTCAGAATGATGGATCTCAGTCAGAGCATGATGGATCATAGTCTCAGTGTAATGGATCTCACTCTCAGCATGATGGATCTCAGTCACAGCATGATGGATCTCAGTCTCAGCAAGATGGCTCTCCATCTCAGTGTGATGGATCTCAGTCTCAGCCTGATGGATCTCAGGCTCAGTGCGATTATCTCAGTCGCAGCATGATAGATTTCTGTCTCAGTGTGATAAATCTAAGTCTCAGCAAAATGGATCTCCGTCTCAGAATGATTGATCTCAGTCACAGCTTGATGGATCATATTCTCAGTGTAATGGATCTCTCTCTCAGTCTGATGGATCTCAGTCTCAGCATGATGGATCTCAGTCTCAGCATGATGGCTCTCAGTATCAGTGTGATGGATCTCAGTCTCAGCCTGATGGATCTCAGTCTCAGTGCAATGATCTCAGTCACAGCATGATGGTTCTCAATCTCAGAATGATGGATATCAGTCTCCATGTGATCGATCTCTGTCTCAGAGTGATGGATCTCAGTCTCAGTGTGATGGTTCTCAATCTAAGCATGATGGATCTCAGTCACAGCATAATGGATCTCTGTCTCAGTGTGACGGATCATAGTCACATTGCGATGGATCTCAGTCTCAGCATGATGGATCTCAGTCTCAGCATAATGGATCTCATTCAAAGCATGATGGATTTCTGTCTCAGTGTGATAGATCTCAGTCTCAGCATGATGGATCTCTGTCTCAGTGTGACGGATCTCAGTTTCAGCATGATGGATCTCAATCTCAGAATGATGGATCTCAGTCACAGCATGATGGATCATAGTCTCAGTGTAATGGATCTCACGCTCAGTATCATGGATCTCAGTCTCAGTGTGATAGATCTCTGTCTCAATGTCATGGATCTCAGTCTCAGCATGATGGCTCTCCGTCTCAGTGTGATGGATCTCAATCTCAGCCTGATGGATCTCAGACTCAGTGCGATGATCTCAGTCACAGCATGATGGTTCACAATCTCAGCATGATGGATCTCAGTCTCCATGTGGTAGATCTCAGTATCTGCATGATGGATCTCAATCTCAGCATGATGGATCTCAGTCACAGCACGATGGATCATAGTCTCAGTATAATGGATCTCACTCTCAGCATGATGCATCTCTGTCTCAGTGTGACGGGTCTCTGTCTCAGCATGATGGATCTCAGTCTCAGATTGATGGATCTCAGTCACAGCCTGATGGATCATACTCTCAGTGTATTGGATCTCACTCACAGCATGATGGATCTCAGTCTCAGTGTGATAGATCTCAGTCTGAGTGTGAGGGATCTCACTCTCAGCATGATGGATCTCACTCTCAGCATGATGCATCTCCATCTCAGTGCGATGGATCCCTTTCACAGTGCGATGGATCTCAGTCTCAGCATGACGGATCTCAGTCTCAGTGTGATGGATCTCAATCTCAGCATGATGGTTCTCAGTCTCGGTACAATGGAACTCAGTCACAGCATAATGGATCTCAGTCTCAGCAT